>NC_058051.1:26365620-26702287 GCF_020085105.1 Siniperca chuatsi | reverse complement strand
TGCTATAAGTGTGGAGCAATAATTGATGTTCCTTATGGGCATCATATAAGGTGAGGTGTCCATAAACAACGCTAAATGCAGTAACTTGAGAATCCCCACACTAACTTCCATTACAAATAGACATACGGCTCAGAAGGAATGGAAGAAGAACGAAAATTGAATTGCGAGGGAACGCAAAACATATTTGGAATGCAAAAGTAGTCCTCAAAATAATTCTTGCCGTGACATTTAGGGGGCTCCGTAATATATGTATGCATTATATACATTTGTATAAACAACAATGTACCACAAACGATTAGTCGATTGACAGAAAATTAATCAGCAACTATTTTGATAATTGTCATTTGCTACATTTATTTTGATCAGAAATACCAAACATTTTTTAAACTTTAGCTTCTCAAATGTGAGAATTTGCTGCCTCTCTTTGACATACGTGGTGGTAAACTGAACATGTTTGGGGTTTGAACTGATAAATCAAGGAATCATAAGATGTTAACTTGGGCTCTGGGAAATAATTTTCCACTATTTTTTGACATTTTATAGACTAATGGATTCATTGAGAGAATAATCAGCAGATTAATCGATGATAATAATAATCATTAGTTGCAGCCTTCGTCTATATACATTGTCAAACTGTTACTGTAAACAGTGTATTCAAGGTTACAAATAGTGCAGTGGTCCATAGGAGTGCAAAGGGTTCTGGAATAAATTCTTTATATACATACAGTTTAATGTCTCTGTCTCATGCAGCAGCAGTCTACAGTGAAACCCGAGGGATGCCTGCAGTAGAGAGCAACCATGCACAGCATGTCCTGTCCTCCCTGAACCAACAGAGGGCAGTAGGGAGATTCTGTGATGCAGTGTTGAATGTGGGAGGTGGGGTGGTCTACCTGGCCCATCGCAACATCCTTGCCTGTTTCAGTGAACTGTTCCAACAGTCCAACATGCCCACTGCCCCATGCATGGAGTTCTGCCTTCAGGAGTGCCCCAGTGACGGCCTGGAGCTGCTCCTGAACTTTGTCTACACCGGAGAGCTGAAGTTGGATCCAGACAACCTGGACAAGGTGCAGAATGCAGCAGCCAGCCTGTGTGTACCAGAAGCACTTGCACTCTGTCAGCAGTTCAAGGAAACCTCTGTGGATCCTGTTCCTTTAAAACGTAAAAGAGGCAGACCTAGAAAGTCCACATCGGATACAACTCTTCCTTGTTCAGTCAAAGAAGAGAACTTGCTTGCAATCACAAAAGATGAGTCCAGCTTTGATGCTGCCAAAGCCAATTTTAGCATGGCCACCACCACCACTACCACCACCACCCGCTCTGGTCGTGTAGTGAAGGGCCCCAGGCGACTGGTGACAGATGAGAGCCCCACCACTGATTTTACAGCCCCTGAGAAAGCCAGCAAGAGGGCTCCACTTATTCCCATGGAGAGAGAAAGTGGTGATGATGTTGTGGAGAACCAAAACCCAGATCAGCCAACTGTTGAACCTGAGGTAGTATACATGAGCATATGTATGAAAAAGTATTACAGTGATTGGGCATTTTCTACTACATATAACTGCAAGTACAAATAATGATATTGGTGATTTTAAAGATGAATATGGTGGTTATTGTTACACTTGTGCTATTTGCAGGTAACTGACTTGCAGATTGACGTAAATGACAATGGTGTTAGCCAGGGAATTGAGGAAGTAGAAGAAGATGATGATGTGGGGGATTTTGAGGGGATCACTGAAGACACAGATGAGGAGTACGTGCCCATTGCCGAGCCCAGTTCCTTAGCCCCATCCACATCAACAGCACGGAAGCGCAAGGCCCAGAGTAAAACAGACGAAAACGAGAATGGTGAGGCTCTAGAAGAAGACTCCAAGAAGGACTCTGTGCAGTGTCCCATCTGTGACAAATCCTTCAAGAGCAAATACTACCTCAAAGTCCACAACAGGTATATACGTCTTCAGTATTTTTCTTTCAAATTACTGTTGAAAGAATAGCCACTAATGTGTCTTTTTCATAGGCGGCATACAGGGGAGAGGCCCTTTGGTTGCCTAAAATGTGGAAAGAGGTACTTCAGGAAGGAGAATCTTTTGATACATGAGATCAGAGACTGTGCCAGAGTGCAGGTGAGCAAAAAAAAATAATTATGAGAAAGCAACTTTTGTGTTCAATTCAGTTAGCTGTCTTCAATATCAAGTAAGATCCTAAAAAGTTTAACATCAGTGTTTGTGCTGTGGTAAAATTACAGACATACACCTGCCTAACATGCTCCTCGACATTTAATGGAAAAGAAGAGCTACGGTTGCACGTTATCTCGCACACAGGAGATATGCCCCACAAGGTACAGCCTACACTTAATAAACACAGAACATAGCACATAATAAATTATATCAAATCTAAAATTAGGGATTAGTAATTGACATGGTGTCATTTTTTTCAGTGTTCAACATGTCAGGAGCAGTTTATGTACAAGAAAAACTTGACAATCCACATGATGAAGGCCCATGGTTATCCCAAACCACATGCAGTAAGTCTTCTTGACTGTCTTTCAATGAGACTTTGACTTACTGGTGATGTGTCTACAGTAAATAGTGATTTCATGGTTTAAAATGTGTTGCAAAACTTTAGGTTTCACACAGTTGCCCTTATTTTTTCATTAAAAGTCATCCAAGGTATACACCTCTAGTTGTCAGTCTGTTAAAACAATGTTTTACTTTTTAGTGTCCCCAGTGCCCCAAAACCTTCTTAACTCGGACAGAGCTGCGTGTGCATGAAGCAGCCAAACATCGAGGCGAAAAGCCGTTTGTGTGTGAGGAGTGTGGCCATCGAGCCTCTAGTCGAAACGGCCTGCAGATGCATATCAAAGCCATTCACAGGTAGTGGAACATGTTTCTTTTTATCTGCTATAGTACTGCTTTGATCAGACTAGAGGGAGCTAACAGCTCTGGAAAATGTGCCTTTTAAATAATATGGGTACTAGTAAATTTGGAGTGATAGCATTTGTGCAGATTGTTTTGTCCTTTTGTTCTGCTTTACAGAAATGAACGCCCTTTTGTATGTAACTTATGTGGCCATGCATTCTCCCAGAAGAACAACCTAAACATGCATCTGCGTATACACAGTGGTGAGAGGCCATACCAATGTCATCTCTGTGGCAAAACCTTCAGGACGCAAGGTGACAACTATCCTTCCTGGTCTAATAATAGGAGTGACAAAATCCATTAACATTAACTCTTTTCGTGTTGCAGTTAATATATTTTTTAACATTACTAAGGCTCAGAATGTCACAGAATGTCAGTCTTTGAAAACCCCTGGATTTGATTAATTGATAAGTAAATAAATAACTAATAGATTAATCCAAACACTCTGAGCAGTCAGAGATAAGTTCTTGAACACTAACTCTTTCTCTGTTAATGATAGCGGCACACTACTTACTTTCACTCAGTTGTTTGATATTGTCAATTGTTTGAAATTGTTTATTGCATTACTCACTGTCTTTTTAATTCCAGCCAGTCTAGATAAACACAACCGGACACACACTGGTGAGCGTCCTTTTAGCTGTGATGTTTGTGAGCAGCGCTTCACAGAGAAAGGCGCCCTCGTCCGCCACAAGGCCAGCAAGCACGAGGAAGGCCGTCCCCACTGTTGTCACATATGTGGCAAAACCTTCAAAGGTAAGATATACCATGCTGATTAAAATATATATGGGCCCAGTTTACTTTCATTATTAATGAATACATCATGTTTTGTGCCCTGATGAGCATGGAGTTAAGGACTCGCTAATGTGATTCTTTTTGTGTTTTTTTCCTTCACCAGCGAGGGAGCAACTTCGTGTTCATCTGCGTCGCCATAAGGGCATGAGGAAGTTTGAGTGCATAGACTGCGGCTACAAGTTCACCCGACAGGTAGGCTCACTTCTGGTGCTGCAACTAACAATTATTTACATTAACTGCCTGTTATGGATTCATTGATTAATCATTTGCTCTATGAAATACAAGATTTAAGAGAGTACTCCCACAATTTAGCATTGCAGTCTGATAACATTGTCGGACTCATGATGGACAGTTGAAAAATTGATCAAAAAAATCAATGCAGCAGAGCCAGAGATATGTCTTGTATTGTCAGTCCAAAGAGATTCAGTTTCTTGTTAAAAATTGCCAACATAGCAGAGGATGGTTTCGATCCATCGACCTCTGGGTTATGGGCCCAGCACGCTTCCGCTGCGCCACTCTGCTACACACCTCAGATGGGACTCGAACCCACAATCCCTGGCTTAGGAGGCCAGTGCCTTATCCATTAGGCCACTGAGGCTGCTGCGGGGCCAGGGAGTCACTGTGCACAAGTTGTGTTCGGTGGTATTCACACTGTAATCCTTTGTGAGTCACTTTTCTATGGACAGGGATGGTAGCCATTGTGTGAGGTAAAATCAGGGAATGTGCCTGAATGTGTTTAGTGCCTGTGTGATGTTGTTCATTGCGTCCAACATTGCAGACTTATTGTTTGGTCTATAAAACGCCAAAAACGTTTTTTAAAAATGCTCATTATAGTTTCCCAAAGCTCAGGGTGGTGTCTTCAGATGTCTTGTGTTGTTTGACCAACAGTCCAAAACCCCAAGATATTCAGTTCACTATCACCGAGACTAAGAAAAATACTAAGAGAATACACTTGTTTGTTAAAGATGGAATTTCTCTAGAATATGACAAAAAGAGACTGGGTTTCTGTTTCAGTTAGATATTCAGTTAGCTATAACCGAAGACTAAGAAAAACAGCAAAGATATATATATTTTTATGAGCTAGAACTAGTAGTGGCTAATTTAAACTTGAGCCTCAAGCAGAGATGAATGGTGGGCTACAGAGGTCTCCTAACCTCACTTCTTTCGAACGCCACACCCCCAGATTTCTTTCATTTCATTTTCAAACTTGTGGTCTTCAGCACCAACCAACGCTGACTCAAGTGACTTGAGGCAATTTATCAGACTTCACACAGCTCCCTCTGGAGCCACAACAGGCTTAATACAACCTTTTTCACATATGCAATAGTACTCTCCAAGACCTGTAAACAGACTTTGATGCTTAACATCAGTGGAGTTCCCCTTTAAGTTGTGTAATTTTAAAATCCTCCACAGAATTTATTACACCTGAGAGGATTAGTTGCTTTAATAGTAATGTTTCCCCAGACTGTAACAGATGTACAACTGAGACCGGAAACTTCCTACATATGACCTGGTCAAAGCTAGAAACATGGTGGAAAGATACAGAGAATACTAGAGCTGCAACTAACGATTATTTTCATTATCAATTAATCTGCAGATTACTTTTCTTGATTAATCGACTAATTGTTTGGTCTATAAAACACCTGCTACAGTTTCTCAGAGCCCAAGGTAATGACTTTGAACGTCTTGTTTTGTGCAATCAAGCGATTCAGTTTCTTGTTAAAAATTGCCAACATAGCAGAGGATGGTTTCGATCCATCGACCTCTGGGTTATGGGCCCAGCACGCTTCCGCTGCGCCACTCTGCTACACACCTCAGATGGGACTCGAACCCACAATCCCTGGCTTAGGAGGCCAGTGCCTTATCCATTAGGCCACTGAGGCTGCTGCAGGGCCGGGGAGTCACTGTGCACAAGCTGTGTTCGGTGGTATTCACACTGTAATCCTTTGTGAGTCACTTTTCTATGGACAGGGATGGTAGCCTTTGTGTGAGGTAAAATCAGGGAATGTGCCCGAACTGATTAATTGACTGTTTCAAGTCTACTCAGGCCAAATGAATACTAACTGCATTTTTACCCCCTCAACTCATTACACTCACTCAACCCTTACATCTCTGGATGCTTTCTCTTTCAGGCACACTTGCGACGTCACATTCAAATCCACAAACGCACAGAGAACTATAACCCCCGGCAGAGAAAACTGAGGAACGTGATAGTGCCAGATGTGGACGGAAATCCTGGTGAGAACGAAGCAGCTGAAGCCTCATTGATCGCAGAGGAGACAGATTACGCCCCAGAGACCGCTGACGTCCAGGAATCCACAAACCCAGAGCCTGACTCCGCGACAGGCCTCAGTTCTGGCTGCATAGTGAGGGTGGTGATCGAGTCGAGCGACGCGGTGACGGAGGAGGTGGTGTCCAACCAGAGCCTAGGACACGTCGAGGCAGTGGAGAGCTTCTCTGTGCCAGAAGGCTTGCAGCAAACGCAGCTGGTCACTGAGGCATACGAGTCCGCAATGGATATGGATGGAATTGTTGAGAATATATCAGAGAGTAAGACCTGAGGACTGAAAGATCAGAGACTGTGTGCAACCCACTTAGAATTAAGGTTACTGTGAAGACCACTTCCTAAATGAAAAGCACTTAAATGTGACACAAGGGAAGATGAGGCACAGCCTAAATGGTTTGACCTTCAGATCCAAAGATAAAGAAACTGCAACAAAGTCAGCCACTGTTGAGTTTCTAGACATGCGAGATGGGAGCAGCAAGTAATTCTCATGCTTTTAGTAGTTAACACAGTAAGTGAACTGCATGCTTGTGAAGGCTGCTTGAATGTGAAATAATATTTTTTTTGGCTTGTTTTATTAAGCCTCCTTTTATCAATGTGCCTACTGCAGCTGGAAAATCTGTTCTGTTACTGAGGGTAGTAAAGAAATAGTTCGACAGTTTGGGAAATATCCTTATTGTGTTTCTGGCAGAGTTAGATAAGATGATCACTACCATACTCATGTCTGTTCGTTAAATATAAGGCTACAGCCAGATGCCGGTTAGCTTAGCTTAGCACAAAGACTGGAAACAGGGGGAAACAGCTAGCCTGGCACTGTAAAGATCACAAATTATATTTATATCTCGTTAAGTCTGTACAAAAACCGAAGTGTAAAAACGACAACTGAGATGAGTCAGGCCAAACCGCGCCCGACCGTCTCCAAGCGGGTTGCGGTTTCTGTTTGACCGAGGACGGGGCTGAGTTGCGCGCACACACACAGGCAGAGCAGAGAGGCCTGGGACAGGGCGAAGTGTGTCACACAAAATCCGGTGGTGGCACCTCAACGTGTTTATATGTGCATTAGAATGTAACCGCTGTGAAACAATCAGAAAATAACATTTTATTAACCTGATTCACTGCTTTGTTCTCACCAACGCCGCTCCCTCTCTTCATTTACTCTGCTTGCTTGACCACCAGTCAAACAGAGTCGAGCCAAACCAGCACGTGTAGGGAAAAGGGCTGTTAGTGAGCTTTAGAGGTGCTGGTGGGCAGATTTTGACAGAGCCGGGCTAGCTGTTTCCTCGTTTCCAGTCTTTGAGCTAAGCTAAGCTAAGCTAACCAGCTGCTGGCTGTAGACAGATGAGAGTGATATTGATCTCGCTTGGCAAGAAAGCAAATAAGAGTATTTCCCAAAATGTCAAACTTTTGCTTTACAATGGATGTTCCCATATGTACAGAGAGCTAAAGTAGGGACACTGAATGTAGAGCTCTTACCAGGGCAGATATTTGTTGAATCTTTTCTATTTAAAGGTACCCTGTGGTGTTTTTGACCACTAGTAGCACTAAGGAGGGGTTCCCGTTTTGTTTGTAATGTGTATGCAACCGAGGACGCGGGCGATCAATTTCACGCTATTTGGTGGCTATAATGCGCAAAGAAGCGTAGCAGTGTTTCCGCAAAGGCAGTGAAGAAGACTGCTCGTACACAAACATGGATGTAAAGAATTAAGGAATGAAAATATTTAAAAAAAATTGGCTTTACAAATATTTTATGTAGAAGCAAATACATTCAGCATGTTTGTTATGGTGAGAATCACTGAATGTAAATATAAGTTTTGTTCGTTGACAAGAAACTTCCACAGGGCACCTTTAATGTTTGTTTACAGTCATCAGCACATCCTTACTTGGAATTAAGACGCTACACAGGTTAATGATTTTATGTTAAAATACACAGCTTTATAAGTGACCAGATTAGCTTACTCTTGCTACTTATAAAAAATGTAATGCATTTATTGTCTTTTCACACTCAGCCGCAACTACTGTCCACTGTGTGAAATATATTAGCAACCTGCTAACAGCTCATCAAATGCGACTCAGCAGAATAAACTCTCAGACCTGCCTGCAGTTTCATTTATGGTAACCACACTGTAAACATTATACAAACACAGTATGTAAGGTTAAGAATATACTGTATTTACAAAACTGATTCAACATCACAAACTTGTATGAAAACTAAGAAAACAATGATGCATTAACATCACCATAAAAACACTCAAAAATATTTTTACCATTAAAGCAAAAATAATTTTACATGAGAACAAATTGAGATTCTTTTGCACTTCCAGTTGTGACTGGTGACCCATCACCAACATTTACCAAGTGTTACTTTTCTTGTTGCAACTGATAGGCAGGGGCATCTTAAGCAACCACAGCACAAATATATCCATAAGTAAAAATACAAAACATTAAAACATCCGTAAACACAATTTTTAAAGAAAATTCTTCATGCACATTCGACTGGTGTTTATAAAGGCTGGTGTAGCCCAGTTTAAGGGGCAGGAGTGACACAAGGAGATGCTGTGCAGCCTAATTATCACAAGCAATAGAGTATCAACCTGGGACAAGTTAACATCACATGCAACCATCCTGCGATGACAGAAGATTACTCAGCACACCTTCAAGTACAAGATATTTCTCCTAGTAAATCTCAACCCACCCTATTCAGCCATATGTCTGTTTAGTGCTAGATATCAATTGTGATTGTCGTCGTTTTTGGAATGTCAACAGATTATTGCTGTTTCCGACCAAATATTTGGCTCTTGCTCTGGGCTACAAATTGTGAAAAGAGTAATCCACCGATTTAGCTTTGCATTCCAATAACACTGACAGACTCATGGTGGACAGTAAAAAATTAAAGATCTAAAAGATCTAAATCTAAGAGATGGGCTTTTTATTTCACTCAATCTTCTTTCTCACCAAAACTTGATGCCTACATCACCCACAATGCAACTCGACCGCCGACAGTTGAGTCAGAGATTCTGGTGTGTTATGCTCATGGATGTATAAAAAGAACTGGATAAGACGCCTCCGCTCAGCCTTGCTTCCAATTTTTTACAGTGGCCACGCGCGATATTGCAACGAAACATTCCCCTGCGGCCCAAAAAGCATTTCCCCCATAGACCACCATTATAAAAGAGCTGTCTGTAAAACTGTTGACAGGACACCTCAAACTGCAAACAAGGTCAATTATAACTCTTTCTAATTTTTGATCCATGGAGGTTTTATATTTGTAAAGCCGAGAAAATCAATTTATAAATTGTCAAATCTGTGACATCATCACAATGTAAAGTCTGTGGGATCTGCTCTTTATGTAGGTTGGGGAATTTAACAGTTAGTCTTCATCCTTGAAGTCTTTTCTCTCGTAATACCAAAACATACAGTTTTCAGAATCAGAAATACTTTATTGATCCCCGAAGGGAAAGTCTTTGAAACAAGCATAAAACATAAATCTCACCTTTTCCATGTTTTAGTGTGGAATGGGCTTGTTGCTGCCCCTTGTGGCCAATGGGGGGGACACACACCAAAAATGTGATTCTCACCAACAGTAGTTACAGTGGGTGTGTTCTGCTCTCCGGGCCTCAGGGGGCAGTAGTAAGCCCATCACCGCTTGACGCACCAGAAAGAGGCAAAGAAGACGCTGCACTAGAATACATACTTGGACAAACGACACAAAGGTGACATTTATGCTTTATGGACAGTGTTGTCAAAGACTATATTTCGGTGAAAAGACCTCTAGGATGACGCTGCCAGTATGCTTCTTCAGAAGTACTTGTCAGATGGTCAAACAGTTTCAGAAACCCCTTCCCACACACCTTTCGATGTCGGATTAGGGAGGGGATGTCTCCGCCCATTTCTGTAACTTTCCAAAAACCGATGATCCGACATTCACAGGATGTGAACTTCTCGAGCTCTCTTTTTTTCATTCTTCACATAACTATTTCTGTCACTTTTCATGTGAACAACCAAGTGTAACACTATGAATGCCTTCAAGGAGACACTGTCCGCCTTCGAGTATAGCCATTCGAACAACTAAAGACACTTTTGATTTTGGACTAACTGTTTGGTTTGGTTTGATTAACTTCCGGGGCTAAGAAACATCAGGGGCCATCAGGGATACATAAAACTCTGTGTAGATTCACAACTAAAACTCTGTGTATGCAAGACAGAAATATGCATACACATTCTCTTCGTCAGTTTTATACGTACGTAGTACGTAGTTTCACACGTACGACTGGTTCTGTTTTATAAATCTCAATCATTGAGAAACTGGGCGCACGTGCAATAACTTCATTTCCACTCCAACATTTAGCTCAAATGTTAAGTCTTCTCTTCTGCCTTTAACAACTAGCATTGTGATGAGGTAAACTACTCATGGCACAAAGAGAATTGAAACTGAAACTCTAACAGGGATTTCTAGGTCCAAACTCAGTGTGCTGGGTTCACATCCTGGTTTTGGTTGAGATTGTTGTTGAGATTGTGGAGCGCTTGGTGACGCTGGTGCCGGTGCATGTGAATGGCGTTTGACTCGGGTATGTCAGTAGGTGCAAATGCACTGGACACCAGGGGCATGAACTGGCGGAATATGCTGACGCTGCCATGCCAGAACGTCGGCTGAGGCAGCCGTCCAGCAAGAGTCCACGTGCGGGTGGTCGGGTCGTAGGCCTCCACCACATCTGACAGCTCAAACGTATTGTCATAACCACCAGACACGTATAATTTACCACCCAGGACTGCCACACTGCCTCCAACGTGGACCTGGATAAAAGAAATGAGATTAAGAAAATGTAGTTGTAATATGTACATACCCAAAAAATTAGAAAAGGTAGTAAAAGGTAAGAATATATTGTATTTAGTAAGTAAAAATACAAGCGAATACATAATACAGGTAGTTAATTAAAATGGAGTGTAAAAATATTAAGCTTTATACTTTTCCTTTAACCACACATACATGCCGTGGACATACATAGACGCCCATATCTCATTACAATATAAGTACAGTATAAGTTTTTATGTTTTTATTATCATCTTTGGATTTACTGCAGTGTTGTTGACACCTCTGTTTATGGCGCTAGGTCAGAATAAAGCAAGCTAGCAAACAAGTGTCAGATGTGAAATACAAACCTGGGTCATCGGACTAATTTTGTACCACTCGTTCTTTTGAGGGTTGTAAGCATCAACCTCAGCTGAGTCATCCCTACAAATAGAAACACACCAAAGTCAAGCTGCTGCCAAAACAATAACTGCTACAAATGTATTAATGCAAACTTTACTGACTATTGCAACAACAATGTACTATGAACAAATGTTTCTTTCTGGCTTTTGATATAATCAGTTACATCCTAAATATTCAAGTATTCTACATGTAAGTGCACCTATAACCAACCTTATTAACATTTAATGTAACACATTTATGTAGAAAGATGTCATTTTGTTCTATCAAGAATAATCTATCAATAAATGGAGAGCCACAAGAACTGAAAGTGTACAACTTTACAAAATATATAGACATTGAATTAATTTAACTGTAATTAACTCCTTAATCCCTCTAACCTTTGCCTTGTGGACTGTCACTTCTATAACATGATTAGTATATTTTGTACACTGATATTTTACAAAAGCACCAAATTTGAAAAGAAATTTGTCATTCTCTATTAGCGCCATCTTGTTTTGTCATTTCTCACAGCAGGAAACTGGGCAGAAAAGAAGACAACATTAGTACATCAGTCGTAGAAAAGGTTTCATTCTCAATTGTGAAAAATGGACCGGGAACTCAGAAATTTAAGCTACTCTGTGTTAAATTTCTGAGTTCCCGGTCCATTTTTCACAATTTAGAATGACTTCCGGATGGGAGCCGAAACGTCTTGATTCTGAAAGCAGATGACTACGACTGAAACCTTTTCTACGATAGAACACTCCCGGACGAATGAGGGACTACACCGTCTTATTAGTACATCAGCGCACTCATGTGGTAGAACAACAGAATGACTGTTTACTAGATGATGCAGTCTTGATGCCTTTATCATAAAGTGTTTACCAGAAGAGGAAGAAGTACTCAGATCCTTTACTTAAGTAACAATACAACAATGTAAAAATACTCCATTACAAGTGGTTCTGCATTTAAAATTCTACTTAAGTAAATTTATTTAAAAGTAAAAGTACTCATTCTATAGAAAATCTGCCCATGTGACTTACATATTATTATAAATTACATTATTAATACTGATGCATCAATGTATAAGCAGCATTTTACTGTTCTATCTGGTCGAGGTGGAGCTAATTTGTCTCTAATTTTTGTGAATTATTGGAGAGTTTTACCGCTTTGGGTCTCAAACAGTCATTTAAATGAAAATATTTGAGACATTTTGAGGGGAAATGTCTCTTTTTGGTGGAAATGCCCCAACTAGACACTGCTTTTTTGTAAGGGGTCACAAGCCCAAACAAGTTGGGAGCAAGTTGTTGTGTTATATTTTATAAATATAGTTATTAAAGTAACAAGTAACTAAAGCTATCAAATAAATGAAGTGCAGAGTAAAAAAGTTCAATATTTCGTTCTTAAGTATAAAGTAGCATAAAATGAAAACCAGTACCTCATAATTATATTTAAGTACAGTGCTGGAGTAAATGTACTTAGTTACTTTCCACCACTGGTGTTTACAATTAGTATTTGGATTACTGTTCTAAAAGGAAACTAATCAGTGTCTTAAAGTAAGATGGGAGCCGATTCTCCTCCTAAGTGCACTCTAAATAACGGTAAATGAAAGTATAAAGATCTAGTTTGGATATGAAACTCACCTGACAAAGTAGATTAAGCTTTTGAGGGTCACAGTTTTTGGTGTGAAGGACCATGGGGGCAGCTGTCCACAGCTGACCATGGCCCAGCGGTTGGTGTCTGCATCATAGCTCTGGATGGCCATGGTGTCCTCCCCAGTCAGAGAGCCTATGGCATACAAGCGTCCACTGCATGTGGTGGTGGAGCAGTTGTCCATGGGGTGCAGCATGGGCGGTAAGGCCTCCCAGCAGTCCAGAGCGTGATCGTAACGTTCGGTGCTGTCCGACGCCACCACGTACAGCTGACCTTTCAGCACACAAGAGCTGTGGTACTCGCGGGCCTTCAGCATGGGGGACACCTCTGTCCACTCGTTGACACTGGACTTGTAGCGCCACACGCCGTCATAGAGGCGAGAGCCATCAGAGCCACCTGAAGAACACAGACATGTTGTCTCAACATGTTATCTGTGCATCAAGGATTTCCATTTGTTGCTGCTTAACCTCATGGTGCACAATAAGACATACTACAAAGCAAAACAGCAGTTTTGTTTTTTCTGTATAGATTAATTTCAATCATCCAGGTAATAAGATAAACAACAATGGCTAACACAGCTAAATGTATAGCCCACCACCAGTGTCTTGCAGGAGACACAAGCTCTGAGTGAAATTCCAGGATGAAGGGAAACACCCTCTTTTCAGGATAGGCCAGTCCACTGGTAACGAAGATGATGATGATGATGATTATAACACCACTGCTGTCCTGGCAGCACACCATGTCCTGCCTCACTTTGCCTGGTTCACACATAGAGCCTCTAGCCAAAGAGCCTGCAGTTTATTTATAAGCACAGTCTGATGGCCATTTCATAAGATGACAGAGCGGGAATGGAAATCTACTGAGTGAAGCCTTCACACTAAAGTGAATCTAACATACACAGCAACTGTAACCACTGCACACTGTCTGTGGCTTGTCATTCAGTAAGTGGGACACCAGGTAAAATTGAAGTCTAACTTCAAGAAACACACAAGAATCTGATGGAACAACATTCATTTTAGTTTGAATGTGTGATTGACACAGTTTATCTACTTTATGATGGCGTACATTACCCTCTGTGCTACATTTACACATATACATTTTCTATACTCATATTGAGTTCTTCAATGCAATTTTCCATACCCAATAATAAAATTATTATTATTTTCATGTATTTTTTTGTAATTGTGTAATTTTTTCGAATATTTGGCTTTGGATGCCAACCACTGCCTTCTGATACAAAATATCTGTTGAAAAAGTGTGTAAAAAGGTGTTTGAACATCTTTAAGTAACTTACCCGAGACATACATATCGTTTCCGAGGGCAGCTATGCTGTAGCCTCCTCCAAGGTGGTCGGGGAACTCAGCCAGGTAGCGCCACTGTCCAGTCTGGGGGTTGTAACAGTCCACTGTGACCAGCTCATCACAGTCCTGGTCGCAGCCTCCTACCACCACCAGGATTTCTGCCAATCCCGTGGATGGCCGTGGCCGCATACGGTGGCAGGGCCTGTCATGGCGGTCATACTCACAGGACTGGAAGCTACGCGCTTCGTTCACCATGCGGAGGCAGGTGGGAGAAAGGTAGACGAGTGGGTCGCTCTCCACATGGGCCAACAGAAAGAACCTCCTGACGAAGGGGAGTCGGACCTGCTGGAGGAGCTCGGGCCAATAGTGCAGTCTCCGCTGGAGATCAGCCTTCACCCAGCGCACTGCAATTTGATA
Source organism: Siniperca chuatsi (assembly GCF_020085105.1). Taxonomy (NCBI): domain Eukaryota; kingdom Metazoa; phylum Chordata; class Actinopteri; order Centrarchiformes; family Sinipercidae; genus Siniperca; species Siniperca chuatsi. The sequence goes on along the minus strand of NC_058051.1, from coordinate 26,687,743 downwards.
AACTGTCTCCTCCTTGTCCACGCAAAGCTCATCGTCTGACACAAACTCAAGGAGGCGCTTCCATGGCAACCGCTCAAAGTCAGTCCCTTTGGCCAGCTCCATTATGTTTTTTAGGACAAAGCGGCGAGCACTGGTCGCCAGCTCTCGGCAAGCGTAGGCCTCTGCAAAGTCCTGGATCTCTAAGCAGTTGGAAACATCCAGCCGCTGCTCCAGAAAAGCACAGCAGGCCTCTTTGACAGAGGGGAACTGAAACAGATCAGCCGTCTTCAGCAGGACGTCCACATTATCCTGAGTGACAGTGACCCGTCCCGTGTAGCAGAAGTCCACCAGCAGACCTAAAAGCTCAGCTGACACCTCGTGTAGAACCACCCGGTCCATAACACTCTCCCTCAAAGTTCCTGTGAACATAGCCCGGAAGTAGGTACTGGCAGCGGCCAACACTGTGCGGTGACAGTGGAACTCGCGGCCCTCTGCACACAAAGTAACATCGAAAAACTTTCGTTCGGCACGGAGTTCATGGATTCCCCGCAGCAGGTTGAAAGCATGGGCTGTGTCGAAAAAAGGCAGGGTGGACGGTTGTGTCTGCAAGACTGGCTTTTCCATCTCTCCTCTCACTGGGTGTCTCAGTTTCCCGTGGTTGTGCTCAGAATGCTGTTCTCATCTAAAACAGATAAATGCCAGAAACATAACATCAAATTCCAACACAACACGTTACATACCATTATACATACATACATACCATCTAGGGCTGCAACTAACAACTATTTTCATTATCAATTAATGTGCTGATTTATTATGATTAATCAAGTAATTGTTTGGTCTATAAAATGTCAAAACATAGTGAAAAATACACATCACAGTTTTCTAAAGCCAAAGTAGGCGTTTTCAAATTGCCTGTTTTGACCCAACAACAGGCAAAACAAAGATCCAGAAAATCAGAAATCCTCACAATTGAGCAGCTGGAACTAAGGAATTTACTTTTAATTACTTAAGATTAAAGAACTAATAAAGTAGCTGCCGAATAATTTTCTGTCGCTTCACGAATCAATGAATCGACTAATCGTGGCAGATTTTATAGCATGTATACCATTGTCAAACATGAATCTATACACAGTGGTCTGTAATGGTAAAGGAATTGAGAAATGGCTATGATGACATTTAACGACATTCAAGAAAGTTTCACAGTTAAAATACGTCCTAACAAAGATCAAAATCAAAATAGATGTATGAATTTAACTTCTGCATTCTCAGTGCCAGATGAAATGCTTAAAAGCAAACAACCAAATTAATTTCCCATCAGTTAATTTCACATTTAAGTAGGCTTGTGGTTATTTTAGTAACTACACAATCAAACATGTAAGCAATGTAACAGTCAGCTGACACAAATAAATCAAGAATTTTTAAATAAATAAACCCAAACTGTTCTCTCCACTACCTGACGAGCCCCTCCAGGTACGTTTCACAAGCAAAGTGACAGAGAATAAAAGTCTAGAATATACGACAGCGAAGCTCAGTGCGACTCTGGTGAATATGACCAGCTCCTTAACCGTGTTTAAGAAGAGAGCTCCCTTGTGCTCAGGGGCTATAAATACACCAGCAGTGTCCATTTCCAGGCAAGGGTGGGGGGGGTGGATTTAGGGAGAACACCTAACATGCCGTGGGCTGATGCTGTGGGGAGAGTATAAACCCCCCCACTGGTATGGCTCTGTGGTCAGTCACCGTTAAGTAAGTGGTCTTTGAGAGAGGAGCCGGCTGAGCCCGGGCCTCCTCACCCCCATCAGCACAGCAACAGACCAAAACACAGAGCTTCCTGTCATAATACTCTGCAAAGTACCACAGTAGCACAGACATGCTCTGATCACAGCAGACAAACAGAAACAGGGATGGCTCAGCTGTCAAAAACATACTCTTAATAAACATAATAAAATTAGCTTCAGATTCAGTGTACTAGGACAGTACATACAGAACAAATCCAGTTTTTGTTTTGCAATCGGTCTGTCCACCACTTTGTTCCAGACTGAAATATCTCAACAACTACTGGATAAATTGCCATGACATTTTGTACAGACATTCATGGTCCCCAGAGGATGAATCTCACTGACTTTGGTGATCCCCCGACTTTTGATCCTGCCACGGTCAAAATGTACACTTATCCAGTGAAGTATCTCAACACCCACTAAATGGATTGGCACAAACATTTGTACAGACATTTATGGTCCACAGAGGATGATTCTTACTGACACTGGTTATCGCCTGACTTTTCCTCTCGCGCCTTCAAGAGTTTGATGTTTGCGGTCTTGGGTGAAATCTCTTGACACCTATTCGATGGATTGCCATGAAATTTGGTACACACATTCATGTCCCCCTCAGGATGAATTGTAATAACTTTGGTGACCCATTAGCTTTTCATCTAGTTCCATCATCAGGACTTTATTTGTCCAATACAATGCTGCTGTACCTTTATGCTTTACTTTGTGTTCAGTGCTAGTTAGCTAATTTTAGCATGCTAACATGCTGAACTAAGATGGTAAACATTATACTTGCTTAACATCATCATGTTTGCATTGTCACTGTGAGCATGTTAGAATTTAGCTCAAAGCACCGCTGTGCATAAGCCTCACAGAGTGGCTAGCGTGGCTGTAGACTCTGAGTAAAAATGCCAACAATATGATGGTTCTAGCTTCTCAAATCTGACAATTTGCTGCTTTTCCGTGTTTTACATTATTATAGTGAATTGATCCAGCTCAGTGACATAGCTGATTAATTAGTCAATCGGCAGAAAATTAATCAGCAACAATTTTGATGATTGACTGACCATCGCTGGTTCCAGCTTCTCCAACTTGAGGATTTGCTGCATTTCTGTTTTATATCAGTGCAAACTGAATATCTTAAGGTTTTGGACTGTTGGTCGGACAAAACAAGACATCGTCACCTTGGACTGTGGGAAATTGTGATGGGCATTTCATAATATTTTCTGACACTGTCTAGACTGCAACGAATAATCGATTGATTGAGAAAATAATCAGCAATAATACAAATAGTTGCAGCCCTAAACTGAATATCTTTGAGTTTTGGACTGTTGTTTGTCTTGAGACCCCAAAAGTGAAGAACGTGGATTTTTTCATTCCTAGTATTCAAATCTGTTTAGTGAAACGCCAATAATAATTGATCACATCTTGACATTAGAATAGGTTCTGAAAAGACTGCTTCAAATTCTGAAATATATACGGTACTATAATCCTGTAAATCATTCATGACTGTTTAATCAGAAGTATAGTTGATTTTGACATTGTATTGGGGATTACATTTCAGTTATTCACTCAAATTAAATCATCAGGACAAAAATAACAGACGGTAAAAATCTGTAAAACACTTGAACACACTTAAAAAGTTGGGATTGAGTTAGTAGAAACCTGCATTAAAGGCCTATCCAGGATTCTTGTCAATATTTAGAGATGATCATTCCTTCTCAAAATACAGAGGTATCTCCTTACAGAGATTTGTTTAAAGGTTGTAATAAAGCCCCTGGTCCTCTGGCCAAAGGACTTAGCACACATTCCACACAAGGGTTCAACAATGCAGCGGTGCACATAGCTCTGCCCTGTTCTGAAGGACAGACAGGACCTCACATCCCAGACCTGCACTGAAAAAACACACCTTCCTAACTTCTGTGTAAGGATTGTCTTTATGTTAGAGGGAACGATGGAATTTCCTTACAAAGACGTGGCGAGCTTTCCTTTCACTCAGTTCTGTGATTTCTTACTCCCACTGCTCTCTGTTACAAAGACTGAAAATGTTCTTTCACAAAAGTGGAGTCATTTAACTATTACATCTGTTCTTTGGCTGTTTTATCCTTTACTACACATTATCACAAAGAGCAAAGCGATAATTTCTCAAAATCTTCCCACAGAGGGTAGATTATTGCTCCAACAGTCAGAAGCATTGCATAACTTACAATCAGTGTGTTTACCAACCAGCTCCGAGAATAGCTGACAGAAATTTATACTCGCAAAGGAAATGAGAGAGGTGAGGTGAGAAGGAGGGAAACAGTAGAGGTCGTGGAAACAATCTCACTGCTATGAGTGAGGAGCACAGAGAGACCAGTGTAACAGCCAGCATACGACCTACACAACCTGGCTATATGAGTGAAAGGGACCCTATGCCCCCTTTCATCACGTACCATAACAGTATTAGCCTGTCTGCCCCTGGAGCTAAACTCATGACCTGCAGTTATATTGAGGACAAAAACATTCAGAGAGGTACAATGCTGTTAGTCAGAGGACTAATGTCCTGGCCAAAACTGTAGAGGATGAGTGGTATATGTTAATTTCTTAAAATGGTTGATGAGAGGGTCTATTGCTATATTTGGAGACAGGCAAACAATTAGAACTACTGTAAATAGAAACAGATTACTTTGACTTTAAGGCAGTGACTAAATGAACCTACTGAATCAGAGTTAAAACATCCAACATGAAGACTAAGAGTCTCCAGCCATGCTTGCCGCTCTGTGAGACTGTACTTAGTCACAGGTGATTTAAAGCTAGAGTGCACGACTTTTACATATAAATGAACGTCCGTTACATTCAAGCCCTTGCCAAACAGTCAAAAAAAGAAAGTGATGGCGAGGACAAACACGAATGACAATAGGTGTAGCTTTAGCTTTTCCTTGTTTGAGAGCAATGAGAGAAGGGACTGAGGGCAGACACAGATGTCATGTTACTGCGCTTGGACAGGTTGGTAAAATATTTGGAGTAGGCTATGTAGCTATTACATTTATTTTACCTAAATAATGGATTATTGTCTTGGAACTGTGGAAATTTCTCTGTGTTTTTGTAAGTATTTCTGAACACGAGCCTGGGGCGAGCTCAAAGTAGGCATACATCATAAGCATGCGTCACCAGTGTTTCTGTAAACGCTCACTGCAAGAAATGCTGGGTTTATGACCTATACTGCAGACAACCACCAGGGGGCGATCGAGATGTTTTGGCTTCACTTTTGGGGAGCTGTCATGTCGTCCATCTTTATATACAGTATATATAGACAATGGCTCACAATGACAATGTTAATGTGCTGATTAGTATGTTAGCATGCTAACGTTTGCTAATTAGCACCAAACACAAAAGTACAGCTGAGGCTGATGGGAATGTCAATAGTTTTGCAGGTATTTGGTTGTTAAACCAAAATACTGGACAAACGTCATTTTAACCCGATGATGGCGTCAGATGAAAACTTGAGGGATCAACACAATTACTACAAATAATCCTGAGGGGGTCATCAATGTATGAACCAAATTTAATGTAAATCCATCCAATAGTTGGAGATATTTCACAAAAACCACAAATGTCAGCTTCATGTTGGCGCTAGAGTAAACTTCAGGGGTATCACCAAAGTGAGTAGGATTCATCCTCTGGGGAGCATGAATGACTGTACAAAATGTCATGGCAATCCAATGAATAGTTGCTGAGATATTTGAGTCTGGACAAAGGCAAGAAATTCAAAGGCAGAATACTCAGGGAAACAAAACCAAAACAACGCATAAAATCAAAGCATGGTTTTGTAAAAGCCATCTTGCAACATTTAAATCTAGAAAAAAAAAGTTGGCTTGATTTATTCACTGCAAGGCATGACTTTGTGCCACAGCTTCATAAAACTATGTGGCTTCCAAGAGTCAAAGTATTCAGTGAGGGGGTGTTTATTTGGGATCTGTTCTGTGCATGTGAACAGGGTAAATGAAAAACAGGCTCAGTTTACATGTAGATGCTTATAGTGTTTTCTCTGTCTATTGGTTTGACTGCTAGCATTGCCCTTTGCTGGTGCGAGTTTGCAATTACCACCAAAGACGATTTACATACAGGCTTCAACACTGTTTTGCATTTTTGTCATCTCAGTATCAGTCATCATAACGGCAGAATACCTCTACTGTGTACAGTATTGTCTTGTTGAAACTTGGCTATTCATATTTAATATTTTAGTTTGCAAGTGTCAAGCTTAGGCTACTTTGAATATCAAAGTAATGACTATATGGCAGAGAATATGAAAAGAAGCATATAACCTGGAAGGCTTTTTTTCTGCAGAAATACAGACATCAAGTCATCAATATGTTGACCCATTTTGCAACATAACAGTGCTCAGATTCGTGTGGTCAAGCGCAGCACCTGGTAGGCTAACAACCACACTGAGACAGCTGCTCTCTCTGTTGTCGCTTCAGGCTGCTGGGGCCAACACAACCATCAGAGCGGAGTGACATAAACCCCTGGTTCTCCACAGCTGAGCCTGGCCTGGCCATAAAAAGGCAACCACACCACACTCATCTCATTCCCCATGGAGGAGGGCCAACACGAGGCTACAACACTCAGATAAGGGGAACGTGTGAGAATGGATATATGTTCTTGGTATGTTAATGCCACAGTGTCTCATCTAAATAGTGCACTTGTGTTTGTAAAACTTATTATGCAAACACACATAGCAAGACATTATCTAATCAATTCATTCACTGTCCTTTAAAATCAACAACCCATATTGAAGCAGGGTCTCAGCAAGCATCTGCCCTGCTAGTGGTGGAGTGTAACTAAGTACATTTACTCAAGTACTGTACTTAAGTACCATTCTGAGGTGTTTACTCCAGCATTTAAATTTGATATTACTTGATACTTCTACTCCAGTACATTTGAGAGGGAAATATTGTTACTTGTTTACTCCACTGCATTTATTTCACAGCTATAGTTACTTTTCAGCTTAAGATTTTACATGTAACACATATGACAAACTAATAAAATACAATGCATTGTTATAGATTAAACTACCAAACACTTATATAAAGTTGTTCAAATTTAGCTCCACCTTGACATAATTAAAATTCTGCTTACATGATAATTCATCAGTAATTATATAGTATAGAATAATAGTATTCCAATAATATACTGTAAATGTTATATACTGTAATTAAAACAACCTAAGTGGTGCACATTGCATAATGAGTACATTTAGCTGCTACTAGTTGTGTACTTTCATTTAAGTGAAATTTTGCATGCAGGACTTTTAATTGTGATTATTTTTATACTGTTGTATTGCTATTTTTAAGTAAAATAGTAAAAGATCTCCTCTCTACTTGCTCCACTACGGTGCCCTGCTGAAGTGTCCTTGACTTAAGTGAGTGAACCAGTACCAGGTCAAGTAAAACTTTTCGTGACTGAGCTTACACTCTGTATGCCAAGTGATTAAAGCAGCAAATTATTAATTAGTCTTGTATTAGGAATTCAGGGCAGAATACATTTTAGTGCCACCCAGACGGTTTGTTTCATGTTATGTCTCCAGGGATAATTTCCAATACCAAGCAATGTACTCCTACATCTTCCCTGCATTCCTGTAATTCCTGCTCCTGTAACAAGAGTTACAGTTAGAAGTTAAAATAAACATTTGCATAATTCAGGCCATGCAGCCATACATGCAGAAAACAGTAAGGCCTCAGTGCGAAATATCACTCTTCTCCTTCAAAAGCCATGTTTGGCCAATGATAACATTCAAATGCAGAAGCTAATGCTAGATCATAGCTCAGATACAATGCTAGGCCCAAAGCCACACACAGAGATGAAGTGTCACTAAAAGCTAAAGCACACAGTTACTTATTATGCTAATGACACAAAAAACACGGCGTGCTGAAAATTGTTTAGCAACTTCTGTTCTTTCTAGCTAGCTTAATCAACTTTACGCATAACGTAACGACTCAATTTCAAAATCCCCATTTAAGTGCTATGAGGACCATTTATTATTATATGATTTTGAAGCGCTCCCTTTCACCGCATAGTAACATAAAAGTAATGTCATGTTTATACGAAGCTCGTAACGTTAACGTTATTTTCCTAACGGACATAACGTACAGTATTACATTATACGTTACTGCTACTGTCAATCTTTCCTCCGCTTGGACAAAATAACGACCTTAAAAAACAGTCCAACTCTGTTTTACTTACCAGTATTTGTCTTCACCGTCTGTTAACAAGTTTATAGAGTACAACGCGTTAACACGTTACAAATCGAGCTGAAATTAAAGTTTGATGCTGCGGATCTCTTCGGCCTCTTCTGCGCCATGATACCCTGTACTGTAATATATGTTGCCTTCACGTGCTGTCGTAAATATCAGACTCAACACGCAGACAATCCCACACTGGACAATCCTGAGTCAGGGATAATTAACAGTGGTGGAAGAAGTATTCAGACATTTCACTCAAGTAAAAGTAGCAATACCACAGTGTAAAAATCTAAATATACTCCAAGTACCAAATTAAATGTAGTGGAGTAGAAATATAAAGTAGCAGAAAATTTACCTCAAAAGCACCTCAAAAGTGAGTAAATGTACATAGTTACTTTCCACCACTGATAGTTAACCACGCACGACTGGTTGTAAAAGAGATGTAGGCTGTTAGGCAGTGAAGGAATGTTAACTAAGTACATTTACTCAAGTACTGTACTTTAGTTCAAATTCGAGGTACTTGTACTTTATTTGGGTATTTCCATTTTGTGCAACTTTATACTTGATAAACTGAAGGATTAAGTGTTCCTTTATGGGTTGAGAAAATATTATCCTACTTCCTAAGATAAATACATAAAAAAAAACTTGGATTAGCTGTAAAATGCATCGTCACAAAACTGAAAACAGGGTTGTTTTTCTTAATTCATGAAAAGTTTACTTTTTAGAGATACGCGACACTACAAACATATGATGATTTTATAGAATATGATGAATTGCTGTAGATTAAACTACCCAACAGTATGTAAAGTAGTTACAATTAGCTCAACCTTAAACATCTACAGCAGTAAAATGCATCATACACATTAATGCAGCAGTTATATTAATCCAGGAACATCAGATATGACAGTGAAACACTGACAGGGAACATTTTTCTGCAGAATCAGTACTTTGACTTTTGATACTTTAAGTACATTTTGCTGATAATACTTACATACTTCAGTAAGGTTTTGAATGCATGACTTTTATAGGGAATTGTATGTGATTCATACATCCTGGTGTATGATCGTAATCTCACTATTTGTTGAAATTTTTGTTGTTGTTAGGCCTAGAGGCTACATTTTGCACGTAGCCTCTCTTCTGCTCATTCTGTCGCATTGTTGTACATTGCTGTTCAATGCTGAATGCTAAAAAGCACACCTATAAACCACAACCACAACCACTACTACTACTAATACAAATAATAAGCCAAAAACTACAAATAAAAAAGAGCACAAAAGTAAGTTAGGAAAGAGTAATAAGTTAGGAAAAGTATGTTACAAATAGTTTATTATTTTGTTTCAGACCAAAAACACACAAAATAAACTTCTCTGCATGTCTTTAGTTGCGAGCAGAGTCTTAGAAGGAGTACTTGAACGCAGCATTTAAAACTCATAGACATTGGGCAGATCTCAGCTAAAACCATAGACTGTATAGCAATATATACTACAAAGTCCTTTTAGTAGTTTACAATATATGGTCCTGAAAAATGTTTTCATTTCAATGATCACCAAATACGCCCTCAAATACACCATTTACTTCCATTTAATAAAACAAAACATTGAGAAGGTTTTGTTGTGAGCAGTTAGCAATGTCTTCAAATCACCTTTAAGCTATCCAACCAGATGGTTCCCAAAGATGTCAATGCTGCCATTTCCACCATCAAAACCAAGCACAACATCCAAGTTTGTGGACTGGTGTACCACTGCTTTCAAGGTCAAAAGTAGCTTCAAAGTTGGCATTAACTAGCTGAAGCATTGCTTTGTTAAATGATTTCTTAATGATGTGATTACTAGGTGACAATTTTTTTCAGTACATTTTTTATTATTATATCCAATGTGCAAATTTTAATTAATACTAGCTTTTCGGGTGAAATTGTTAGAAAGACTTAATTGAAGAAAATCCATAAATAGGTTTAATTTAGAATTTTGACATTTGACTGAAAGCTTATGTCTGAAGTTTCTCTTTTTCGGCAAAACATCATGAGGCAAGACAATGAGTAAATGAATTCAAGGTTTGCTGAGAAGCTACTGTAACTGAGGAAATTAGAGCTGTAAATATGGAGAAACTGGTTTTACAAGGACTACCAAATGTTTTCATATCAAGCTTCCCCACATACGGGACCCAAATATGTCAGAAAATCACATTGATGTTTGTGTTAAATGACTTGTTTCAGAGAGATTTTAATTGTCTGCAATTTAGGTGGGAATAGGTGAACCTGTTGACGTGACTGAAATACAAAAATAACTAACTTTATGGAGACCTCTGGTGGTACTGTTGGGGAATAAGACAAAAGGGTCAAAATCAGGTCAAAAGGAGACGGAAGACATTCTGACATGTAAAGGTAGAAAACACAGGTGTAAAAAATTTAATTAATGACGACTGAATCCTGCTCCATCAGATCAGGAAATTGTAGACCTATAAGTTTGAGAAATAGCTGCAAGGACTAGCAAGGAGGAATGTTATTTGCAAATGATTCACTCTGATGCCTACTCTGCTAAAGCTGTATTGTTTCTTAAATGGCAGGTTAATTATCAGAGGCTATCATCAATAGACATATTTGAGGAAGCAACCAGGATCCTGTAAGACTGATTGAAAGTTGAAAGCTGCCAACCTAAGTAGTGAAACTTATACCAACCTTTCCTTATTTATATCTTCTTACACTCTCATAAACGTCTACTGCATTTTGGCTTTAAAAGTTAATCCAAGCAATCTTTTGAACAATGCTGTGTTTGCAAACAGTGCTGTAAAGTCAGTGACACACGCTCATATTTCAAAACTCTGAGCTTGAAATTATGAAATCCCACAAGTGCTCTTTCATGCCTTGGAGTGTTGGCCATTCTCTCTCATCTTCTAAGTAAAACTAAAACAAGGCATCATTAACATTTTCCTTCTCCCACTGCCCACATTTGGAAAATAAATATTTGCTTGAAGGGTATTCACAACCTATTCTTTGTGCAAATAAACCTTGTGCATGAGGTGTATTGTGCTATAATAAGCATTTTAATATGTGTGTGTCTGTGTGTGCGTGTATATATATGTATATATGTGTGTATATATATGTGTATATATGTATATATATGAATGTATATGTATATATGTATGTGTGTATATATATATATATATAAAACAGTAAACTTGCAGTAAAACCAAAACAATGAGCGGAAAAATGCTATAAAGCTCCGTACAGCTGAAGTGAAATGCAGAGTCGGGGGGTGATGATTATCTGTGGGTTCGCCACTATGAGCAACACTTTTCATATACACATAGTCATTTGATAAGTTGTTGATTATAGCAGCTTTTAAGGTAAAAACAAACAGAAATCTTGAATTCACCAGAGCCGTGATACGGTTCAAATATGATCACCAAACATAGTCAGAACAGAGCCATTCTGCTCATCTGGTCCCACCTTATTGGCTACAAATACTGTAAAAACCTTGGAAAAATAATCTACTGTCAGGTGAAGATTTTATCACTTCTTTGAGTGATCTGTGTTGCCACAGTGCTCCAACAACACCCAAGTGAGAGATGAAAACAGATATTTACACCAGTTCAGTCACTAGATGGAGACATTTTATAGTTTTTATGTTATAGCCACACTTAACATCTGTTGACGAATAGCACAAAAATAAAATCTGCCCCATTTAATATCTCCCACATTAATTATGGAATAATAATGGTAAAAAAAGATGATATTGGCACTAAAAAGCTTCTGGATATCCCTGACTACATTGCGCTGGCTGTAAACGAAACTTTGCTTCTGTAAAATGATCAATTTAGAGGGGTTACATTTTTGTAGTGGCAAGGCTATGACACAGCCTGTCTGTTTACATCAGGCCAACTGTAAACTGCAGACAATTACCAGCTGAACACTCTCCTGTATGTAAAGGCTTTTAATTTAAAGTTTCCATGCTATACTTCAGGATTGGGTTGCACCAACTACTTGTAAATCTATTATTTAACAATAGGTTTGTGTGTAAAATAAGTTCTAAGTAACTACTAGCTAGTTTCAAAAAGGGTTGCATGTACATACATGCAGAAATATGTATGTTTCAGAGTTAGTATTCATGCAGTTTAGAGTCTGACATAATGTTTTGTGATTCTTTTTGTTAAAAACAATTTCAAATCTCCCAAGTTTACATCATTATTACACAGGTCAGATGTGTCAACCATATTTCATATTACCTCTCACATCTCTGTGTTCTGTACTTTTTGTAATTTTGAAGAGCTTTTTTTGCAAAATATTTGCAACAACAGTATTTCTCTCAAAAACAGTGTATGATTGTATTAAATATCTCAAGTAATCAAACTGTTTGATGTACCTCATGGCCAGACCAAACATATGCTCATTTGCCCTGACAAAAATCCGGTCTTTTTATTGATATGACTAGAATGTATTCTCAGTTAAAATTTGGAAATGAACAACATTTATTAATTTACACATTAGGAATAAAATCGATTTAAATAATTCAAATGGAACAATAACTGTAGTCACCACCAAGCACTGCACTGTATAAAGTGCAGTCAACTCATTTCTATATTATTTCTTGCCATGGGCATAAAATCAGACAAACATTCAGTTTATAAAACCCTCTCATGGCGCAGCAGTAAATCAGCTGAACAGTGTTTACATCTACAACACTAATGCTTTATGAACATTTGCTGTTGTGGTGTTCTTTTATATATTTAAGGGCACAGCACAGTTGCTGTGTAAATTATTGATATGACAGACTGCAGCTTTGAATGTCAATACAGCTCCCTGGAGACAGAAAGTGAAAGAAGCCGCCGATAAAGAAGTTTGATCAATAGAGACAGAGGGGTGGCTTGAGAGAAGTGAAGTGGAATAACACAGAGAAAGCAAGAAGAGGTGGACAAGTGGTAAACACACAGGGTTGCTGATGAAGGGAGAAAACTGCGAAGTTGCAGAAGTTTGAACCCTTGAGTCTGTTTGAAAACAAAGCTGTGACTTGCATATACAGTTTTGCATGTTGTACCTGGACGCAGTTATATAACACATGATTATAACTACCTTCTTATGTTGTGCTACTATATCAAAGGTCAAGATGTCCTTTGGTTAATTGAATTCCAAATGTATTGTTGCAGAGCGGTGTCTCTCCATGGGTGACAGCTTTGAATGGCTCGATAATAAGGCACCCTGGGCTTGTTGAATAAGTAGGTGTTATTATTTGTGGATCTGGGTGCTGGGGGGAAAAGCAAAACATGAGGTAGTGGCATAAAATATTGAACAAATTCATCTTTATTGTACTTAACTGTATCACACAGAGGCAGGATGCTGCTAAGGCTTGTTCAGCAAAGCAATCCCTGGATAAATAAAGGTTTCAAAACTTTTTATATGCATTCTTTTTCAGTCATTATTATTCATGCATTCAAAATTTTATTATTATATATTATTTTTACTTGCATGGTTATTTATGATTGTCTACAGTGCTTGCAAAATACACCTGAGAGCAGATTTATTTCTGCTAAGATAGTGAATATTTGTATTCATTTGTAGTTTAAGATGCTGTTACACTGGGACCTCACCATACATTTATTTATCCATGATAATTAGGTTGTTTCATGTGGAGAAAGAGGTATCTTAGAACAACAGCTAAATTATTTTCTTTCCCTAAGGCAAAACATCAATTCTTTGTTTAAATGTTGCTTGATGACTCCCACATTGCAACCTCTGACATGTATAACTCAATTCACTGTATATTTTACACATTTCTCCAACACCACCGAGTTTGTGTCTACTATTTAATGTCTTGTAGCTGCCATAATGTGTATAATGTAGTGATGGAGACATGGTAGAGCGGTGTAATGGCCTCCCCTGTGCTCGAAGGTGATCCAAATGAGCCACATTTTATTTGTTGATCCATGTTGCAAGAGCTACAGCTACACTGTTCATGTGCCGCCTACCACGTCATGAAGAGCATCTTTCACTCAGGCATCACTGTGTGTGTGCATTAGTATCCCAGCACAGACTGAAAATCCCGTCAAACGTTTGGCTGTCACTATTATTTCCGTGACACACATGTAATACATGGTTAATGCCAAATTACACATTGAGGCCGTTTCCTTAAAGCGTTCTCTCTTTTCATCCAGCCAGTGTTTACATGCCCTGCTGAGATTACAACAAAAAGTGTAACATCACATTCATGATCAGTCATCTGTGAGTCTTGATCATTATCAGATGCCATCTTTGTGGTTGCTGAGAAATTATGCCAAGTGAATTGCAGAAGAAAACAAAATTGCACAGTATAATCATAAAACCCTGTCAGTTGTCAGTGATGAGATTGAAATGCAGATGATTGAAATGTGTTTCTTTTTGTGTTTGGTTACCATAAATTGCACTGTATGTCTGAGGAACACATAAACGTGCACATCTCCTGCACCCAGTCATCAGTCTTGGTTGTGCTGTGCTTGCAGTTGCAGTTTATCTTATATGTAAGGTAGTTTTTTTCTTTCTATTGCTAATACATTCCCTGCGGGAAAACACTTTAGTTTTGGTTTATTGTGATTGATAATTTCTGAAGGAATGGTTATTTGCTTGCCTGGCACTCACAGCCTACGCGATAATCTGCAGTCTAATCCAATCATATGCTACTGATGAGTGGGACACTACTTGTGGATATTACCTCTGTTGGCACATCTGCATTTGCTGAGTGCACACTAAGAGAAATATAGTTGGAATTTGCTAAATCTTCTCTATTCTCTCTGCATTTGCAGTAAAATTGCCTGACGGCCCTTCTCAGTCTTTTAAATTGAATGTGACCGTGATAGTTTATGCTGCCATTACAGAGGGCATCAAAGTGCCTAAATGGAAGATTAGAAGTCATTTATCCTTCTGAAAAATATATAGTTTGGAGATTCCTAGACAGCGTTTTTCTAAGACATCAGCGAAATGTTTCTGTGGTTTCATTTATCATTATACCAGTCCCCTCCTTCACACAAGGAATAAACAGTTACTTCTCCCTCACTGCCGAGGACTCCTCGCATATCCATCTGCGAACACAACGCAATTAATCATGCTGTCACACAATCTATGCATGAGTGCTAGATGGCCCAGGGCTACAAGGCACAGAGTGACACAGTCAAACAAAATAGCAGAGGATGTTAACTACTCTCTTATGTGCAAAAACTGATTTTCATTATCACTGCGACCATGCAAGACTTGGGATGAGAGTGTTGGAGTATGCATTAGTCATCTTGCCTTACATAATTATTTTGTACACTCAGAGTCGACTTTAATCAGTCAGTCAGCTGTCCTCAAAGATGTCATGCTCTTTCAGTGGGCCAAGCAAAAAATAAATAAAGCTCTCTGAAAATGAAACTAAAAAAAATGAATTGTTCATCCCTACCACTCATTTTAACTGCGCTGATTACATGCAATCAATCTGGTCTCCAGATCATATGATTCATCTAGTTAAAATGAACAAGCTGCCCTATTCCGACAACATGTTAAACAGAAATTCAATAAGTCAGAGTGCCATAACTGGAACAGAGCCACAGATGTGGTGACACTTCAGGACGGTGACAGCGAATGAAAGAAATAATTGGATAATTCTATATTTGGCTTTACGTTTGTGTATTCCAATCCTCAGCCTTATTTAATTCTACAGTACATGACTGATCCCTCACCAGCACTCTCCCAAATAATCTTCAGATGTAAGATGCCAACTAAATGAACAGCTAATAACAAAAAAGCCCACTTTCCCTCATTTCTCAGCCTGCTACCTCTCTCACTGTGTGTACAGAGGAAGTGACACCAACACAGCAGCGTCCCTGCTGACAAAACTGTTCATTTTGGTACCGTCTGTGGAAAATAACAAGACATCGAACCCTGGGAGGGCTGGAGAGCCTTATGTTCCTTGCAGCCTGTCTTCGAAGAGTGGCTTTGCCTCCTTCTCACCAAAGGCGCTTAGATTCGGGGGCTCCTGCCTACTGCCACATTTCTGAGGCAGCTGTGTTATTATACTGAGTGTTGGTGGGCAGAAGACGACCTCAACTGATTATTAGGGAACAAAGAGCACTGCCTGCTAAGTGTGGCCTGCTGGACTGCTGCTTGAACCGAATAATCTTGCTCTTCAATAAGGAGCCCCAGGGTTCAATCTCCCAAATCAAATAATCAATATTAGATTTGTACAGAAAATAGAACCGTTTATATGTTTAAGGGGATCTTTGACTTGCCGGCTACTGAAGAGGGAAGCTGCAGCACTGTGCCGAGCCAGTCTGTGGTGGCCCATTAGAGAGTCCAAGAAAAACTTCCGGCTTTTATTCCAGAAGTAAGAAAACCTCATTCCAAATCCCACTGACATTTGTAATAGTGCAAATAACTAAAAATCCAGCCTTTGAACATAACCTTACTCAATGCATGTGGTTAACTCCATATGTTTAGATAAGGATGGTTATTTATATATATATAAAAAAAACTATCTAATATCATTGTTTATTCAATATTTCTGTTTTAGCTGCCTTTAACAAACACCATTTCCCACAAGCCCGAGATCATTGCCGGTTAAAAGTCAAGACTTTATAAAAGAGGTGAGGTGAGTCGAGGGGCTGCGGCTAGTTCATACACAAGTTAGTAAATTACATATACTGTCACTTTATTATCTAGTCACTATCTATTGATCCTGGTCCCATTTTATTATTGTTAATTGCAACAGAAGTTTTTTTTTTCCTTTTTCCAGAGAAAATCCAGTAGGTCTGTTCACTTCCCAGGTCAAATGACACTGCAGTAGACACGGTTATTTATCGGTGACTCTTTCATCTGTTTCTATCTGCAAATGTCTATAAACATCTTATCCATATGTTTATGTAGTATTAGCATGCTAGGCTAACAGTCAGTCAACTGTGAGTTTATATCCGAACTGTGATGTCTTTCAGAGCACACAAACACTGGAAAACACACCTGTCACCTGCCCACCATTTTAAAAACCTGCATAAATGCGCTAATTTTGGTGTAAAAAGGATATAAGCTAGCAATTCAAATGGCTCTGAACTTGGGGTGTCGCAATATACCGGTATTAACGCTAACCATGATATTTAAAAATTAAATATTAATATCTTGTTAATACACATGATAATATTGTCTAGATAATCCAATGCCTCTTAAATCATTTCTGTTTCTTTCTGTTCTCACTTTGCCATAGTAATGCACCTTAACGCTGGTTGCCATCCGCCATAAATTGGAAAAAGAAGAAGATTTTTTTGACTGATAGCATAAAAAAAAATATGATTTTCTATAAATTTTGTGATAATATTGTTATCGTGATTTCTTTTGGCCACAATAATTGTGTAGTGATGGAAGATGACTTTAGAAGAGTGTTAGTGATTTTTATGGATATGGATGAAACCAAGGTACGATGGTGTAAGTAACATTGTTTAACTTCGTTAAAATCGTGCCGGTTTCAAATTCTAAGTGCTGTAGTGGATGCCGACTTGTCTTAGAATATGGAGCAGAAAGCCCAGGAGCACGCTTCAGTGTTTTAGAAAGACCAGTGAAAGAAATGCTGAATGGCAGATTGCACTAAGTTACTGAAGCTAGTGGAACAGAGGCTAGCTTGGACGATACGTCAGGACGTCAGCTCTCTCTGTTGGCCCACCCAGGCTGGTCGCAGTTTCTTTTATTTAGACGTTTCTCTTGCACTTTAACGGTCTATGTTTCTTGAGCATGAGCATTTCAACACAAGATATGTGTAAATTGTGCTCTAACGGAAGCGTATCTATGTTCCCAGGGTCCTATGTTCCCTCAATATCCTCTTAATATGACACGTTAAGGAGACCTTTCAAAAGGTTTTATGTTCTCAGCAAAGTTTATTCCCTAGGTCAAATGTTCAGTGTATGTTTCCCAGGTCAATATCACCCACCTACAGCTTACAGCCTGCTGATGTTATACTCCTTGAAACCTACGCCCTCTTGACTTTAGACATTGATATCTTGACAGTGGCTGAACAGATTTTTACCATTCAGATTGCAGTTGAAACAGCCATATCCCTTCGTTCTTTTGCAATTTGAACTGCAAAGATAGCCCTGGGAACACAGGACCGTGGGAACATCGTGATTTGCCTCCACTCTAGCATCTCAAATATCTAACTGCTAGCCAGTTCGTTAACCTTCTAACTAACACTCAACTGAAAAGATCTGTATAATGTTGATGTTAACTAATAAATTAGGTGGGTCACCAAGCGACATTTGGTTAAGTATAGTAATGTAGAAACAGCTCTCTTAGTTTTTATAAAAGACATTTTATTCCAAGAAAGTAGTTTAATGCTAGCTAACACTAGCCATACCAGTAAGCTAGCCAAGCTTAATGCTATATGGGTTTTCCCTCGTTTTACTAACATTACATGTGTAACGTTACTCAAAGTTTTTAAAGAGGTGGTTTTGTCAATGCTGGTTAAAAACATACAACTTGTGAAATTATAGCCTACAAATGTTACGTAAACAAAGACCTAGCTACATAGCAAGACGTTGACCAAACTCACAGGTTGTCAACCTGTTTCTAGTCTTAGCCTTGATGACTTTTCTTAGTATTTGTGTTTCTATCTGTGTTTCTTCCTGTGAGTTGTTGTGATTGTGAAACTATTCTTTTAAACACACTGAAGAAGGTATAAAGTGTTTGTGATGGCAGGTGGTATGGTATCAAAACAAAAATCTTTTGTCTCCATATCTTTAAGACTGTCAACTAAGATATCCAAGGCAGTTAGGCGAGTTGCTGAACCTGTTTGCTTCTTGGGTGATTATTTTCTGCCTAGCACACTTTGAAATTGAAATAGAAAGTGTTCTCAATTGCTGAGACAACAGTCCAGACTGTGTTTATCTGCACAGAAACAAATCTCACGCTACTGCTCCACAGCCAAACATCCTATCATTCTGCCTGAATGATTTCATGCTCGGGGAAGCTGAGTTTAGGGAGAATATATCAGGTAGGAAGGGTTAGTAAGAACTCTGGGATGGGAGCACCTTCTAAACACAGACAAACTGATTTGCTTTGCCCACATTTAGCACAGGTATATTGTCTTTTTATTGCTCAGAGGGCTGCTAGATATCTTAATTATAGTACTTTAGTATATGCTCGAAAGGATCCGCGAGCTACTTGATTCACTCACACAGAATCTGTTGGATGAATCAGACATTTGGTAGGAGAGAGAATTTCACTAAAAACATGTATGCACTCTGTATTTTCAAACTTACTGTTTATAAGTTTATAGTTCAGTTAAACAATAAATTTTGTGAGATGCCTAACTATGTGACAGTTATATTTCATGTTTCTGACACATTGCTGATCCAAATTAGAGGTTTTCCTTTTGCTCATATAACCCCTTAAGCCTTTGTGCATCCCTGGGTTCAGTTGCCGTGGTGACTAGATCACGTTTCCTCCTTTGGAATGAAAGCAACCTCATTTACTCTGTCATCTCCGGGTTCTGCGTTTCTGCACCTGCTCAATGCAAGGCAATAAACGTCTTAAATTACTAACACACCTATCAGACCATAAATAAGTAGCCTGGGGCAGTAGGTCCCTGGGGTGGGCTTTTGGGGCTTATGAAGAAGAAGAAGCCTCCATATTAACAGTGACAGTATACAAGGCTTTATTAGGAACATTTGGGAGATAATCAGTGCAATCATTTTGTACTTAAGACAGATAAACTGGAGTATTTATACTGAAACCAGGCTAATACCCAGCATATAATAGAACATGACAGGATATACCGAAACACAGGACAATAATATACTATTTAGTTTATGGAAAAGTTGCAGTTTCTTGAAGCCAGATTTGCTAAAATGCTCACAATGACAATGCTAACATGCTAGTAGGAATAATGTTTACCATGTTCACCATTTTAGTCTAGCATGTTAGCATGCTAACAGTTGCTAATTAGCATTAACACAAAGTACGGCAGCTAAGTATTGTACAAATTAAAATTTTGACCTGATGATGGCGCTACATGAAAAGTTAAGGGATCACTTAAGTTATTCCAATTCATCCCGTAAAGACATTTATATTCCCCGAATATCTTTACCAAATTTCATGGCATGAAATAGAAAAGTTGTCCAGACGTTTCCCTCAAAACCACAAATGAGAACCTCTTGGTGGCGCTAGAGGAAAGTCAGGGGATCACCAAAATCAGTAGGATACATCATGTAGGAGCCATGAATGTCTGTAAAAAAATTTGTGCCAATCAATAGATGTTAAGATATTTCAGTGCATAAGTGAAAAGTTTGACCTGCTAGTGGCACTAGAGGAAGACTCAGGGGATCACCAAAGTACTTAGGATTCATCCTCTGGGCACCATGGATATATACCAAATGTCATGATAATCCATCCGTTAGTTGTCAAGACATTTCACCAAAAACAAAAATCTCAACCTCACAATTGTGCTATAGAAAGGTCAGGGGATAACCAAAGTCAGTAAATGTCATTCTCTGGGGACCACAATGTCTATACAAAATGTCATGGCAATCAATCAAATAGTTGTTGAGATATTTCAGTCTGGATCAAAGTGGTCAACCAACTGCCCATTCAACAGCCTGACATTGCCAGCCCCAGAGCCACGCCACTAAAAGAATAAGACAAATGCAATCTTCCATCTCTCAATTAATCTATACACTTATTCACTCATCCATCCTTCCACTCAGCCATTAATGCATCCATTTAGCAGTTGAAATAATTCCAAACAGAAACTCAATTTCCACCAGAAACTCGCCTGCTACATTTTCCTACAGAATCTGTCTGGCAGCCTCAGCATCTGATCCAACTCACCACTGATAGTAAACAGCTGACCAGACATTCACTTGAAAGCAGGAATGATTCACAATGAGGATTCAGTCATTTCTCCCATACTGAGTAGTTTTTGGCTGCCTGTGATTTGTAAACACACTGCGGTTGCCAGAACAGCACATAGCAGAAACAACAGCAGCATCTCCCAAACCTTAGGCTAGAAGTGTAAACCTGAACAAGCATGGGTGACAAGATGATATATAGCTAAAATATCTTTCTAAAATATTGTGAGTTGTCCCATAGCTCCATCTAAGCCCACTGCAAACTATTGAAATATAGTAACAGGGTCATCATATTACAACTTTAAAACAAGACTAAGAATCTACAGCCACGCAGACAATGTTAACATGTCAGTGTTTAGCAGGTATAATGTTTTACCATGTTTACAGTCTTAGTTTAGCATGTTAGCATGCTAACATTTGCTAATTAGCACTAAACACAAGGTACAGCTGAGGCTGATGGGAATGTCATTAGTTTTGCAGGAATTTGGTCATAAACCAATGATGCCGCTAGTTGAAAAGTAAAGGATCACCAAAGTTATCACAATGCATCCTTAGGGGAACATGACTGTACCAAATTTCATGAAAATCCATCCAGTAGTTGTTGAGCCACTTCACTTAAAACCATAAATGTCAACCTCATGGCACTAGAGGAAAGGCTGGGGGATCATCAAAGTCATTCAGATACATCGTCTAGTAAGCCATGAACGTCTTTCCATAATGTTGTGCCAATCCAGTAGATGTGGAGATATTTCACAAGAAGAAGGCGGCATACTTTATTAATCCCTCTAGGGGAAATTCAATGTGTGTGTGGCCCTAAATACACACATGCACACACAAACTATACACATGCAGTAATGTATGGAGAGATGTCAGAAGTCACCAGAGACATGAGGATTCATCTTCGGGGCACCATGGATAGCTGTACCATATTTAATGCTAATCCATCCAATAGTTGTCGAGACATTTCACTCACAACCCACAATGTCAACCCGATGGTGGCACTAGAGGTAAAGTAAGGGGATCACCATTGCAATCGCATTACAATCTATCTGCAGAGAATAATCCAAGTGTTTTTTTATTCTGTAAGCATATTCTTTCTTTTATTTCTCAGTAAATGTTGTTGTCATGCTTCATTGTCTAACTTTTTTTTCATCAAAAAGTCTTTAAGTTCTTTGGCTACAGTTCAAATGTCTTCTTGTCAGTGTAAAACATTGAGATACCGAAACGCACAAAGGATGTTTTAGATACTTTAAGACAAGTTTTTGGTGGAAATGGGTACCCTCAGTTCCACAGCAATGTACATAAGAATGAAGATCAGGTTTATGTGGATGTATGAGCCAGCAGTATTGAATTATTTAATCTGATGATTATTTGGTTTGCTCTGTTTATGAATTACACAGGTAAGGCTGGTGTGCAATAACGCTGACAACACATGGAGTCAATAAATTGTTAATACTGTCTAAAATATTATTCATGTTGTAACTTGAAGCCCTTCAAAAGTGTGTCATTCAAAATAAAAATTTACAAGACCAGTGGTTGGCCATCAGTTCTTAAGATCAGGATGATTTTGTGTTGTACATTTCATATAGAAAGACAATTCAAACGGCTTTACATAATGCATTAAAAACGTTACAAAAGGAAATACAACATGAAACATTAAAATGTTCCTAATACACCTCACTTTTAGGTTCCAACTTTCAAAGCAGACCCTTTCTTCTACATCTCTCTCTCTCTAAAACCCAGAGAATAGATCAAAGACATCATTGATCCTCTCCGCCTTCATTTGCTTTCAGATCTGAAGAGCAGCACTCTGCTGCAATA
The DNA here is from genome assembly GCF_020085105.1 of Siniperca chuatsi. Lineage (NCBI taxonomy): Eukaryota > Metazoa > Chordata > Actinopteri > Centrarchiformes > Sinipercidae > Siniperca > Siniperca chuatsi. The sequence goes on along the minus strand of NC_058051.1, from coordinate 26,665,128 downwards.
TTTTACTGTACACACTGGAGAAAGTGCTGATGTAGTTACTGTCATCAACCTATGAGAGAATGTTTGTTTTTAATGTTAAAGGACTACACTGACTTATATTTTCGTCTCCAGTTCATAGCTGTTTGGTGAGCAAGCTAATGCTATAGCCAGTGGTGGAAAGTAACTTGTACCTTTTACTCCACTACATATATTTGACAACTGTAGTTACTAGTTACTTTTGAGTTGAAGACTTTACATTAAAAAGCATTTGATAAGCTACTAAAATTCAAGAGTTCGGGCTCCTTGTCACGTTTCAGGTGTCTGTGAGTTGTTAGCAGGTCCATTACAGAGAGATTTCCCCTCTAAACGTTTCAGTAAACATTTAAATAATTGTTCGAGGCTCAAAGAGAACAAGTACTTTTACTTTTAATACTTTAATTACATTTTGCTGATAATACTTATGTACTTTTACTTAAGTAGAAATTTGAATGCAATGCTTTTACTTGTAATGGTGTATTTTTACAGTGTGGTATTGGTACTTCTACTTAAGTAAAGGAACTGAAAACTTCTTCCAAAAATAACAAGCGTTGTTAAGCTACTACACATACTGCTGTAAATTACTGAAAAAAATGTGATATAATAATACATAATTCTCTGCCATGTCACCCGTACTGGTTTTATTCTGTACTTAACATTGTCAAACAGATATTGAATTGCATTCTATGTGGTAATAAAAATGTCTTTAAAAGTCTTAAGTTTAAATTGATGAACCCTGATTAAACCCTGAAAACTATAACACCACACCAAACAGAGCTATTTGAGCTGATTTGTTGCCTGCCTTCTCATCACGTATTGAGTAAGTTAACCAGTGGTCCATTAAAAGTGGGTGCAGCCCTCTAATTCTGGGCTTTTTATTAAGGGTTTGCATTGCGTTGACCTGTAAAGCAATCATGAGAATATTTAATAGGAAAAAGCTGATAGCATTTACATAACTTGCGATTGATATGCATGACAGCGGGCGATGAGAATCGACTCTTGTGGACTCTATCACTCTTCTGGGGCCGTGCTGACAGGAGCTCAATTAAACACCTCATCTCAGTGACATTCAGGACATGTTTGGATGAGATACTGCTCGGTGCGCATTTCACCTGGACACAGAATAATTGTGCTGATCCCTATCCATACTACAGACAATGTCATTCTTGTTCATCACTGTGTTGTGTGCTCAGCCTCACTGAAAAACATTGTGATATGGCTTCAGAAGTATTTTAAGCCCCTTTTGGGGGCCTAACAATAATAGGATGTGTGTATTTCACTGTAAATCCTACAGGCTCTCGTGTGATATTCATTGGCAAATCTATTTGTTTACAGATCATTGCTTCATCGGTTGTATTGTAGCTTCAGAGCACCATGCATCAAATCCTGCATACAAAATTTAGGACTGTTACTAATGAGCTTAACTATGAGTCAAAATAGAAATATTTTTCTTGTTGCCCCACAGCTGAGTAGGGAATCTTTGATTAACACGTTGTGACAATGATGAAACACACACATACACACTAGGATACACCGATACACACTGCCTATATACTGTAGAAATCCTGCCATAGTGGCCCTCAGGAGAGGTTTGGAAGTGCTGATGTTGATTAGCATAGCTTTGAGTGAGCCAACCCTTTGTCATGCATTTGCCACAATGAATCAAGTTCAACATCTGCAGCCACTGGGCTCTCACCACAGAAAGATTTGCCACAGATGAAGTTGATTTGCATATCAAACCAAGGACCTTATATGCCACAACCTCCTCATTTGCTGTGAAAAATATGCCTGCACCTTCTACAAAATTACCATGTGACCATCACACCCCTCCTCACTTATTTGTAGCTTATAGGAGGAATACCTAATGACAGCAGACAGATATGTTTTAAATCAATTAGCTAGTGTTACTATCTGAAACAAGCTCTCTCAGCAGTTGTCTTGATTATCGCATTAATTCACACACTTAAAGCACTTTTGTAGCTGCAGAGGTCTAAATTATTTAGAGATGGAAACACATTTATACGAGACATACTATTTTGTGTTCTTTCTAACTGTACTTCATGAATAATTAACAAAGAGGATAAAATGTACTGCGCAGTTAAATATGTGCCGTTTAATCGATGTTTTATTCTGTTTAATTTATAGAGGGTGGGTATCAGCTGTGCCTGGATGTAGAAAATGTTGATAATATTTCTTCTTTGATTTTATGCTATTATGATATTTTCATCTGCTGTTGCTATTGATTAGTTAATTTACTATTGCCTCTGTTTATATTATTCTGCTGACTTCCGTTGTGTGTTTTATCTTTCTACTACAGTGTATATTATTCACCTTATACTCGTATGTATGCATTGTGATGTGAAGTTTATCTCAAACTGTATAGATAGGATTATTATTAATGTGGACAAGAGGGAAGAAGTTGGAGGATTTTCTTGGTAATGGTGCATTATCTTTTTTATGGCAGGTTATTTTCCAGGTGTGTCAAAATGATGGAATATAAGTTAGCAAGGAACCATTACACACAGTAGCATTATTGGTCTAACTATTGGTCTATACTGGACATCCCGGGACAATTCCCTCAAAATAATGTAATGGCACAAGGCTGAACTGCTTCACCTTAGGTCTATTTTCTTCACCATTAAAGCTGTTACATTGGTAGTGTTAGCAGCTCTGGAGGGAATCATTGAGTCGTTTTGTTTTGACGTCTAAGCACTTGCTTGTGAATGCGAAATAAAATACAGGTAGCAGTGAACCTGTAAGCATTAACAAGACCGCGGGGCAAATGAAGGGGGCGAGTCGGTATCAGCTGCAGCAGACGCAGAGAAGTAATTGATTCCTTTGAAAACCCGCAGCCAGAAACAATTTGTTATTTGCTTGTTAATCAGGGTTGCCCAAGAAGAGTAGATCCAATCTTGAGTAACAGGAAGCACGGGAGACCCCAGATCCAACCTTTGAGGGAAGCAGGTGGCGACCAAGATAAGCTCTCAATTATCTAATCGATCTCGGAACAATAACCCACCAACGTAGACAGCGTAGTATTTGCGTCCTGGTTTTCAGTCAGCGCAAATGTGGTTAAACTCAGGCAAACTCTGATGCCTTATTCGTCACAGGGTTTAATGAATTACTTTCATTAATGATTAAGTTGGTAAGAACATAATTAAGGGTGAGGTCAAGCAAGTTCGCATATAGTTCAATATAATATAGCAGAAAAGTCAAGTTAATTAGGTAGTTTTTTTCCCCCCTCGCCTCGGGGTTTTCTGCCCATCTTCACACATTTGAAAGTTCACTTATTCTAATGATCAGATATGAGAAATTAATTTAAATTGAATCCTCAGAGGTTTATGGAAAAATAGCACAGGGATCAGCTACTAGAGATGTATTTGCTTTCATTGGGCTTCATTAGCTACAGTGTCCCAACAGATACATTAGAGCAATTTCACATCCCAATTCCCACTTATTTACATCTACAAACAGTTCTACGCAATTAAACATTGTATGTAAAATAAACACATACTGTATATCAGCATGTCTAAGTGACCATTTGATCACATTGTATGCAGCCTCACAAATTGGTCCCTCTCCCTGTTTCTCTCTTTCTCACACAGACACATAGTTGAACCCTCATCATTACAGATTGTAAACCGTTAGGGATCACAATCAGAGCGATGGGGGATTGTCGGTGGCAGCGGCGAGACCTGGCAGCCACAGGTGGTTCAGCTCGGGGGAAATTTATCACAGGAGACATTCTGACCTGCAGGGACCAGCCGTGTTAGTCAAACCTGAGAAAAACAAGCCCAGTGGTCGTTATGTTTTTTTTTTTAGTTTGTGCACACTCAGAGAAGGAGTGGTGGTGGCATCACAGTCAGATCAAGGGTGGGGGTGAGTGGGGAGCGATGTCGAAACGGAGGGATGAAGAGACGGGAGGTAAAGGGGGGTAGGGTCGTCGTTAGGCTCCGGTGCTTGTTGGCGTATGGAGTATTGCTCATGTTTGTTTCACTTGACTTGCTTCTTTAGCATTTATGTGATGCAATAATTCTGCCCTCACCTGGGGACAAATGTGATTCATTAAGTTCTCACACACTATTGAACACACATACATACACAAACATTTATGTCATACACCACATTCATGCACTCAACAATCTTGGCCCTGCTTGCACACATCAATACACACACAAACTGAAACACACACACACGCAAACATGCACATACACTCAAGTGTGTTTGTGTGTAAACACACTAGAGAGAGTGTGGAAGAAGGAGAAGAATCAGCCGAGGACAGAGACGAGTTGCATTTATCTTCTGCATGCTAGGCTGCTGCGTGTGTGTGTGGGTGTGTTAGTCCCCTTGGATGAGCACACAACGGCTGAGGATGCTGCTGGGAGCATGAGTTCTGACCGAGAGGAGTATGACATGGTCTGTCAGAAAGCTGTGACCCTAATTGTTGACCTTTGCCTTCACAACAGCACACTGTTGGATCGGGACACCTGTCAGGATTACCTCTTCCTGTTGTCCAGCCAGAGCTCTGACCGCAAAGAACCGGGTAAGGATTATAATTAACTCCTGATCTATATTGGGTGTAAGGCAGTAGCTTTCCTGATGTGCTTTGTAAGTCTCCATGTTCAGCTTTTCCTCAGAAGAAAGCTAATTTTAAAAGATTTTGTATATAGCAATGCTTTACTTGTATGTGAATGACAGAGCTACATTCTGCTTTTTTGCCATTTAACATGTGGTTTTACTTTTTTTTTACCACATGTACGGTCACAGATGGTTGCTCAGACAGAGCATCGACAGAGTCATTAATACATCCTTAATGAGTTTTTGTGACCTCAGGGCAACAGGGAGCAATAGTTGAATAAAACAAACTCCCCAGTTTGCTCCAGTAAGCAGAGCTTTTATACCATTCATAGATAAACCTTAAGGCTGACTAATCCCAGCTGATGCTGTCCTTACCACTCAGACTTACAAAGAAAAGAGATGAGAAACCTTTTCACAAATGTATGTTGCTGTGCCTGGGTGAAAAACAAATATGAACACATGTGAGCACAAAAGCAGTAACATTGTGTGTTTAATCCACTCAGTAAAGTTTCAACATCCTGAATTGGATTTTTGACTTATTCATGAGAGGTGATTTACACATCTGTTGCAGCCTTGTGGAGCTGTTGCTTTGGCACTTGTAGTGGGCTTCACCCTTCTTAAAGGAATAATAATCCCTCTCTTCGAAATCATTGTTAAAGGAGCAGCTCTACTATGGGCTCTGGCAGACTTTGTGCGCTTCAAGTCTTCATTGTGTGAATTCTAGTTGTGAAAATGTGCCGGTCAGTCTGGCAAATATTGGCTGAATTGTCTAGAAGCAGAGGAAACTCATACATTTACACTGTACAAGATATGACCAAAGGGTGTGTAAAGAATTGCAGCTTTATAGATTTCGAAAAGCAGTCTTCCCTGAGCTCTCAGTGTAAATATTTTTTAGATAGTTGAGCTTACAAGTGTACAATTTGAAAATGCTTTATTTTTATTTGGAAAACTGGATTTAGAATACCATTGCAGTAAGTATACCAGGGCATATGATTTCATACCAATTACGTGATCTGTTGCATATTAGATATCCAAAACTGTAATCTATAATCACTTGCTAATCCATCTAATATTATATTTCTCCTTCCAACCAATGAGTTTCTTGTAAGTCCATGAGCACTGATTTTCGGTTCTATGTTTGACAGAGAAATTGGTCTTTGGTTTTGTCAGCAGGTGCACAGGAAAGAGGAAATATTATTTGTGGGTGCTTTTTCAAGGATGGGTCCCTGTTCACAGAGTGCATGTCACACCAATCCTGACCAAATCCGCTGTCACCTCACATCATTCTCACTGGAGGAATTGAACGTACATCACAGTGCCACTGGCATCCACTATTGAGCTGTGGGGACATTAAATGCCATTGCATGTTACGTAGCCGTTGATTTAAATTATTTCTGCCACAAGGAAGCAAAAGACAAGCTGCTTCCCATAATGTTGGAGGATGTGTAGGTTGGGGGTTGTATGAAATGTCTCCTTGTACACCGGCCACTTCATTAGGTACACTTGTACAATCTAATGTGATCCAAAACAACAGCTCTGCCATAAATTCTGCCTTTACAAAGATAATAATGTTCAGTTTTTACTGACACTGTCAGAGAGGTATTAATTTAACTACATGTTTATTATTGAGGTTGTAGTTTGCAGTGGACTGCTTTATATTGAGAGATATTTCTAATATTTTGGCCACCACATTTACATACATGAGAGGGCCAGAACATTAGAAACACACACCAGTACAACACCACCACCCACTACTAATAAACATAAAGTAGAATTATTACCTTTCTGAACTGTTTATAAACTAAAGATTTTCTACAGATTGAAACACTACTTATATGGCATAAAAAGATCACACTAACCAAAAGTTATAATATCTTTACCACACTACTGTAACAAAAAAATGCCATTTGTGATGATACATTGTTATATTTGTTAGTTAAAAGTCCAACTGAATTCAAAATTCCTTTTGCGTACAAATCAGTATATATACTTGGTGTTTGTTTTGATTTGTGTACTTATTTGGTCAAAATTGTAATAGAACAGAAGAAATTTAAGTTTCATTTATTTTTCTGACCTGTATATTAGTGTTCACGGGGTGGCGTGAATCTTTGGTACCAGCTGACAATGTTGGTACTACCAATTTGATTGGAGCAATATCTGTGAGGGCAGGTACAAAAACAGTTCGTAATATCGCTTCAGTAGAGAGACAAAGTCCTGACGTCATGTCTGGGCTATCCTGGCTGTTCCAGTAGCTTCTGTAACTCAACGCAGTCTCTCATTCAGCGTTTCCTTCATCGGCCTTCATCGGAAATGTGTTCAGTGGATTTGTTACCCATACTAATTGGCAAATTGGCATCTACTATAGCACTTTATTATTATTTTCTGTTAGAGGTTGAAACCTTCGTGTTTTTAACAAAACTAAACAACAATTAATTTGTTAGTATAAAATTTACGTCTCCCATGAAAATTTACCAGTAAAGCAGGGTACTTCGTCATTCTAACTTAGTTTTTGTCCATAAACATCAACAATATCCACCAGCACTCTCTTCTAATGTCCTTTTTGTAACCTTTTTGCTGTAATTTCTGCAGTCTAAAAACGTCTACACTGTTAGTCCACTTTTTCCCGCTGTTATTACAGACATGTCTGAACTAGCCGCAGCCTCTGGACTCACCCATGGACTGTGACAGCTGTGACTAACTGACGGTGGTCTAGGGCTTATGGGAAATAGTGTTTGTTAAAGGTAAAACAGAAATATTAAATAAACAATGATGATATCTATATATATATCGCCATCATCGAGACATATGGAGTTAATGTATGGGGCCATTGCTTAGCCCCATCTGTGATCTGAGCACTCTGTTACTCTGTGACTCATCCGTACCTTACTTATAGAGCATGAGGTTACAGGGCTAATTAACTTTTTGCTGTGAGTTTTGACGGTCTAGTCATTTGCCATCACCACAACTGAACCCACGAAAGAGAGACAGCTAATGGTAGCTAGACCTCCTTCCTTTGTATAATGCAGAGCAAACACAGCACAAAGTGTCCAGGTGCCTGTCAGTGGTTTAGCAGGTGTTCAAATAACATAAAGTAACAAAAAGTAATGTCTAGTGGTAATCAGTGCCAAGTTAGACTAACTGTGTGTTTAAACACGAATTCGCCCTGGGTGAATTTACACGAAAATGCGTCAACTTGAGCAAAACACATGCGTGCATTCCTGGGTTTTATGAATCTACTTCATAAATGTACAGAGATAAGAAGATAAAGGACAGAGACTGGAGGGAAATAAAGCTTTACAAGCTACTTACTAGTTAGCTTAGCTTGCTAGCTTCCACTTTGCAGTGAGAGTGAAATACAAAATTAACAGCATGGTGGGAAATACTAGAGGTGGGTCCCCCAAAATGTTTATCATTGAAATGAAACATACCGCTTAAATCATTAATAGTTGATAGCCGAAGTGAAATGCATGAAAAACTTTTTTTTTTTTTAAACAAAAAAACGAAAGACACGCTCCAGTCAGTAGTGCACAATTGAAGTTCACAGTGCTTTTCATAGCAATGCCAGTTTTATCCTCCTTGGAAATGGAATAACATGCACAGCGGCAGTATCATTATAGTTTTTACTCCCTTTCCCCAAAAGAAAGGAGAATTAAAATTTCAATTATAGTTTTAATTATCTTAAACTTGCAACGTAATACAGGTTATTAATTTCTCACTACTCCATAAACTCACCCCAAGATGCACTTTTCACAGTCAAACACAACTATACATTCCCATAGTGTTTCTATTTGTACTGCTAAGGCTCTTTTCTGCTAAATATTGGTCAATGGTGTGTTTTTTTGCTGAAACCATCAATGAACCCGAATATTTAGTATGTATATTCTTTAATCTATTTGTAATTTTCATTTTTCTTTGTAGGGAGATTTGAGAATATAAAATTAATTGCTTTAATTTGCCCCATTTTCTGCTCTGTGACAGTGCAAAAAAGCAAATTAGGTTCGCGAACATACAGCTGTTTGAATATATCTGCAGCTATCAGGCTCACAGCAGCAGAGTCATTTTACCGGAGCAAATTTCCCTCTGAACTCCCCGCTGTTGGCTGAGTATCCCCTCGCTAGTTTCAAATCGATTATGATAAAATAAGAAAGACTAATTGGAAAGCCTGGGACTTTAATTCCCCTGTCCTGATGCGGCTGGGAGATAATAACCCATTGTCTTTATCGACCAATTTGTTGAATCTTGAGCTGGCTGATTGTATTCCAATCAAGGCTCGGCATGTCACCGCGCTGGACCCACCTGCTGTGCGTGTGAAAGGCAACACAAGACTTTTTCAGTGAGATAAATGAGAACTCGGATCGGCGTCTCACACTCTGCTGAGCGAACATTTCCCACTGATCAACTGCCTGCCTTAGATATTGATAATCACTCCAGTGCGCTGCTACAGGTTACAAAACATATCCCTTAAAGCCGGTGTAGCTAATGAATGGCGGGATGCACTTACAACCCCCTCATCCAAACACACACACACACACACAACACTCACCCTCATTACAAATTCCACTTTCTTTATTAGGTGCAGCTTCAGGTGTGTGGGCTTGAATTGACGAGGCTTATTTTTGAACTCATTATTTCTCGCATGCCCATCTCATCTTGAGGTTTATTAAACAAGACCATGGCTGGCAGAGGACATTAGCCTCAGTGGATCATTCATTTAGTTCCCACTGGTCTGCTCCTCTCTATCCGTGGTATTTGCAGGGACGGATGGTGCATTGCAGGTTGAATCCAAAAACAAAAAAACAAGAACATCAAATTAACTGCACTGTGGAGATTAGAACCCCAGCCGAACCACTGTGCCTTTCAATAATTCATACCCACTGTCTACTGTCTCTGTATTTTATTGATACAACATTTCACCGTAGACCACAAAAGAACACTGGAGACATGGCTTGTTCCTGTTGTGGAAGATAACACGCTGAAAAATGTCTGTCTCAGCTGTCATGAAAAGACCAAACGCCAGTCCTCAAAGGCCCGTGCTATTATTGTTGTAATCATTAGAATAATTAAAAATTTTTTTTTATAGCATTCACTCAAGTAAGATGGCAGGGAAACTGATCAAAAATACAGCATTAGGAAGGTTTATGTGGTCGTATCTATTAATCCAGCCTTTATCCTTTCTTTGCACCTTAAAGTGGGGAGGTGTAAGATTATTTAATGTAAGAGTCTTTTGATGACACCAGGGGTTAAAATCAAACAGATACAGCAGAGTAGAGTCAGTGAGCCAGTTCAGTGGGTGGAGGAAATAATGGTCGCCCAAGTGGAACACATTTTTCATTAAAATGAACATGCTAAAGACAAAAGTCAAACAGTGGCTTGGATACCACTCAGCTCTGTAAGCAGTCTGAACAGCATTATAAACGGGATCTCTCTGCATGGTTTTCTCCCACAAAATCCATCAGTGTCATTAATGACAAAAGGGTTAGGAGGATGAGTAATGCAGAAACCTGCTGTGTGTTACCGAGGCCAGCGCACTGGGCAAGGCCTCTGCTGAGCTATTGAGCAGTAACATTGGTTTATTGATTAAAGAATCGGGCCCCAAGCAAGCAGAGCGTTGAGAGCCTCACAGGATGAGGAGGAACTCAACAGGGCATGAGAACAAAATTCTCTTTTTTCACCTTCTGCCCCACTGGAGCATAACATTATACTACAATTTGGTACTGAAATACAACAATTGACCATTCACTACGCTCCACCCCCCCTTAGTTACTGTTGCTACGCATGTCAAGCTTTCTGTTCACATACAGCAGATTGTTTAGCTGTCCTGCCCACAACATTATTGTTTTGGTTCACTCTCACCGCTCTCATAGCATAATGTTTGGCTGCAGCAAGCAGCTGTTTCAGCAAAAAAGCTCTAAAAACCCACTACACTACCTGCTCAGCAACAAACAGCAGACAGACACAGTTAGAGACTAGCTGGAGAACATAACGGAGCATTTAGCAGCTGAAGAGCCAGATATTTCCCTCAGGAGTTGGTGGAGACCAAAACTGAGCGAAAAGATAGTGAATATTGGACTTACATTCATCAGGTGGCCAGAAACACGATTAATGTTGCTCCGTAACTGCTGGATGTTTGCTAACAAGTTCGCAATGTCAACTTAAAAGGTGATGATGTCAATGTTGTCTTCACAACTTGTTTCCACTGCCCCCAAGTGGCCAAAAAAATCTGTTACTGCAGGTTTAATGTTTCAAGCTGACTTGAAGAACTCTGTAAAGGGGTCTTAAATATGCACTGATGGCAACATACATGATAACGTGCTAAAAGATGAGTCTAAAAAGCTCCCAGGCAAAAAGTCAACATCCTCACCAGCTGATGATCCATGTAGAGGACATGAAAATAAAGACACAACACGCTGGCCGGGGTACTGGACAGTAAACCCAAATCCAATAAAGAGCAGGACAGACGTTAGCCTAAACCTAAATATAGTAGCATCTAGGATCAGCTTCCACACACTGGAAAATACTACTCAGTAGATGTGCAGGACATGAATGAAGCTTTTTAACATAAACTGTGAATCCACAAAGTATAAAATGCCTTTTAGCTTTAGAAGTAACGCTGGGTGAGGTTAGTACTGTAGGCAGTCAGCTAGTAAGCTGGACATGCTAACATTGCAGCTTACGTTAGGGCCACGCAAACACACTGTTTAATGCATTCTTTCACTTTTACTCATGTTGTTTTGCCTTTGGAAAGAAAGAAAACCCCTCTCCAAACTCTTTATATACTGACATATACTGACAGGCTTGCCCTGCCTAGTAACGGTTGCTGAGCTATAACAATCAATGTTTATGGGCAAGGTTTGGCGAAAGATCAATTGCAGATTGACTATAGTATATTTTTGGATGGTTGGTCTCATTTTTGGGTAGCGGCTGAGGAGAAAAGAAAGTGGTTCTCAGTCTTTTGTTTTTCTTCATTTGACTCCCTCACGTCACTGATGTCAAGCTCTTCTCATTCCCCTCTTTTCTAACAAAGCCCCCTGTACCTCTTCTGTCTCAGATCTTCACTGGCTGGTTCAGTTCATGTTGCTGTTTAGTCATAATGGCTTTTGAGCTGTCTGTCACGGTGAAAGCTTTAGGCCTCTGGGGCCGACACTCCAGTCACACTGGCAGGGTTGATGGTGTAGAATCAGACGTGAAGCCTGTACACTTCATAACACAAATTAATTTGCAGCCTTACAGGGTAATATAACTAAATGGTTGAACTCTAAACATACGGTATTGTTCCAGCAAAGAACAAAATCAGAACTGAGATCTGTAAAGACATAACTAAAGCTGGTCCGTGAATAGTGACAAATGCCCATTAAAACTTCCCAGAGCCCAGTGTGACATATTCAAATTCATTCTCTTATTCGAGTCCATAACAGCCCAAAACCAAAATAATTCAGTTTACTATTGATGTATGGCAAAGAAAAATATCAAATCCTCACATTTGAAAAGCCAGAAAAGACAGTAGTGGAATGTAACTAAGTACATTTACATCAGTACTGTACTTAAGTAAATTTAAGGCACTTACTTGATTATTTCCATTTTCTGCCACTTTATACATCTACTCCACTTCATTCCAGAGGGAAATATTGTACTTTGTACTCCACTACATTTATCTGACAGCTCTAGCAAACGGTATATAAAGTAATTAACTTAGCTTCACAGTGATGGATCAGCAATTATAATCAAACGATATAATAATATAACACTGACGGGGGTCATTCTGCTGCATATGAGTATTCTTTCTTTCGATTCTTGAAGTATATTTTGCTGATAAAAGGATCTGAATACTTCTTCCAGCACTGTTCTAATTCTTTTATTGACATTGCTGCAGAACAACAATAGAGGTCAATGAAGGTAATAGAAATCAGGATTCTCAGGCTGTTGATCTTGATACTGGTATTACCATATAAGAACATATTTAGGGTTATTGTTTTACAATCATCCATTTAGGTATCTAAAAAAAAAACTTTTCTGCCAGATACGAAAGAGCTTTTATAATGGATTTTTTGTGTTTACAGGTTGCCTCACTACACCCAAGTGGCCAAAAAAATCAATTAACACTGATCTAAATCTGAGCTCATTAGCCTATTATTTTTTTTTACCTTTAATTATAGCGCTGTGATTTGTCAGATTAATGTGATTTGCAAGGATAGGTGTGTACATTTAATGTGTATTAACCGGTCAAAGATAAACTAGGCCTTTAATTACTTTGCTTCCAAGAGTGTATTTTTATTTCCAGACCAGAAGCTACTGTAGATGTGTAAATAGGCAACTGTTCTGCTGTAACACGTTCACCATGATAACTTTATCAGGTTATAATGTGTCCTTCAATTGTGTTCACAGTTTGTTGCTTTGCCATGTGACCAGAAATCAATTAATGCTGTTTTAAACAACAAAGAAGCTCAAGGTAGTCAAACAATACATATTACAAAAGAAGAAATTTTACTGTTTATCTGTTTTCCTAATCTCATCTGTTTAACTGATCTTTTTTTACTTATGGTGCTTAAAATGTTCACAGAAATACCAGAAAAATCTCTCCTGTACAATCTAAAACAATCCAGCATTAACAGCCCTACAAAAGTAAGGGTACTGTATTACGTTTTTGTTCAGACTGTCAGAGGTGTGCGAGAGCTGTTTATTCAACTTTATGGTCATTTTGAAAGCTGTAGTTTGTGGTGCTGTATTATACTGAAAGGGGTTTCTAGTGTTTTATCCACTGTGGCCTTTTTCAACTGTCCACTAATGTGAAAGAAATCACTCTAAAATATTATGTCAGGGCTTGTTGGGCAAAATAGTTTAAACTGTAAAGTGTATGAATGAATGGATTCTTTATTTTCCTGTAATACCATTGATAATGTGTATCCATGGCACATAATAATCACATGGTTCCTGAACCAGAGAAAAGAAAGAAAAACATGTTTTACACAGAAACACAATATAAAAGCATCTACATTCCAGATACTCTGAAAATTCAAAAGTGTCATAAAGCCTTTTCATTACGTCCGCCTCCTCCAAAAAAGTCTTCTTTGGTTTTACCCAACAACCTCTTTCTTAGATCATGATATAAAGGACAAAATAAAATTTAATTTAACTCACATATCAGTCAAATCCGATCCAGTTTTTCAATACCAACATAACATCCTGTTTCCACATGTAGCCGTGGGCAGATTGAATTCCTCCAGGAAAGATTAGTTTTGATTAAACCATATATACATGTACTGTACAAACATCTCCAATAAGTAAAGTGACATAGTGAAATAGTGTCATTATTCTCATACAGACGTGTGTGAAAATAACACGTGTCATGCTTCACCATAAGAGGTCCAGCCAACAGAAGGGTGTGAGGTGTTTCGCCTGTAGCCTCTGGGTGAAGGATGTGAGATATTTTCTATCTACTAAAACTGTAACTAACCACAGGCTATGCCAAGATAATGAGGAGGCGGTCTACTATATTAAAACTTTATTCAATAATTAGATAGAAACGTTGCACACATGAAAGGCTAAATTTAATACAAATACCAATGCTTAAGGGACAAACCAAGGGTGTAATATGTAAGCAACGCTGCATTGTTTTATACTATGATGCCAACAGTGTACTGAATTCTGCCGCTATGTATTATGACAGTGATTGAAGATGTTTTTCTTCATTTATTTTAAACTGCAGCCAAAGGGCAAGTGCACCAATAGTCCATTATACAATGTGTAGAATATCTTTTTTGGGTTGTAGACAGTACTCTTTTGTGTCTGAAAATAAATAAATCTCCTGTTTGTGAGCTGCCAGAAAATGTGTTAGTCACAGTGCAACGAGAACATATGGTGCCTAAGGCCCTCCATCAGTTCTGACTGTATCATTTCCATTTCCTGGAATCTCTGCTGCTTCCTATATTTTGTGTTTTCACTTATACTGCCATTAACAATCCCCTGAGGAAACATGACCCACAAGAAGTACAATCAGGGAGATGTGGGGTAGGACAAATTGAATAACAACCTCATGACAAAAGACTAGGAGGCACAGAAAAGTGTGTCTACGTCTGTATGAACTAGATTTGTGAGCATGTCAATATGTGTGTGTGTTAGTAGGGTCATACACGAGGCTTTTGAACACCTTGGGTGATCATGTTTCATTAAAACTAAAGGCAGAATTTGATTTATTTTTCTCCTTCTTTGCACAGAACGGGAAAATAGAGGTGCAATTTTGAGGTTTGTTGTGACATTTCATCCTCTGATTATATTAGTGCCCTCTGCAAAGCAGGCGCTGCCTGGTCTGAAATGATGTTACCTAGGCTGACAAGAATTGATGGAATGACCTTACAGCTTGTCCATAAGTGGAAAATTGCTCCATTGTTTCACTATGAATTATTGGAGATGTGAAAACAGCCATGTAACCCTGATGCATTTTTATCACTAATATTACATCAGTGGAATAACACTAGACTATGGCACAGGAGATCAGAGGAGTAAAGAGTTATTGGAAAAAACTCTAAAACTTATAGAAAAAAGCTTCCTATGTGCAGTATACAGTGAAATATATGGTAGACTGAATGCCAGAAAACGAGTAGTTCTAATCACCTCATATGCACACGCTGTGGGGGCCATGGTCCATTATTCATCAACAGATGCATCCATTAAATTTACATATTTCATTTATCTTTTAGATGCAGTAATAAATATCCAGATATGGATTGTGATTCATGACAAAATTACTTGAAATTCATTCATTCTGAGGCGGAGGTGCAAGTTTTGACCAGAAAATAATGTGACAAGATATGTAAGGAAATGCAAATAGCAGAAGTGGAACTTTTCTGAAACATATAAATAATTCTAACAGATTCGCAGGCAGGTGAGCTGCGAACTTGTGACTTACATCTTTTAAAGTTTCTGCTAGATGTATAGAAGGCTAACTAGAATAAATCTTTACAACAAATGAGCAGACACTTAGTGTTAATGAGCAGTTAAAGTGAATCTATGTAGCTTTTGAGCAAGACAATAGATCTCTCTTGCAAATGAAAAATAGAAATGAAAAGCAATAAAACACACCCTTTCAAATTCAATACAGTTGTGAAGTGGAAGGAGCTCTTTCGGGGGGGCCCTGATTCTGGAAGGAAAAGTCCAATTAATTTTTCCCACAGACAATGTCTGAATGACTCACAGTTGGGGCACTTCTACGGTTTGGATCGCCATCAAACTCCCCTGGTTGAATCATTAGTACAAAATATGAATAACTGCATTATAGATATCTAGTAAGTAAAGGTACAAGACTGTGTACTTAAAAATTTCCAGGGAGACGTTAACTTCGACTCCCAATGTGCATTTCAGCAAGAATCCCCCAATCACTGAGCCTGAAATTCTGTCATGTGCAGGAGCAAAAGATTTTTTGCTTTTATCAAAAAACTCAGTTCACGTTGGATTTCTGGGTCAGTTTTGGATGAATTCAGTAGTTATGACGACGTGTTTTGTTTACAAGTGCGACGACGAAGCGTTTTGAATTTTCTACAACTGGCTTCTTCTCCATAGCAATGGGGGCCAAGTCATTAGAGCTGTCCGCCAAAATGACAGACACGATTTCTCAGAAACAAAGCTGAAATAATCCAAACTGGTGGTTCTAACGTAAACCTACATGATCGTTACATTATGCGGGAGAGCCCCATGTGTCTATGTTAAATAACATTGAGGATATTGCTTAGAGAAAAAATCTGAAATGGGAATACAGAATGGGAAAAAACACTTCCAGAACCAGCAGCTCCTCCCACTTCGCAACCCTATACACTCAGGGTTTTTTTTCAGACAAATTTCCTGAAAAACAACATGTGATTTGGTACTAATTATAGAGAAAATACAGGCCGTGTTAAATGGATGCAAACATGCAATTCAACATATGAAGATAAAGTTTTCAATGAATAATGAATAAAAGCATGTTTACTTGGGTTACGTTAGTTCAGGGAAATACCAACTGCTTTTAAACTCAACACAACTAAACTAACAGTCTCAGAACTTCCCTATAATTAAAACCAAATTACAGTTATTTCCAGGAACCTTTCAAGAAATGATTAGGAATTCGTAAGAAACATAACAAACCTATAAAGTGTTACTGATCAGCATCATACTGTGGACTTTCCACGTCTAGAAAACAGCTGACCTGAGCAGCAGGTAGATTATGATTTTATCATTTTCACTTACATGACAATTAGGCATACCCGTGTGGCATTAACATTACAACAGGTGAAACGTGTTGCGAGAGGGACAGGAATGAGCCACTCTAATTTACAAGCTATCAGTAATGACCTGGGGGTCACATGGAAATCTCTCTATGTAAATAAGCTTTACAGATGGTAATTCATCCCCTGGTAGATCATAGCCCCCTCTTTGACAAGCTAATCCCCAGCCAAGCGTGTAATTAAGAACAGAGTCGGGTGGGTATGCTGGGAATACAATGCATGCGTGTGGCATGACAGTGAAGCAGCGGTCTGTGTCATCGGTGTGTCAGCTGTCACTGGCTGTTACTGACCAAACACAGTCACTAATGCATTTGATGAGCCAGGTTTGAATGAAGACAGAGAAGAGAAGCATTACTAAGTGATGAACGGAGCATCATTATCAAATTTTTACCTCTGACAGAAACATGCGCGTGCACAGGATGTTTAATCTGTGTGAGACTGCGACAAACCATGGATATGTCTTTCAAAATGTTACACTAAGGCTGGAGGGAATAGTCGAGGTTTGGCGCCTCAGGCATAAACCACCCCTTAAAATGTTGGATCCATATGATATCACTGTATTACAATAATCACTTCATTGCAGCAGAAATGGCACACATACCTTAAGGTTTGTTACTGAGACTCTAGTTAGCAGTTCACTTACTGTGTTTCATTATAATATTATGATAACCAGCTTCTCATCTACTGTGACTGATTAAACCACAGCCATACTGAAAGAAACAGGGTGAACTAAAATGATTCTGACTCGGCAACGTGACAACGCTTTGGTGCATAATAACTAAAATACATGCACACTATAATTAAAGCGGCTATAATTTATATTTTTACAGTCTCAATAGACAATGTGAAAGAGGTCGCCCATAGTGATGAACCTACAGAGAATTATCACCTGAAGCTATCCTCAGCTTTACGGAGATTTATAGCGAGTTTCAGCTCATTGTTTAGCCGTCCGGCCTGTGACTTTACAGCTTTGGTTCACTCTCACCGCTCTCATAGGCCACACTAGGCAGCTGTTTTCAGTGAAAAGGCTCAAAAACCCACTGTACACTACCTGCTCAGCACCAAACAACAGACAGACAAAGCTAGCGACTAGCTGGTAACAAATTCGGCTTATCAATTTAAAAGGTGATGATATGTCAATGTTGTGTTCACAACTTGTTTCTGCTGCTCCCCAAGTGGCCAAATCAGTTATTTCAGGTTTAAGAATGACTTTGCACTCAATCTAATTTCTACTTCTTCTCATCTGGCCATTCCAGTCCAGTTCAATATACTGCAGTAATGCACCAAGCACCAGTATTCAAAACAATGACCCTAAAATCCTATATGTGTGCAAAATATGTTTGTGTACTTACAGTTTGGGTATGTCTGTCCTTTTGCATTTATATTTGGTCAAACTCAGGTGTTTCTCACAATTTGGACAGCAGTATCAAGGGACACTGTTGAACATCTACTATTTGTAATATAATATATAAGAATAAATATAAGGAATACATTTTCATGTATGTGTATTTAATGTGTTACACTAATGCTATATACTAAATATTAATTAATTAATTAAATATTTAAGTAGTTTTTTGTCCTATAATGCATGCATATACATGTTTTTCTGCATATACTTGATATACAACTAAGTAACTCACGCCTGTTCTTATTGGTAAAAACAAATGTACTGTGAGAAGTTTACTGACATAACATTAATAAAGTTTGAGTTCTGCTTTTTTTAAGCAGAACTCAAACTGATATGGCAAACAGTTGCATATTTACACACCCAGCATTCATTTGGAGTCATGTTTCTGGCCTCCTGACAAATGTAAGTCCAGTATTCACTCTTCTTTTCACTCTGTATGGTTCTCTACACTTCTTGAGGGAAATATTTGTCTCTTTAGCAGCTAAATGCTCCACTATGTTCACCAGCCAGTCGCTAACTTTGTCTGTCTACCGAAGAGTAAACCAAATAGTTGTGGGTAATAAAACCAAAACAATGAGCTGAAAGACGTTAAAATGTTTTACAGAGCTGAGGAGAACTGCTGGGTGATAATTATCAGTAAGTTTGTCACTACAGGTGACCGCTTTAATAATACATATATTAATTTGACCCATCGTTAATATAACAAATTTGATAAGTGCAGCTTTAAATAGTTGCTGTTCAGTGCTTTCCCCCCCCTATGGTATTATACAGCTGACAATGATTGAATCCCCTTTCAAGGATACCCTTCACGTAAATCCACCATTGACCCACTCCATTCTAAAAATACCCTGAGGTGAGTGGGCTCTGGATACCAACAGGGTCTACATGGTAATGAGTCTGTCTCCAACATCCTATACAATCCAAGGCAGAATACATTTGATGTTCTTATAGCCACAGCCCCTGTGGCATCTGGCCAGGATAATGTGTCAGAGAGTGCTGGAGAGCTGCCCTGCATTCAGAGTGGAGCAGGTCGGTCTGAGAGAGGAAATGGAAACACTCTCCCTGGACTGCTCAAACCACTAGAAGGAGAAGAACTGTAATATCCGGCCTCTGCCTGACTTGATCAGGAACTGATATATCCCTCTGCAGCTCAGCAAAGAACTTCTGTGCTTACACTGTCAGGATATGTACTGAAAAAACACCAATAACTCTCTACCCTTGAGTTTTAAACTTAACTGACCATTCGCTAAGCCCCTCCAACCCCTTAGTTACTTTTACTTAGTAAAAAAAAAGTAAAATTTTGAATGCAAGACTTTTACTTGTAACACAGTATTTCTACACTGTGGTATTGCTAGTTTTACTTAAGTAAAAGATCTGAGTACTTCTTCCACCACTGCGAGTTGGTTGAAAAATCTGTCTCTGTGTGATATTTTAATATTCCCAGCTGATGCGTTTTAAAACATGAACCCTGTAAAGTCCCATAAAGTCAGCAGCCTTGCCAGTTGATGATCCACGTAGAGGATATGGAAATAAAGAAGCATTGTTCTTGTATTGCAGTGTAGAACTGGTTAGTCCTAGTATTGTAAGTATGATTAGGAAAAATGTAAAATCAGACTCTTATTTGAGTTTAACATAATACAAACATTTCAAACAGTATGTTTCACATTACAAGAGGAAAGGCTTCCAGGATTGCTGGAGTATAAACTTCCCCCAATCCAATAAAGACACGTGGATGTGCTATCGTGAACGAGGCTTTTTTTTTTGGTAACCTGTACCACAAAGTAACGTAGGATGAAATGCTCCTTGGTCTTGGAAGTAGCTCTGGTTTACAACTGTAGGTAGTAAGCTAGTTAGCCAGGCATGCTAATGTTTGCAGCTTACGTTAGAGCAGACAAACACACTGTTTAATCTCATTCCCTACACTTCTGCTCTTGTATGTTTGGTTTTGGAAAGGCTAAAATAAAAAAAGACACCACAGTCCAAACTCTTAATAGAGTCCAATGCACACCGCTTTTCCGTGTAAAACACTTGACAGGCCAGTTGTGATTCCTATGATTATCATGTGATATCATGTGTAAAAATAGAATAGGCAATTTCAGTGACTGCGATGGCAATCACTGAAATTGTCATGTAAAATCGAAGAAATTTGCCATTTGGTATCAGAGGTTGCCTCTTTGTTTATAACTCCTCCATCAAGAAGTCTTGTAACTGGGAGCCATCACAGGAAACCATCAAGAGAAGACCTAGAAATGCTGGGCACACACTAATTTATTTGCATGTTGTGCAGACTCATATGAAATTAGTGTATTTTGACAAAGTTATAAATACAATAGAGTTGATGTGATACCCGAGAGAAAGAGAACAGAGCCTATAGCCATTTCTGCTCATTCATTAAGGCAGCAGAAGACGGCATCCATTCCCCGAACATACTCTCATGCCTGCGGCTCTTGAGTCCGGCCTTACTTCCTTTAACCTTCTTCCCATCCTTTCCAAGTTAACGCACAGTTCCAGGTCAGCCTTGCTGATGCATGGGAGGATTTCAGGGGGCTGTATTAATTCTCCTCAGGCAAATACCTGAGTGGATTTTGATTTAGATTTTTATTCTCGAAGCATCAGTCCCTGGGGAACACAGTCCTCCAGCCAGAGCTCAGTTCCCTTTGAACTCTACTTAGATTTTCTCGCTGGGCTACTGGCCATAAGCAGATCCAATGTGTTTTTGAAGCCTAAGAGGACAGTAGGCTCCTGATGTATGGTTCATTAGAAAGATGAATTGTGCTGAGTGCATCCCCGGTGAGGAGTGACCCTGTTGGATGTGCCAGAGCATTTTTTGAAGTTATGTATGTATTCAAGATTGCTTTCTCCACATTCACTGACAGCAAGGGACAATGTCAACCATCCTAAAAGAATTAAATGTTTACCCAGATATGTCCAATAAACCAATACATTTGAGATTTAAAGACAAGTAAATAGTCAATAGTCAACCCTACAATACAAAGTACTGCACCTTCTAGTTTTGTTAAAATCTGTGGTGCTATATTTATGTCCATTCAAGCAAATCTAGGTTTATTTGTATATCACTTAATACAACTCAAAGAGGGATATGTGTACCCGGAACTTTTGGTTTGTGAAGGATTAAAGGCTCTAGTTTTGTTGATCAGTTCCACATGGCACAAAGTACAGACAAGACTGTACAAGCACACATGACTTTTTTTGTGGTAAAAAGTTACAACACAGTGGGCTTAGGAATGCATTTTAGGTAGGTGAGGTAGGACCAATCAGATCATTTCTTTCTCCTTCTCTTAAAAAGCACACTGTGGCATGACATGCTGACATTTTCATGATGAAGAGAGCGATAAGGAGCGAATGAGCCACAAGAGCTTCCCTCAAGAGAAATTTTAGGCTACTGTATGTCCTTGTGCAAGAGGTAAGGAACTGTGATGAGTGAAAATCTGAAATGAAACCACCTTGGGAGCAGAAAACGGTTCCTCTGTTCCTGGAAAAACCATTGCCTACAGATCGGTGATTCTCAACGACCAGCTACACCACACCTCCTGTCAGCACATTCACTTCAGCGGCCTCTCAGAATTTCTGTTGTGCATTAAAGCTGAGTATCCACTCTGTCCATCACCATGTTCTTTGACTGATGTATCGCCTCCAAAACTGGAGGTCTGATCTGACCATGGAATAAGCTAACCTGTAATTCGAACACTGCATGAAAAGAGATGTTCTCCTCTGCAATTAGAGCAATTGTGAAATAAGCCTTTGGTAGTGAAACGCTGTACTACTTCCTTTCTCTTCTGGCTTGAGGCAGCATTTAAGACGGGATAAGATCGACTTACACATGCACAGGTCGAGAGATTTTGGCAGCAAAGTCTTTTGATTTCCGACCTAATGCCCCCACATTTGCCCTCATCATCAGGGTATCTCTTTAATCTTTTAATCTGTTATCTTCTTCACACAGTTTCAGTAAGTCAGTTGGGCAGGTAGGTAGTTAGAACTCACTAATTTTTCTTTAACACTCTGGGCAGTGGCTGAAGAAGTATTCTGATCCTTTACTAGAGTTAAAGTACCAATACATTAATGTAAACATACTCAAAACCTGCATTAAAACTTAAGACATAAGTTAAGTAAGTATTATCAGCAAAAGTATCAAAAGTAAAAGTACATATTCTGCAGAAGAAATGGCCCCAGATATATTATTATATTACTTATTATTAGATTGTTGACACAGATGCATCAATGTGTAAGCAGCATTTTACTGTTGTATCTGTTCGAGATGGAGCTAGTTTTATCAACTGTATTTACTGTTTGGTAGTGTCAGCGCGTTTGTTTATTTGTGGAAGAACAGTCCAGAGAAAGTCTATTTCTCAATTTGTCATTTATTAAGCATTGGAGGATCAAAACATATCTTGTACAAGGATCTTTTCTATTCAGTAAACCACAGCCAGCAAGCTGTTAGTCAGTAGCCAACATCCTAGGAAAGAGTGCTCTTCTTAACATTACACAGGGTTTTATAATAGAAATGTGCAGTTATCTGACTGGTTGTAAAAAGAAGGGGGTGTTTGACTTGGCTTTCCCTTGTTGGTGCACAGGCGGGTCCCAGTCTCTTGGCACACGACTCCACCCATCTTGAGGTGACGGCGCCCTAGGGGGAGGAACCCTACACTTCTTGTTTGTGAGTTGTTTACTGACCTTGCGCCGCTCCCCATAACTGCTACTTCTCCTCTCATGGCCATTACAATACATACTGTCGTCAGTACGTGATGTTCTGTCTGATATCCCTGTTTCTTTGTATAAATGTAAGCCTGTTTGCAACAGCTAATCAACTTTTCCCTGCAGTCAGCAAGTCTGCAGGACAACACTTTGAATTGTTAAGCCTCATGTCCTGCGTGTGTGTATGTGTGTAAGTTTCAACATGGTATTAATATAATAGGCAAGCAACCTTCGTTTAAATTATTAATTCTCACAGTAGTTTAATCCAGTGGTTCCTAATTTATGGGTCGGGTCTCTCTAAAGGGTCACAAGATAAATCTGAGTGGTCGTAAGATGATTAATGAGGAAAGAAGGAAAAAGGTCTTCTATACAAATCTGTTTTCATATTTTGGACTTTTCTCTAATCTTTGTTTTTTTGTAAAATATTGGAGAATTTTATTTATTTTGGCCTCAAACACTTATTTAAATGAGATCATCTCATTTCAGACATTTAGAAGGTAAATGTCTCTTTAGTGGAACTGCTAACAACTCATCGACATGTGACACATGTCAAAGGACCCCTGCTAGACACTGCTTATTATTAGAGGACACAATCTGAGAAAGAATCACTGCTTTTAACAATACATTGTATTTTATACATTTATCATGTGTTTTCTATCTAAAATCTTAATCTGTAACCAGTAACTGCAACTGTCAGATAAATGCATTGGAGTAAAATGTACAATATTTCTGAAAATGGAAATACTGTAAAGTACAAGAAACAGAAATAGAAAATATTCTATTTAAGAACAGTACTTGAGTTAATGTACCTAGTTACTTTGTACCACTGATTCTAGGTCTCTCTGGCTTTGTGGCCTCTACACAGAGGATTGTAGTGACAGCCACACCTCAGCTAAATGTTTTTTCCTTGCTCCATTCAAGGCTGTTAAAGTGTAACATATTTCACATAATTTCTATGTTTGGCCTCTTGGGTAGACATCTACCCTGAGGGCCCCCTAATCAGTGTTAATCCACTTGTGTTAGTCAGCTGCAGATGCTCGGGTTAGTGCTCTACAGCCTTATCCAGCTATCCAGAGGTAAATTCTGTCTGCTGGTTCTGGCATGCTTTGAAGTGAACCTTACTACAGTTTGGTGACACACCTTTGTTATCTTACATCTCATATCTGAGTGTTTTCGCTGGTTGCCCAGTTTCCCCAGGCTTGCAAACCACCTGGGCAGCATGGCTGACTTTCTATTGTGTTTGCAGTTGCTGCTGTTTTTCAGCTATTTTACCCTGTTATGACTTTGCTTTTATTTATTTACCATGCTGTGCTCTCTTCTAAAGAAGCCCTGAGAGGCAAGTGAGAAAAAAAATTCTGGTGATCCATTTTCTAAGTCTAATCTAAATTGTTTTCTCTCCTGTGTTCATGACTTAAGAACAGGTGAAAAAAAGCATTGCCAGGATAATTTTTCTAAGTAATTTTTTTTTAAATTTGTTAGTTGTTGTAATGCTCATTCCGGGTAAGTTTTCTCCATGCACTCTAAACAGAAGGTAGATAAATTTTTTTTGCAAGTTAAGTAACATTACTGTCATGTCTGTCTTTTGGCTAGAAATGTATTTTAATCAGCACTTCACCTGGAAGAAAACATTAATGCTTTTAGTCCTATTTAGAAAATGGGGAAGTGGAACACTTCAGCCTCTTGTGGCCAAAATGAGAATTACAACAACAAATACTAAACACTAAAAATGAACCAAAAAAAATTTTCACCTGCCAAAACTTTTTTCCCACCTGTTTTCACAGATGAACAAAAAAAAGTAACTTAGAAAAATTATCCTGGCAAAACATTTTTTCATAAACACAGGAGAGAAAACAATTTAGATCAGATTAAGAAAATGGATCACCAGTAATTTTTTTTTCTCACTTGCCTCTCAGGGCTTCCGTACTCTTTTGTAGTACAAGCATGTAAAATGGCACCATGGTGACCTTTTCCTCTGGAAAACTAGCCTAGACAAAGAATAGATTTTTTCTGCTCACTAAGGTGGTGCTCCAGCTGCTCCTGAGACAGCCCTTAATGCCATATTCAACATCATCATCGTCAACCAAGAGGACAGTTCACTGCCCGCAGCTTGCTCTTGTTATGAATCAGTTATGAAGGAAAATGAGGTAGTGCAAACCTCCTTCACATGCTTTCTCCAGGTGTAGTCATAAATAATTGCCTGCTGCAACAGTGCCTTGACTAAATGACCATATTGGAGAATTGCAGAAGTGCTGGGGGGAGACGACGAGGCTGTATCTCTCAAGAATGATTCGAGGACCGTAGCAGCTATGCAAGACAATGGTCCCTATGGCTTCAGTATTCAGGGCCTTTGAGTGCTTTGCTTCAGGCCCCAGGGACCTTATGACCCTCATTACTCTGGGCCGCATGGGGAACTCCCTCTCTCATCTCATGTTTGCCTTAGACAATTTCTTGCAGTCTGCTAGGGCAGACTCGCTGTAGTCCTTTGCATTTATAATCAGGAAGCTTGGTGACTAATGTTGATGATGACATTGTCCTGCCACTGGTTATATTCACCTCTGAGAGCCATAGAAAAGCAGACGCTGTACTCACTATGGTGGGAGCCAACCCAAACTCAGACCTTTCGCCCCACCTAGAAGTCCAAGTGTGTTAAATACAATTTTCTAGCAACGTTGATGCTGAGAGATGATATAAGTGTGACTTGGTTATAAATCTGTAGGCATATGATCAAGTTTAGTTGGTCACCATTATTCTGTAGTTTTCTGCACGGCTGTTTAATGAGTCACTTAACGCCAGGCTAAAAAGCAGTGTTTTGCTGCCCTCTCTGGTTAAAAGTTTCAAGCCTGTTTCACCCAATAGTGATGTCATGGGGTCCTGGAGTACATCTGTACATCACTGCAGCAAGGTGAGAAGTTAAACCACTGGAGGTCAACAAAAACAAGACATTATATGTGTCGCGAAGTGAAGCCTTCTATTATATGAATGTTAACCAGTGCAGTTCCCCTCAGCTCAGCTCAGCTCAGCTGCATTTTAGTGTCTTTCAGCTCATTCTTTTGATTTTATTTCCCACAACTTTATTGTTTTGGTTCCCTCTCACTGCTCTCATCAACCTAATTTCCAGTCACAGCAGAATGCAGCTGTTTTCAGTGAAAAATCTCCCAATTAACCCACTGTACATGAGTGGTTCCACATGTAGTGGAGCATTTAGCAGCAAAAGAGCCACATAGTTCCTCGTCGGAGTTAGTGAAAACTAAAAGAGAGCTAAAAAAAGAGTGGATATTGGACTTACATTTGTCAGGTGGCCAGAAAAGTGACTCCAAATGAATGCTAATGTTGTATGTAACTGCTAGATGTGTAAATAGGCAACTGTTTGGTAACATGGGAGCCATAACAACTTTATATGGGCATAATATGTCACTGTGGTGTTTACAGATTTTTCCGCTCCTCCTAAAGTGACCAAAAAAAAATCAATTAATCATGCTTTAAGAGGTCTGAGTTTGACCTTTAATTATCCGGCTGTAATTAGCCAGATTAATGTCATCTGCAAGGATAGATGGGAATGCATAGCAAGTTTTGTGTGTATCATCATTACCAGCATTGGATGGTCAAAGTTAAGTTTCGCCTTTAAATAACTGTGCTCCAAACTTTGCAGTCAAAATCAGAATCAGAATCAGAATCAGAAATACTTTATTGATCCCCGTAGGGAAACTCTTTGTTACAGTAGCTCGTCTTAACGTCAGTGCACACAGGAGAAAGTACTAGAAAACGATATGATACACTATAAACACTATAAAACAGGTCAGAAATAAATTAAGTATCATGTCGGTATAAGTATAAGATAAACTAAGTGTCAAGTACCAAGTGGGTTTACTGGTTGATGATGAAAGTACAGTCTAAAATACAATGTAACTACTTATGTAATAAATAATATTAATAAGCGGAGGTGCATGTACTGTCGAAGAGTAATTGAGGTATATAGTATCAGTAGCAATAAATAAGAAAAAACTAACAAGGGAAAACTAATATTGCACGGAAGTAGTACACAGAATAGTACACAGAATACACAGAATATTGCACAAAATGCACCATCTGTCCACGTTATGTCTGAGATGTCAAGTGGAAAATGCTGTATATCACCCTCATCTTTTACATGCAATCCCTCAATATAAAATAAATCACGTTTGGGATAGCAGGTTTTTTAAATCTAACAGTCCCGGCTCATATGTATTGTGCTCAGCTACATACTGGCATTTGTTTGGCTAACACTCCTCAGCAGTCTACCTTTAGCTGAAGCATCACTATCCCGCCGCTTACACCCATCAATGCCCCATCAAGGGTCCGTCCAGCTGCTGTCAGCCGATTGTCATGCTGTTCACTTCTTAGAAATAAATCTGTCATGCATTGTTAATGTTTAAAGGGTATTGTTGTGTATGCTGCTTGTAACAGCTACATCACAGGAAAACTGAATGATGTGATTTGACTACAGGACCACTGGATTATGGGTGCATCTGTTTCTTTGATATTAGATTTTTTTGGGTTGTTCAGCTTACACATGCTTGATTTGATTTTAATTGTTAAAGAAATGAAAATGCTGTGCTGTAAGTCAAAATCACATTAAGCTTCTTAGCAGGATGTGCAGTGTGTTGAAGCGGTTGGTGATGAAATCCCTAACAGGATCCAGTGTCGGTATCAGACAGACATACCCAGACAAAACTGTTTACTGATGCAGGTTTTACTGGAGTTGATCTCTGACACTGAGGAGTTGTTTCATTAACACCAGTTATTAATTCATCCCACTGCACACGGATCATAAATATCCCTTGTGAACAGTTCCTCCAAATTACAGGACATCATTTGTTCTGACCTCTAGAATGAAACATAGAGGCGTTTTTTGATCTGATGCCCTAATCAGCAGGACGACATCATTCGTCTGTTCCTTCCAAAACCGTAAATCTGTTTTATCACCTGACGACGCTGTGGTCGATTTGGTTGGGTTTAGGGAAAGATAAAATAAATACTTAGTTCAGGCAAACATTGTGGTTTGGGTTAAAATGACGGGAAACAAACTACCGTCTTAAAGTCCGATGTTTTGCTGGCCGATCCATCCACCCCGACCTCCTCCCTGTGTTGACTTTGTCGCTCCATAATAATGTCACATGACTTCCTCCTTTCCTCTCGTCATAATTACTACAGCCGCTAGACGACTTTGTAAGGTAAACGTGTCGTTTTGGTACACTTCCTGAAACTACCGATGCTGTCATTCTTCTCGGGAGAACAGTCTCGAAACCTCTGAGTTTTCCTGATTACTTACAAGATAAAATATGAATCAAGGACAAGCAAACATAACAGAGTTTCAAACATTCTGCAGGAGTATTTCAGAGTAATACATAATGCATCAGCTACAATAACAACCCTTTCCCCTGATAGATCTGTGCTGTTCTTATCCAGAACACACTTTCTAGGATCACAATTTTGAATGCTTGCCAACTGCACCATTTCATACATGTGTGCAGCGCTTCAAATGCAGTTAATTTCTATTTATTTTGTCAGTGTAGCGCATCCAATTGATTTCAAGGTGCTCCTGCAGTCGGAGCCTCTGGTCACAGAAGCATCCTCTGCAGACCACAGCCTGTTGCGGAACTGATGCTAATCTAGATAGAGGGAAGACTGGGTGGTTGCACTTTCTTCCCCCACCCCTCCTTCTCTCCCTCGCTCTCTCTCTGTTGAAGATTGTACTGATTGTGCTGCAATATGTCGCATGACCATGGTCAGAACTGCAGGCTGAGGTGCAATTTCTCCCATGCTTATTAAATCAGTGATGTATGCCTCTTGAAGCAGTGTGTGGAGCTCACAGCAGCTTACCGCACGTTCTCTTGACACAGAACAAAGCCAAGGCTTGCATGTGTTGCTCATCAAAAAAGACTCCCTTTTGATCCCTCATGATGCATTTGCCTAATCTCATTCTATGTATAAAAAAAAAATTAAAAAAATAGAACAACTCTTTGAATGTGCTATCTGGACATCTATTCAAAGAAAAGCTTTGATATTTATGAGGATGCCCTCATGTTTATTCATGCTCCTAAACTTATGCATGTTTCTTTTGCTGCATTGCCTGTGTTTTTAGGGAGCAAAGAAATATTTCCTTAGTGGGTTTCTCTCTTTTTTCCCCTTTTCACTGCATGTTTAGTCTCAACAATGCTTTCTGCAACAGAAGTTGAAGTGGCTTGCGGGTGTTTTAGCACAACAAGATTGAAGTGAGAGGCTATTGAGCTTGTTTGACTGTTCGCTGGGCTGAGTGAGGGATCTGCCCCTAGACATTTGCACTACAGTATCCTGCTGACTTGCTTGCTTGCTCACACTGCCATAGAAACAGGGTTCCTGAGTGCAGTGGAGACTCATTCTGTTCAGGAGCAAGCAAGGGAGAGGATCGGGAGGAGAGCGTGAGGGGGGGGAAAAAGAGACAGAGTAAAAGAGAAACAGGGAGGGAGAAGTGAGAGAGAGGGGGAGAGTGAGGGATCAAGAAAGGAAAAGTGAGAGACACTGTCACTGGTAAGTACATAGCTGTCACAGCAGATTGAATCAGTGGTTCAAATCGGATGCTTTGAGCGTCTTTTTTTTTCTTTGTTGGCTTTTGACGAGTGATTTCTCTGCCTTGATTTCACTGCTGCTGAGGTGCTGTGAAGCAGGTTGAAGGTTGTCAGTTTGTTGTGGGATGTGAGAGGGTGAGAAACACAGCGCTTCGCTCTCAGATGCAGAGCAGCAGTGGCATTATATTTGTTAATCAGTCATTAATGCTGTTGTAACCTCTCACTTGGTAATCTTTGACTAATAGTGTGTATTTACTTTTGAATAATACATGCTGATATAAAATTACTTCTCTTTTTTTGGCAGCCTTTCCTGACTATATCATACTCTTCTCTATCATTTATGAAGCACCATGTTAATATTTGATTAGAGTGGATGTCTGCAGCTGCACTTTCCGCCTCTATCTTACACACCTCTGCCCATTATATTGCTGTCTGAACCCTGGTGAGATATTGACTTGTCCTTTCCACAGTTTTTATCAATTATTGAAAAACTGAACTAAGGCTTTATGTTCCATACTCCACCTGTATGGCAGAGGTGAAGAGACATACTCAGCTGCATAGCGTAAAATGTTAAGTCAGGTCACTGCTTTGTGAGTATGTGTGTGTTTTCTATTTGTGTCTCTGTCTGCTTCTGTTTGCACATGCTTATGTCACTTTTTTTCCTCCTCCTCGCTCTTGCTGGGTTTGATCAACGTGCATCATGACACTTTGATGAAGCGCCAGAGCTGTGGGGCTAATAGGGGGAGAGATACAGCAGTATACCCTGTGCCTCATGTCAGCCTGAGTGTGAGGAAATTGTGTTATTCTGATCATTGTCTGCCACGTTGTCGCTTAGGATTTAAAGTACTTCAGATGTGATAATAAGCAAAGATTCCTGCCTTGAATTTCTCAAAAAGTATTGCCAGGAAATGTATGCTACAAAATGGTACAACCTGTTATGTCGAGCTGAACGTTAATCCCGTCAGTGTTTATGTTTATCTCTGCGGCTCACTTAGATCCCCTGCCTCCCATCACCTGTTCCTACAGTGCAGTCCCATTTTTTCCTCCCCCTCCAGCAGTAGCAGCTTTGGGAGAAGGCTGAATTAAACAAATCCAGCCAGGCTTATCAGTTTTCTGCTGGCTCCGGCCATGACTGGACCCCGGTGGCCCTTCCTGGCAGGCTGTGTTTGTGTGTGTTTGTGGATGTGTGTGGTGGCTATGCTCTGGATGTGTGCAGATTTACATGGTTACAAAGCGCATGTGCCCGAGTGCATGCATGCGAGTGTGAGTGTGTATGTGTGTGCAGTGAGCGGCATTGACATGATTGTGTGTGATCAGGATAGCCGCAGGGGTCGTTTGCTTTTCTTTGTGAGTGGATTCAGGGATTCTGGCATTTGTCTTCTTTCCTCTCTCCTGTGACATGTTTTATGACTTCTTGTTAAAATGTCACTCACTAAGGCTGGAGTGTAAAATGTCCCTGCGCGGGAGCTTAGTGTGTGAACAATAGTGCGCAGCGGTGTGATAATTCTGGTAAAGCACACAGCTGGGAATGCACGGCTGCAGGATGGGTGAGATAATGTTGAGCTCTCTGACAGCCCCTACCAGGCACAATTTGTTTCAATACAATATAAAATTATTGGGCTGAATTTTTGACAGTGCTGTGGCCTGGATCAATACCCTGGCCGTCCATGAGGGGAAACAATTTTGCTCTTGTAAACAAGGGGATGTGCTTTCCTGACAACAATTGCACTTGTTAAGTTGAAGCACAAGAAGCTAATGTAAAATAAAGCACCTGAGAGGAGAGGAGAATCCTGTGTTTATGAGGTGGCCAAATGTTGCATCTCTGAATTGTTAGAGAGAGAAAAGGCTCTGCAGGGAATAGCTGCTACTGAAATGCAAATAGCTGTATAGCAAGTAGGGATGGGTGATAGCGGGTTCCATTTTGGATCCGGTTCCAACGAATCCCTTATCAAATCTTTAATTCACAGTCTCTCTTAGATCTTCTGCCTCTGTCTGACACAATAGGCATCTGCAAAGAAAAAAGACGTAGATAACCATGTGCTAACTCAGCGACACAGTCTACTGCCCATCATGTTAAAGTAAAAACTTGCAGCAGTTGTGATGACTTGGGAAGGACGAGTGCCCCGCCTCAGTCTACTGCTGGTGTTACATTGTATTCTGTGACACGTCAGAAACATCTGCGATTTATTTTGTTGATATTTGCTGAATGATAAAGTAGAATTAATATTATTTCCACTTTGTTGAAGTCTAGGGCTGCAACTAACGATTATTTTTATTATTGATTAATTCATTCTGGATTAATCGTTTGTTTTTTAAAAAGTCAGAAAATGCAAAAAAAAAAAAAGATGATTTCCGGTAGCCCAAGATTATGCCATAAAATAGCTTTTTTTGTCCGACCAACACTACAAAACCTTAAGATTTTCAGTTTACTATCATGTAAGTCAGGGTTTCCCAAACTTTAAGGCTTGTTACCTCTTCAAATAAAGCAGTGTCTACTTGTGACCCCTCATCGCAGGTTTCAGAAGTCAATAAGTTAAAAATTTTGACCTCTAAAGTTTTTCATATTGTCTCAATTGAATACATTTTTGAGCCCAAAAACTATTCATCGTTTTCACAAAAAAAGCAATGATTGGAGATAAGAATTCAAATTTATGTAAGAGAACTTTGTTTTTTTCTTCTTAACCTATCCAATCATGCATCTCATGAACAGATTTATCCTGTGACCCATAGGAGGGATCCCGACCCCCAAGTTGGGAATCATTGACATAAGACAAGCAGCAAATCTTCATAATTGCGAAGCTGGAACTAGAGAATATTTGGCATTTTTACTTGAAAAATTACATAAATGATCAAAATAGTTGCTGATTATTTTTTCGGTCGTTTGACTAATTGATTAACCGACTAATTGTATCAGCTCTAAAGATGTCTTCATTTCCCCCCACTGCTTAAAAAGATTTGATAAGGGATTCAGAACTGGATTGATATTACATAAAATGCTATCGAAACCTATTAGCAAGTAACTTCTCAACAAATTATTGATGAAATCGCTCCACAATTACACTTTCTATCTAAAGGTGCAAGGAAATAAATGAAATAAATAATCCAAGACAGTCACGAGCGGCAGCAAGCTTAAAAGCCTTTATTTCATTAAGGTTCAGGCTTCTTACTGAAACTCAAGTTGCAGATACACCAAAGATTTCCTCACAACCTGATGTTGTTGTTGAACACTGTGATCCCTTCCAAACCACCACCAGCAGATATAATACGGAAAACACCCTAAACGCACTCTTTCACTCTGTTCTTGTCTGGTATATAGAAGAGTATCAATTTAGGTTTTGGTCAACCCAAAAGGTCAATAAGGACAGTTTCTGCATTGGAGGTTGCATCCCAGAATGTTTTACAGGAGAGAAAAGTGCTTTAATGGGATCAAGATCGGAAACGAGTGGATTCAGCTGCTAAACCTTTGCAGGTAAACTGCCTTGCTGAGCAGTGCTGGGGTTCCTTTTAGCCCAATAACGCTCCCCTCAAGATGAAACGCTTTGTGCTTGCCATTTTTCTTGTTATAAGCTGAGCTATAAGGCATCATGAAGCAACTGGCTTCTGAGCACGTAGGTCCCAAATGTCAAATGTCCGGCCTGGGTTGATTCAACAAAGTCAGAGTGAAAGATGCATCATTTCCTCATGCTGACTTTGCAGCCATCATTCACGGCCCCAAGGCCGAAGGTCAGGTCAAACTAAGGTCCTGCCCCCTCCCCCCCAAAGAAATCTGATGTGGTTGCATTTTTTACTGTATGAGGGGTTTACAGAGCAGGAATTGATGTGTCCTTGGGATAGATGTTAGAAATGTAAACAAGAAGCCTGATTAAGATAAATATCAAAGAGGTTACCTGTTAGAGGAATAGTTTGACATTTTGGGAAATACGCTTATTCACTTTCAAGCTGTACAGTAAAAATAAAGCTACCACCAGCAGCCAGTTAGCTTAGCTTTGCATAAAGACTGGAGGCAGGGGGAAACAGCTAGCCTGGCTATGTCCAAAAGTGAAAGAAATCCATCTTCCAGCAGCCTTAAAGCTCACTAATTGACACATTATATCTTGTTTGTTTAATCTGTACAAAAACTGAAGTGTAAAGATGACAATTAGCAGTTTTATGGGGGTTTATGTGCTGGACTATTTCTTGGCAATGGTCCGGTTGCCAGACAACCAGTGGAAACTGCAGGAAAAATGTTGAACTATGTCGAACTCTCATGTCTGTACAGGATTAATGAGGCTACAGCTGATTAGCTTAGCTTAACATAAAGACTGGAAACAAGGAGAAACAGCTTGTCTGGCTGTCTTTAAATGATACATCCAAAGGTACTTCCCAAACTGTCTAACTATTCCTTTAAAATACTAATTTTACTACCAACAACAGAAATAAAATATTATGTATGTATTATGTATTATGTAATGTACATATATTTATTGCCTCACTCTGTCTTTTAAACAAACTATTAAATATCCATTGCCCTCACAGCCTCTGGTAAACAATCAAACATTTTAATAGGCTCTTAAGAATGTGCCAAAACAAATTTCCATTTCAATTATGTTTCTCCCACATATTTTTCCTAAACCTAATCAGAGACATTAAGAAGCTATAGCTTCTTCCCACTCCCTCCACATCACTCACACCCCATACACGACAGGGTAGCTGCTAGTCATATTTATTCGTCATGATTAACAATGCAATATTTCAGAGCAATGAAGCATTTTGAGTGGAGCAAAAGCTTTCATCGTGCAATACCAGGCGCTTAAAACTTCTCTCTGTAATGGATGTAGCACATCCATTTAAAATCCCTGGTGATGAAAATTACTGAAACTGAAAATGAGCTTAAGCTATTTTTACAGGTTCCAGATTGCATCCTGTTAGTTTTATTGTGATACCTTTGGAAATTAAAACATCCATATAGTGGCATGCAGGAAGCATGGGCCAAATCGATAAAGGTTCTCCACCCTTGTAATGTTGTAAATTGTCAGCCCTTATTATTTGATAGCATCATGCAGTCCATCTGCTCTGCTGGTCTCATGAGTTCTTGTATTATAGAGATTCTAACTCTGGCTGGTTTATGATATTCTTTTCCTCCACAACTCATATAAAACAAATCATACGACTTCATATTGGATATAATATTTATAGCTCTCTGTGCGGTAAAAATTCATTAGCTACAGAATGATAGGGCGACTGTGAGACAAGGCTGTGGAGGATGATGGATCAGGCAGGATGCAGATGTACCACATCTCAGGTGGCTGGGGAATGGCATGTTACCTTTCTGACTTGGGTTGAACAAGGGCAATGATGAGGTGACTCAAGGTCAGGGGCTCATAACGCCTGAACTATGGAGAGGGATCTCTGTCTGTCACTGCTCTGGGTAATGTCCAAACCAAACGTAATGCCTGAGGGAAGGATGAAGCTGAACAGACTGGGTGTAGCCTGAATGATGCACTGTGTTTGTCTCAGCACAGTATCCCTATAGGAATCCACACTGGACAATTCTGCATCTCACAATTTACGTCCAATGCCAATGTTCAGGAGGTAGTGTGTCCTTTATGAAGCAAGGCGGATGTAAGGGTGTGGACGACAGGATAAACCACCTGGGCTAACTGCCCCAAAAGCCCCAGACTTGTCATGTAGAGAGGCCGTGTGCTCATATAGTACATATTTCTAAATAAAGTAGTGTTTAATAAACAAATACCACAATAGGGGCCCAACAGCAAATTATTGCCCAAGGTCCCCTAACAAGTTAATTTGGCCATGGCAGCATGTTCGACTTCCAGCATGTTCCTTTTCCTAACTATAACCATATCGTAGTTGCCATGTACAGATATTGCAGAAAGCTAGAACTTTAAAAACAAAAAATGCAGAATCGTCCAAAATCGGTATTCTTGTCTGGCAATAGGGTTGGTTTGTCTTGAAATTTCATGATTGGGTTTAACACACAAGAATATTAATGCAACCAATGTGAAACTGGTTTGCCAGAACAAACTCAATGACATAACTTCTCCAGCTATAACAATATTGCACGTAGCTCTTTCCGTAAATGTCTCATGTCTACATAAAGCTCTAAGTACCATTATACCAACAGTATATCCAGTGGCGTAGTGGTGCCTTGAGAAGTGGGTATACTCTTTATATATGCCCCAATTAGTTTTCTGAAGTGGCCCGTCCAGCAAAGGATAAACGCCCTGTGTTATAAACAGTCACATGTAAGACTACTCTTCCATATTTAGTTCACCCATAAATGAGCCAGTAGCACATTGTCAGTTAACTTCTGCTGCTTGACTTCAGTGATTAAGGATCATTATGAAATGAACATTAGCCACAGAAGTGGTGCAGATTTAGCAATCAATACTGGTCCACAGACAGTCTCTTGGAACAGCTGATTTGCAACGGATAGTGTAGGCCAGAGTGTGCCACCATTATAAAATTAACATTATTTGTCAAGGGGCAGTTTGCAAATATTACTGATCCTACAAAGGGCCAAAGCATGAATAAAAGTGCTTTCCTTTAGAAATTATTTCTTTATTTTTAACAAACATTCAGAATGACACAGCTGATTTTCACAATAAAATATATCAAAACTTAATTTGACAATTCTAAATACATTTTCATAAACCAACTTTAGGGAACTTTAGGGTCACATTTTGTTGGGTTATTACTGAGCTAAACCAACAGGGCAGGCAGGCCGCAGGCGATGTTTTTTGTCCTAGGATGGCGAAGTGACAGCATGACCCGCTCTACTCTGCCTCTGATTGGCTAACCCTGATATTCTTACCCTAACCCTAACCAATCATCACTCATGCCTAAACCTAACGTTTAACGTTAGAAGTGGGCATACGCAATGCCGACCGAAAAATAAGTAGGTGCACCTGCACTACACCACTGAATATATCTAAATGTCAAAAAGCCATTACTTTAACAGATTGAAGCCAGCGCTGTTACATATTTGCACATTTGTTTTTTCAGCCTGTACTTATAAATATGTAAGTACAGCATATATATATGCTTCTTATAACATGGATTACATAAATTGCACAGAACATGTCCTGTACTGTGTTTTAAAAGATAAGGCAGGCAATATTCTGCGTTTGTCAACAAATCCCATGAAAAGACTAAAATCTTTAAAAACAGGTCTCGTTTTAAAGATTATAGTTTCATATACAGTAGTTTCATTTATAGTATATAAATATATATAGTATCAGTTTAAAAAAATGCTCAGTAATTTCCTGGGCAGCTGTAGTTTTTAGCAAATGTTACTAAAACAGGAGTAAATAGTGTATTTGTTGGGGACTATTTTCAGCAGCAGATTAACACACATTTGGTGCTCTCGTGAGTATTTCTGGCAGCAGGATGGTGTATGTGGAATTGACACAATAAACTACAGTGCCCATGCTCATTGTAATGAAGGAACATGTCACCCATTGCAACAGAGGG
Organism: Siniperca chuatsi; assembly: GCF_020085105.1. Taxonomy (NCBI): domain Eukaryota; kingdom Metazoa; phylum Chordata; class Actinopteri; order Centrarchiformes; family Sinipercidae; genus Siniperca; species Siniperca chuatsi. The sequence goes on along the minus strand of NC_058051.1, from coordinate 26,628,106 downwards.
GCAACAATGGAGCTGTATCAATGGCACAGAGGAATAAGATACAGTATATCAGTCTTTCACTGCACAGACAATTAATAGAACCAATTCAATCTTGGTTTTGGTGTTTTCATGGTATTTGCTGACAATACGAAAAATGTAGAGTATCACCTGACTTGTCCTGTAACCACCTTGCTAATCTGTGATGTTTTATGTCATCATTTACCGAAGATGACTGAGACAAAACATTTCTGGGCAGAAGTTCTCTTACTGCTGTTGTGAAGGCAGTTTACAAATATGCAAGTTTCATTTTTTCACTTCCTGAGGATGGAGAAGATTTTCCATATTTCCCATCACATAGCTGGTGCTCTTTTATTTGGGTAAACAAGACAAATTTACCATCTCATGGACAACAGAACTGAGACATGATGGGGTGTCTTTACACAAAAATCTTGCCTGGCATAGCTTGAAATACTCAGTCAGTAATTTATGATTCATATGAATTGTAGCTGTATTTACAAGTAGAGAGTAACTTCATGAAAAATCAGAATTCTTGTCTTTCTGTTTAATCATAATTTTAAATATAGTTAGCCGTTTTACTCCTATATTTACAAGAATATTTGATAGAATTTAGAAAACCTTAATAACTTAGTTTAAATTTGAGTTAGTTTTAGGGTGTAGTTAAATTAGCTGCTTTTGACAAGTTAGTGTAGATAATATATAAATTTAAAAAATGTTGGTGTTCAATATATACAAAGGATAATACAAAGGATCTTCAAAGGATTTTCATTGCTAATATTTTTTATTTAAGCGTGTTCATTTGACAATATATCACACATTTAGCATTAAAAAATGTTCAATTCTATCTCTCTTTGCACATTTAAGGATTTTTTTTTTACAATAAATCACATTCTTAATCTATCTGAACTGCTGCAAATGATTAATTTGAAGTGTGAAAATCCCGTTAAATGTTATCAACGTGTTTTTAAAAAATAAGACTGTTTAGATGGTTTAATTTTGTGCTATGATGTAGTAAATCAATGTTCATTTGAGGTTTGCCTCAAGAAAGTCACAATTTATTTTAAGTGCTAATGAGTAATGGATTGATGCAGTATATCTCTCATTAGTAAAGTAAATTGCAACAGAAATGTAACAGTGTGAACATCTACCACTCAAATGAACTGAATGTTTATTTTCTCTTGAACAGGCCTGTGAAGCTCTGTAATTTATTTCAATATTTTCTCTCTGCAAACAGCCCCCATGAGTAAAGGCAACCTGGCATGCTGAAAGCTGTGCGACAGAGATAGGGGCTCCTGGTCAACAAGCAGGTTAATTGTGTGACAGGACCAGATGCTAATACTGGACTGAACTCAACAATCAGTCCGAGACTCCCCCGTGGCTTCTGATTGGCCGCGGAACACGGCACTCGAATGACATTTGACACTACAGAAAATGTGCTCAGGCCAAAATATATAGAATTTTGTAATGAGCTTAATATTTTAACTTTCCTGGATAGATGACAAGAGTTTTTGAACCGTTTGGAGGATTAGAAGAAGTAGGGGAGAAGAGCGACTGCACTTTGATTAACTTCACACTTGTGGAGGAGATAACAGCTTTCTCAGATTCTCTCCTGGGTGGATTATTGAGTGTGAGTGCTGGCACATTGTATGAACCCTTTGAAGTCCATTAGCAAACTCAAGTCGTTACGTAGTGAGACAGTGGGAACACAGGGTATAGAGTATGCACCTTTTGGGTGGCAAAAAATTGATTTAAAGGACCAGTTTGTAGGATTTAGTGGCATCTAGCGGTGAGGTTGCAGATTCCAACCAAGTGAACACCCCTCGCCTCACCCTCCCCTTCCATCGTCTAGGAGAACTGACGGTGGCCACAAAAAAACGCGAAAGGCCATTTCTACAGCCAGTTTTTGCTTTGTCCGTTCTGAGCTACTGTAGAAACATGGCAGAGTCCGTGGAAGAGGACCTGTAGATATAAAGGACTCATTATAAGGTAAAGAAAACACAGCGATTCTTATTTTCAGGTACAGTAATTAAAACAACATTATGAATATTATATTCCGTTTCTGACATATTCTGCCAATAGTTCCCCCTAAATCTTACACACTGGTCCTTTAAAACAAGTTGATTTCTAAAAACGTTAATATCAGTCTGAATGATGATCATCACATTCAGTTGCTGTTAGTTGAAAACTGTAATATGACTGATACTGAAGTTAAGGATGTCCTTTAATAGGAATCATGAACTTTATGACTAAAAAAGTCAGTAAAGGAATACACAATAAAGACTTATAGTTATAATATTCCAGCACTGTAGATCACTTTGTAAACAGCCAGAAATTGGATGGACGTAGTTCACGGATGCGAGCAGTACAAAATGAAACATAATGGCAGATGTTTAGGGGAGATCAACTTGTGTTTTTGTTCCATACTGCAGGAATCGCAAAAGTAATGGGTGGAAAATGTTCAATGAAACCTCCCTGTTAGCTCAGAGTGCAGAATTTGCTATTTGTGTCCTGCGCTATATTGATCTGGTCAAAGCCCTGGATTATAATACAGGTGGTGGATAGTTTTGCCCAGAAAAGCGTGAGGGGGGGCTCTTAACCTGTGCTGCCTGTTGATTGTTTGGGAACCTCAAGCGTTAACTTTGTGTAGTTTGCAGAGTTAGCGTTACTAGCTGCGATTTCTCACTGGAATTCCATGTGTCATGTTAGCTAGCCACAGCTGACAGATGTTGTGGTGTGTTGTAAATAGGTTTTGGGAACATGAGGACGAGGGCCACATATGAATTTACCTAAATAGTGAAAATGTCCATATCTATGACATTGTGGTGATGAGTTTTCTACCCATATGCTTCGCTCACATCCTTGATTGTTTGTAAATGGGAAACCCATCAAATAGACAGCCCTTTAAAGGAATACTTAAAATGGCTTATTTTATTTTTGGAAATACGCTTATTCGCTTTCTGGCGTACAGTTAGATGAGAAGAACCATAACACTTTCATGTCTGTCCGTGAGCATGTGAGCTTAGCTAGCTTATCATACTGGAAACAGGGGGAAACAGCTAGTCTGGCTCTGCCTAACAGTAACAAAATCCACCTACCAGCGCTGAACCAAGTTCAATAGTTAACATATTCTTTCACGTTTGTTTTGTATGGATTAAACAAACAAGATATAATGTGTTAATTAAAGAGCTTTAGAGGTGCTGGTAGGTGGATTTTGTTACCATTTGACAGAGCCAGGCTAGCTGATTCCTCTTGATTCCAGTCTGCGGGCTGTAGCCTTATATTTATAGAGGGTATACATGTGAGAGTGGTATTGATCTTCTCATCTCTCTCCACCAAAAGGCAAGTGTATTTCCCAAAATGTCAAACTATTCCTTTAAAAAGATAAACTCTGACATATTCCTCATCTACATCATCAAACAAATAATGCCCTACCTAATGAATTTGGAATTAACAAAGGTTTTGATCCTTAACACCTTTTGGAGCTGTTACTATCTGTTCTGAACTCACAAATGCACTAGCTGAGGTCTATTTTATGTTTATTTTAAATTACTGGGATGAGTAAAGTTGAATATGTTTATTATTTTGCATTTCAGCATCAAAATCTGTGCTTGCCTGCATCCTTCAGCTGTCACTAAGTTTGAACATTTTCACCATGACAGTTTCCTGGACAAGAAATTTCTGTTGCATATTTTGGCAAAACTGAAACAGAAAAAAACACCTCCCTGCTCAAACAGACAGCTCTAAAATATTTTAACATATTTCCACTTGACAGTATATCTTGGCCTTGCAGGTTGGAACTGTCAACCAGACTGAATGACTGAGCTGACAAACAAGGGCAAATGGTTTTAAGTGGATATTGCAGAGAAGGTGCATCCACCAAATATTTTCTCTGTACTGTTGCATTTGACGTAGTACCCAATATTCAGTTTTTTCGCTTAAGGCTGCCGAGTTCACATAATGGAAAAATTGAGTCTTCAAGGGTCCTGTCTCTTTTATCTATATGGCCAACACAGCTGGGTACTCTGAGTGGAAGTTTACTCTGTAATAACATTTAATTTTTAGTAAGCTGGAAGAAACATTGTTATCCATCCTTGCTACTTTGAGTGTTTACTCACCACAGCAATCGCTAAAACTTGTTTACATTCTCTATTTCTATACACAGATGAATTTAAAATTAAAGCAATCAATAATGACAAATAAGTGTCTTAATATTTTAAGTAAGGATAATTACTAAGACATGCTTTTTTGAGCCTAATTTAGAGAATTTCCCCATAAACATCACATTTCAACACTTTTCTCACCTCGGTGTAGTTTGAAAGTATAATGTTTCTCTCCACGGCCTCAAATTTATCTTCATACTTCGGGCTGATCTGCTGAGGTCTAAACTCCTCTTCGGATGTGGTGGGGCTTTAGGATTTGAGGATCTGAGGGATTAAGGGATTTTCTGATTGCTCTGAAAAAGACACCATGGGATACAGAAATCCAAAAATGGCTGAGGTGCCCACATCAAGATTAGATGGTATTATTTCCCCCCTTAGGGAAAGAAAACAGGAAAGCCACTACTGACAGCTTTGAAACAAGTGTGTTCGGGAAACGTTTACAATTTAAGGAGATTGTAGTAAACTACAAAGCCTATTTTGTGCTGAAATCAGTTGTGCAAGGTCGATGCACTTTTCCAATTTCATGAAATGTCATTGCTCGTTGTTTATAGTGTACTTTTCCTGAACCAGTTTAATTTTCTCTGGAAATTCTAAGTTTTTAATAACAAGTCAAACTGCACATGATCCTCTTACACTTAATATTTGGGCTGAAATTACTTTTGGACTTGCTGCAATTTATCCTATACCACTGATGCACAATGTGTTGCAAGAAAAAAACTGTATCTGTGGGTGCTGGAGGGTGATAAACAACCATTTTTGGGAGGAAGGATATTCATTTGTCAAAAAATCTGTCAAAAGGAATAAAAATGAAATCTCAAGAGACAGAAAGTTAACTTTTAACTTTTTTTCTTGTCATAAATTGTTGCTCAAATATCAGATGTCATGTGTGACAGGCAGAGAGCATGAGTAATTGTGGGCTACAGGGCACAGACAGCACCAGCGCTCAGCACCATCCTAAGACATTGGCCTTTAGGTAAATGAGGCGAACAGTACACAACACAGCAGTCATTTTATTGCCCTTTGAAATTCACTGTAATTTTTGTAAATAAAAGCAGGCTTCTCATTTCTAGCCGATGACAACGGATATTGTCAGCTGAAAAGACAACTGTTAGCAGCTGATTTTATCAGCTGTAGCAAACTAGCGAAAGCTGAACTAACACAAGCTAATTTGTTGTATAAGGGTCTTAAATATGCACATCATGGCTACATAAATGATATTGCGCTAAAAGACTGAGGCTAAAGCTACATGTCCCAGGCAAAAAGTCAGCATCCTCACCAGTTGATGATCCATGTAGAAGACAAGGAAACAAAGGAGCAGCATGGGTAGAGCTAGCTGACCAAAGTATTACAGCACATTATTATAAGTAAAAAATGTAATTAAAATGTTATTCGTTCTAACATAACCCTTTGATGGTTTGAATACATACTATAGAAAAACATACTTGGACAAAGAACACAGTGGTTAGATTTATACTTCAATGTTCGTATTGTCAGTATGCTTTACAGTGTGCTTTAGGATTTGAGAATGAGGAATAAATGATGACTTTGGAAAATGCTAATGTAATGGATGCTCCAGTCCTGAATAGGATTTTTTTCGTAACATAACCTTTAACCCCCTCAAAATTATGTAGTTAGCTAATGATGTGCCCCTTGTATTTGGAAATACTGTTAGGTTATGACTGTAGGTAATAAGCTAGTTAGCCGGGCATGCTAATGTTTGCAGCTTACGTTAGAGCAGGTGGACATACAGTTTAATCCATTTCTTACACTTTTGCTCTTGTGTTTTTGGTTTCGGAAAGGTGATTTAAAAAATCACTGCTCCAGGGTCAGGGTTTAGTTAGCAAAAGGTCAATTGTACATAAACATTTAATTTGCAATTGTCAAGAAACATAACAAAATGGTGAATATTCTCGTCTCTTTTTTTATTTAAGAGCTGCTAAAAAAAAAAAACATTATTGCTGCCACTGAATGAGTGAACTGGGCCCAACATGTCTGGCTGAACTTGAATTATATTACGGTTTAACTTTATACGATACATTTAACATTTTCCCCCCTCACTGTGAAGGTGGGAACAACTGTTGGTAGGTATAATGAGTAATCACTTATACCTGTAAAGATCCAATGTATTTTGTTTTTCTCAAAACTGACATATTGGCTATTGGATCCATTTTCTTTTTGAAAGGGAAGACTGAAATAAAATCTGGGGTGAGAAAACAAAAGAAAAAGCCCTCCCCTGCTCACCCCCCAAAATTCAGACTACAGCAAAAAGTAAAATTACCTAACCCTCTCCCCTAATAACTTTCATACAGTCCCTTATCTGACAATAAAATCACTGCCATTACCTTGGTGTATCAAAGTGACCCCGCCACACTGCAGACTGCAACTTGTATGAAATAACTTAATCACTGCAAACAGCGTTTTGACGTCTCTATGACCTGTGTTTATTATCTTCAGTGGAGTGGACCTTTCCTGCTGAAGATGAGTCAGTTCATAACAGCAAACAGAGAGTGCATATTCTCTCTAATGACTGGGTTACTATGGAAACCAGGTTAGATTTGAAAGCAAGAAGAAAGAAAAGCCCTCAGGCTTCACTTTGCTCTCTGACTCCACTTCAAAACAAACCTTGATTAAATTTGTGCATCCTCAGAAACACCTGATAATATCTAGTCAAGTCCTGTTTTGGTGGAAGTATGAATAAGAAACTAAGTCATGAAGTCCAACCGTGAATTAACCAAAGATCTTACTGAAACATACAAAGTGGCAGCGGGGAGAGCAGCCACCGGTTGCTTGCTGCAGAGCTCGATGTGGTTCAGCTTGTGGGAAAAGGGTAAGCATGCCACAACGTTTTTACAGCACTGGAGCTGTCACTGCATTCACGCAAGTAACCCAGATCAGAGGTCAATACCTGAAAGTTTCTTTTTTTTTATTAAATATCCGTCTTTCACACAGCGGTGCCTCTTTTGCTTGCCCTTTGCACCTGCCCTAAAACCCACCTGAAGGAGCTTTGCAGTGAGATTGATACAGCCTCTGAAGTATTGATTGCGAAAGGTGTTTTCAGCCTGAAAGGATCCGAAAAGACCCCTTTGATTGACTGTAGGATAGTGATAGTCCACTCCTCCTTGGCGTGGGTGTGATCATTAATAGTGTGCTAAACCCTGAGGTCAGTCTAGTCTCACGCTGTCAGTGGAGGTTGTGTCCAGAGGGAGTAATATGTTCACACAGCTCTGCTCCATTACCCATCTGTCTGGAGAGGAAGAACAATGGCTGTTCCATCACTCTCTAACATTTCTCTAACATTCATGCACGGCTCTCTCTCTCTCTCTCTCTCTCTCTCTCTCTCTCTCTCTCTCTATCTGTCTCACTGTCACTGCATCATTAGCTCTCTGCATACAGTTATGTCTAGACTAGACTAGAAGGTAAGACTGAGAAATTAGCAGCATTTCAGCGTCAACACTTCTACTTTTGCAGTCATTATGGTCGAAAGGACTTACTGTACTGTATTGCAGTGCTGGAGTTCTCTCATTAACCTTATCACACGAAACTAGACTGGTGACAGGTGCATGATTCAGATCCAGCTGCTGTGAGTATCATAGAAAACATCATAAGTTTAAAAAGAATAATTAACCTAATTGAGGTGATAGAGACAGGTGCATGCCAATGTTCACAAAACAATGGGAAGTTGGTTATTGTAGTTTGGCTGATTTGGCCCACTTAGCAACACAGCCAGCACTTGGAGCTGCAGCAGAGGCTGTGACATACAACTCATGGAGGCTGTTAAGGTACTTTAAAACCTTTAGCGCCCGATTGCTGCAATTTGCGTCAAAATTCACACTCCTTCTCTGAGTTATAACTCAGTCAAATCTGAACACAGACATGATACACATGTCAATGTAACTTACACTTTTCGAGGATATCATTATCCTCGATATCCATCGCAAACCAACATCCATATATTTGCTTTTTTCCCCCTTCAATAATAAAGTAATCCAGTGATAGTTGTCTGTACATTCATGGATACATTGCAAACAGGAACTGCTATTAACTAATTCGGCATACTTTTAATGGTGCCAATTTGCCAAAATGTAAACAAATATACACAAAAAAAATGGGGCTCAAGTTTTAGCCCACAGCATAACTCACTGAATCCATAGCAACATTATACTTCCTGCTTATAGCCCCCAAAGCATTAAGGGAACTTTGGTTCCAAAAGTTACAGCATGAGTATCTACCAAATCGAAGTACAAAGAATAATAATAGGATTGACAAAATCCATTAATATAAACTTTTTTGATGTTGCATTATCAATATTTGTTTTGACATTAGTGAGGCTCAGAATGCCCCACCGACATGGGGGGTTGGGGGTTGTCTTGTCTGGGGTGGCCCCACAGTGTCAGACTTTGAAAACCCCTGCTTTAGTGGATACTTTGGAGGGTGCTGTTGAAGTGGAAAAAGTAAACAAGCCAAAGTTACATACTCAAATACACATTCCTGAACTGTCAACGCATTTTGTAGCAAAAGATTGTCACCGCAGGGTGTTCGTATTTCGGTGCACAGCGCAGGGTCTGCTTCAATTTGCTGTGACGGCGGATGAAGACTCTGCGAGCGACAGTCCAGTCAAGACGAAGCTTTGTGGAGAGCTGTGTGAAATTTCAGATGACATGGAGAGGCCAGGGCTGTGGACAGCTGAGAAATCCTCCTCAGGCATAAATCCTCCAGCCTTGAAATGCTGTCCACCGCTTGGCTAAGCTATAAATTCATCTTAGTGGACACTCCATTTAGTTTGTATTTTGAACATGAAAGCTCTTAATTTGTGCAAAAAAGTGGAAAATGTTATCTTTTTATCTTTTTATGGCCTTTTCGTCAACTAGACATAAAAGATGTAGTTTGTCATATTCATGTAAATGAGTTATTTTGAAATGTAATACCATTTGACATCAAAGACCAGTGGTGGAATTTACTGAGTATGTCCATTTTAAACTATTTTATACTTCTACTCCACTACATTTCAGAGGGAAATCTTGTACCTTTTACTCCATTATATTTATCAGATAGCTATTGTTACTTTGCAGATTACGATTTTACACACAAAACGTGTTGGCTTTTTAAAATGCATTGCTACAGATAATGTATAATAATATAATAATAAAGAGTCGTAATATTACACTGGCAGGAGCCATTCTGCTGCATAATGAGTACTTTTATTAAGTGGGGGAAGAAGTACTCAGATCCTCCTTTAAAATCCTACTTAAATAAAAGTACAGAAGTACTATTAGCAAACTGTACTTAAAGTATCAAAAGTAAAAGTACTTGTTCTGCAGAAAAATGGCCTCTCTGACTGACATATTATATTTGACATTATTAGACTGTTAATACTGATGCATCAATGTGTAAGCAACATTTTATTGTTGTAGTTGGTTGAGGTGGAGCTCGTTTATGTACTCGTGTATGTACTAACTATACAGTTAGTTTAGTCCAGTGGTTCCCATCCTAGGGGTCAGCTTCCCCCAAAGGGTATTTTTTGGGATATTCTCTAATTTTTCCTTTTTTTATAAAATATTGGATAATTTCACCTCTTTGGGGCATTAAACAGTAATTTAAATGAAACCATTTGATAAGTTTAGAGGAGAAATGTCTCTTTGGTGGAACTACTAACAACTCAGACATCTGAAACATAACAAGGAGCCCCAACTAGACACTACTTTTTTGTAAGGGGTCACAAACCAAAAATGTTACAAACTACTGGTTTAATGTTTAGCAATGTATAAGCTTATCATATGTCTTTATTTAATTTTATTATTTAAAATTATGTTTGTTATATATCTTATCTGCAAAGTAACTAGTGGTAGCCAGTAAAAAGTACTATTTTCCTCAGAAATGTAGTGTAGTATAGAGTAACATGTAAAATGGATATACTGAAATATAGTACCTCAAAACTGTACTTTGTTGTACAGTACTTGAGTAAATGTAATTTGATACAATCCACTTCTGTTAATACTTTAAGTACATATTGCTGATATTCTTCTACCTTTATTTTAATACGCTTTTGAATGGAGTATAATTACACTGTGGTATTGCTACTTTTAGTTAAGTAAAGAATCTGAAAACTTTTTCTACCACTCTCAAAGACCACAAGTTATTTGATATTTCCATATAAATAATAAATGTATTCTCTAAAAACCTAACAATAAACAACCTCACCTGCAGGTTTCAGCGCTGGTTGATGCTCATATTTTGCTGATCGAATGTGTCTTGAAGCATCTTCCTGCTATCTCTGGAGTGTTATATGGAGACAGGAGTTCAGGGATCCTCTGAGAGACCACAGAGACACTCCTCGGTGTGAGTTATTGTAGATAAATCCAAGTAATCAGGGCGTGCGGAAAAGAGCACTCCAGCAAAATTTAGAGAATTGAATTCAATTACGGCTAAAAAGTGTGGAAAACATTCCAAGTGTCAGGTGGTGAAATATAATTACTTTACATCAAGAACGGAGTGACACTGGCAAGTGTCCCAAAGGCAAAAGCCAGAGATACAATACTGTATGTTTTCTGTGTTTGTTCTTTTTCCCTTCGGTCCCTATGAATCCTTGCACAGTGCTCTTCAGCATTCTTGGTACATCTCCAGGTCTTTGTATGCTGCTTGTTCCCCAGGAAGCACATTCAAAATACCGGAAAATAAATTAGTTTGACTGTGCCCAGCTCCTTTTATCTGTTTCATGGTAAAAATCCAAGAGGAATGCTTCTGACACATCGGTTCTATTCCTATGTGTAATTTTTCCCAAATTCAAATTGATTAAATTGTTTGCTTTTTTTATGATTTGTCAGACTAAAATTACTTTTACCAATTATGAGTCTAATTTCATAGAAAATTATGTGTGTATATATATATGTGCATGAGTGCATACCATACTCATATTTGAATTCTGTTTACATTAATATGCTTTCCATATCCCTTGGCTGAACTTAAGACTAATGGAGGTTACTTTAATATTTATGAGGCACATCTCCCAGTATACTTGGCTCGCTGTCCTTAGTCTTATATAAAAACTACTGATATAGCACCAGACCGTTTGAAAAAACATGTCCTAATAGACTGTTTCTCTCTTTCTCCTCTCACCCTTGTAATCACCATCTGTTTGTCCATATTGTGTGATCCTCTGTTTCTGGTCCCCATGGCTCACCACCAGACGCTTCTTTTGGCCTCCTGCTTGGTGTGTTTGTGGTCTGTGGCCTGGCTCTGCTGGGCCTTCTTACATTCATCTCCTGGAAGCTGTGCTGTGTGCCTCGGCGAACTAAGGCCCATTTCCCCAGTCCACCCCTAACTCCGTCTTGTGGCCCAGAGCACCGCCCGCTCCAGCCGCCTCTCCTGCTGCCCAGTTCCCAGCAGTCACCAGTCACCATGGCGACAGAGAAGGTGAAGGACCCCATGGGCTCAATGGGTTTCCTGGAGGCAGCAGTGAAGATAAGCCGTACATCTCCCGACATCCCCACCGATGTGCAGCTCTCCATGAGGGAGCACTTTCTGCGCCGCACGCAACGCATGCAGAGGCAAACCACGGAGCCGGCTTCCTCCACTCGGTTAGTCATATACATGCATGTGTATGTAAAACTGATAACACACAAGATGTGTGTGATGTGGTTATTCATGTGTAAATATGCTTAGGGGTAAATACAAGCATGCATTCATGCAGACAGGCAGAGTTTAGAACACAATATCATGTGGTATAGAAGGTCCATTAATCCAACATGAAGTAAAGAAAAAAGCGTAAATAGGAAAAAGCCTCACTCTTACACGTGGATTTTTCAGAGAGTAGGCACCAAATACCCTTAATATATCGCTAATGAAGCTAGAAATTTACTATCTAAGCAATTTAGTATCTACAAAGTTAATTGTAAAAAAAATACTGAAGATTGTGTTGCTCTCTGCCTCAGAGGCACTTCTTTGCAGGTCATTATAGTAAGGCTAATTATATGTGATGGCTTCTTCATGAGAATTAATGGAATACAGGGGAGAAAAAAACATTTGCTGTAGCAATACTAGCAGAACTACACGTTTTCACCATGCTAATAAGTGAACATCAGTAGTCCATTCTGCTTATTATGCAGCTATCCTTTAAAAGAACATCTACTTGTCCTTGTACTAAGGTAGCAAAAATTTCCATTTAGGGTCCTGACACAGCAAACCATCGTTCACCCCTGGGTCCTCATTTGGCCCTCACTGGCATGTCACTGTGCTTTTTTGTTGTTGTTGTTTTTATTTCTTGACTTGACTTTTATCCTTGTATTTCACCTTTTATTGTATTTTCCAATTCCTCACATAAGAGACCAGACAATCCCAGTGCAAAGAAAAGCAAAACAGTCTCAGATGCAAACTGATTAGGGCATATTCCTAATCGATACTCCAAGCATGTTACAAGAGTGACAGTGGCATACAAATATAAGGGCTGCTTTCTAGGGTTGTTTTCATGCATTTTTAAAAACAATATAAATACAGGCCACTAGTTATTTCCTCTCACACAGGAAAGAACTCAGCTACGCGTAGTCTTTGATCAATTGCAACTTTAACAGATGTGAGGTGCCACAATCAGTCACTCTTTGTCAGCGCTAGTTTTGGAGGTCAGCTCGGTGTGTCTGGGCTTTTGAATCCAAAACCTCCCAGAGTTTCCCTGCTCGTCTTCACTACAGCTCTTTAACACAAACCACAAGCCATTCATTCCCTGTCACTCCTTCTTTCTTTCTTTCTTTCTTTCTTCCTGTGTTTCCTGTCCCTGCAGGCACAATTCATTCAAAAGACACCTGCCCAGGCAGATGCAGGTAGGCAGTCTTGACCTGGGAAATGACTATATGGTGGACAAAGACGAAAAGCCCACCAGCATTGGGCGCATCCAGCCAGAGCTCTACCAACAGAAGACCCTGGAATCAGAGGATTCATCCAAGAACAGCAGCAGCAAAAACTGTGGCTCAATTAACTTCTCTCTCAAGTACGACTACGAAAATGAGGCCCTCCTAGTCAACATCCTCAAGGCAGTAGACCTACCTGCCAAGGACTTATGCGGCACATCTGACCCTTATGTGAAGGTCTACCTGCTGCCCGACCGCAAGAAGTTCCAGACTCGCGTCCACCGGAAGACGCTCAACCCCACATTCAGCGAGACCTTCCAGTTCCCTGTGCCTTACGATGAGCTGGCGGTCAGGAAGCTCCATATGAGCGTCTTTGACTTTGACCGGTTTTCACGCCATGATATGATCGGGGAGGTGGTGCTGGAAAACTTGTTTGAGACATCAGACCTCTCCAGGGAGACGAACATATGGAGGGACATCCAATATGCCACTAGTGTAAGAATCTATTGGCTTTTTCTGTTTCTTCTAGAGTCAGTATCAAATGACTGATAGAGATGCTTATATTCTATGACCTATGTCTGACATAGACTGTAAGCTCAAGTACACATTACAATCTATACATATGAGTAACATTTTCAACCAGGTTCATAGCTAATGAGCACACAGAGGTCACGTCCTCTGGACATTTTCTGGAAATTTGGGGGGAGGGTTAAGCCGGGCAGACACATTAGGCCCAATTTTAGCCCAAAATTGGCCACCCCCGACTAATTTTAGAATTGGTTGTTGTTTGATGTGTAGTTGATCATGTCGACTGATTAATTGCCTTCAATCAACGTTCTGCCTGTCGGAAGATTGGATGGATTTCTGGCATGTCAGAAGCTTTGGTCGGCTGTCTTGCAGTTTGAGCAGTTCCACGGTTCGATTTTCCACATGACTGCTGTGAAAATATCCATTTTAAACTGCAGTGAGCTTATTTTAATATTAAAAGAGTAGTATTTTACATGTTGTGGTGGAAACTGCAGTCTTGACTGAGATAGAAAACTGAACTTTTCTTTTTTTCTTCTTACTTTCCGTTCAAAGTAGAATTGCACAAAGTAATGTTGCCTTTCTCTCTCTTTAGTTGTTGAGGACGGGGCCGTCTTGTTCGAAAAAGCTTTATTGCCGATGTCACTGGACAAAACCGATCTGAAGTTCCGTGGTTGCGTTCAGTGTGAGCTCCACGTTGTGGCCGGTCAGTTGATCCATACAGTGTGAGCATAGAAGTTGCAGAAAGGCCTATTAAAACGTGTAGTGTGAGTTAACACAATGTACAAAATGAATAAAAACGCAGTGTCTGCACAGCTTTAGCAACCTGCTTACATTATACAATTAAAACTTATGGTATATTATAGGCTGATTCCAGCACTTTTAGACTTAATGGGTTAAATATTTGTGGCAGTGCAATGACCACTGCAAGTAGCACTCTTGACAGTTTGGTATTTTTCTGACTTTGAAATTCGCTTTCATGTTGTATTTTGGAGCTCAGTGCGTGGGCGTACAGGGGGGAAGTTCATTCAAATATACCAGTGCAAAGCAAGTTTTTGATATTTTAGTGGAAATTTGGTCTAAGACATTGTGCTGAGAATAGACATCAAAGACACCAGGTCTGTTTCTGCGGCAAAGTCACTCCGTTGCGTTACCAGAATGACTGGCAATTGGCTCTTTATTAGTGTGTAGGCTACGGTCACTTTCTAACATCAAGTGTATTGAAAGGCTGGCTGGCTGTTTGGGGCTTACCTCAAGATCAGCAGCTAGCACAAGCACAGGCCCAGGCCCGCAGTAGCCATCCCAAGCAGTGTTTATCAAGACTTCTTGTTCTAGTTTTATTGTTTGTGGTTAGGGATGGGGATCGAGACCCGGTTCTACAAGGACCCGGTTCAAAATTTCTCAAAACCTGAAATCAATAAGGTCCGAGCTTATCGATATTACTATATGTGGGTCCTATAACGTAACGTTATGTCTCGTGAGACCAGTCATGTCAAATCACTGGTGCACAAACGTACATCGATTCAATTCAATAAAATTTTATTTATATAGCACCAATTCATAACAGAAGTTATCACATTGCACTTTTCCTATTGAGCAGGTCTAGACCATACTCTTTATAATATTATTTACAGAGACCCAGCGAATCCCACCATGAGCAAGCATTTGGCGACAGTGGCAAGAAAAAACTTCCTTTAAGAGGCAGAAACCTTGGGCAGAACCAGACTCAATGGTGGGCGGCCATCCGCCGCTGCCGTGTTAGGTTTTGAGAGAGAGAGAGAGAGAGAGAGAGGTTGAGAGAGAGTATAATAAAGTATAATAAAGTTTTTGAATTGAATTGAATTGCCTGCCAACTGCCGTTAAACTGAACAAAGAAGAATTGAATTGCCTCACTCATTCACTTCATTTCTCATTTGGTCAATTGGTTGCTTGCTAGGATGGCTGAATGTGCAAAGTGGTCACAGGCTTGGCTACATTTCAGTAAAGCCAAAGTTAATTTCTTGTAAGGTCTTTGAGTCGGAACACTGCCAACTCCGGCTGCCGTTGCAGGACAATCCTCCTCCTCAACCCAAGTTATGCATGGTGCGCGCATCCCAACTTCCCCCAACTACTCCTCAACCCGTTCGTTGACAATAATAATCCAATTGATAATAATCCAAAAATATGCGATCTCTTAAAGTGATAGTACAGACATTAACCAACACTTTAGTGTGAAAACAAAGTAGTTCTTGAAACATAAAACAGTTTCATGTGTTTAGCATTCGCCATCTTCATTCATTTAGATGGTGGTCAAAAAACAAGTAGGCAAACAGGTGCAGGCTCTTTCTCAGACCAACAGTAGCTCAACAAAGTCAACACTCCAATGCTGCTACGCAAGTGCACTGAATAGACCTGGGTCTTAATTGATAAGCCCCACCCACTACCAGCTAGTCAAAAGAACAAAATCTCATTTGTTAAGCGGTTGTTGTCAAGCTTCACTGTGATTTGCCCAGCTGTTTCCGAGCGATGAGACCAGTGATGTGCCCGGCTGAGAGTGTATTTATGAATCGCCACACCCTCCGATCTATATTCAACCTCAACTAGACCTTTTGCACTTTGTGCCACTGCACATACATGAGCAGGTGCGCTTGGAGATGCCCACACAGTCTGTGCGCCCAAGACCTACCACTTTGCGCTTGTGCTATTAAAATAGGGTAAGAGTTGCATTGAGGGAATTAAAATTCTGGCTATACTCCTGTAATGTGAATGAATTGACTAGAAATAACAGCAAATGCATTATTAAGAATCAGATACATAGTTCAGTGACTATTTTGTTTTTGTAGATTCTACAAAAACAAAATAGTCACTCATGAAACTACATAAATGGACTTGTTGTAGTCACAAGGTGTTAACATCACAAACATTAAAGGATATTTCTGACTCACTGCCTAGTCATGCAATTATTTTTCTGTTGGCTTTGTTACTTGTTGATGATGTCCAGAGGCCATTTTCAGGAATTAAGTGTTCCTTGTCTCTGGCACCATGTGAGGCACCTTAGAGCCCTTGTCACTTTATCACCTTCACAAAGCCCTTATATCTGACAGTTTCCCCTCTCTAGTTGTTGAACTTGAGCTTCTTCAAGGTTTTGTTCAATAATCTCAACGTTATTGCTTAGAAGGCAGAAAAGCAGGCGGCCCTCTCCTTGGCACACAAACTTTATTGAACAACCAAATGATTTTATGACAAAACCCTTGCTCACATTAAATCCAAGATTGGCAACATAAAGAATGCACAGATGGGAGGGTTCAGTGGAAACAAAAAGCAAACATGAAGTGGTGTGTAATGCAAGTCTTGGGTAAGATAAATACACTGTGCAGCTTAATGAGTGGAAGAGATGCCAGTACTGAGCAGAGGGAGGAAGGGTGGAAGAGAAGAGCCAGCAGCTTTCCTCAGTTCATAGATCAAGGAGAGGTATTCATCAATAATATCAACATAACTAAGATAGAAGAGTCTGGAGGAGATACTTATTGACTTAGACTATTCCTCATGTGTGTTCAATCTGAATAAACTATTTTTGGAAGGTTTTTACATGCTAATCAGTGGCATGAATGGAAGAAATTATTTATCATGTGGTACATGACTAATAAGTAATTGACTTGACAGTGGATTTTTAAAGCAGAGTAAGAGTCTACAGCCATGCTAGCAGCTCTGTGACTTTCACAGTGGTGCTATAGCAAAATTTCTTGGCAGTTCATCCAATAGTTCTCGTGACATTTCACTCAAAACCACAAATGGTCGCTGTCTTGGTTTAGCGTGTTAGCATGCTAATATTGGCTAATCAGCACTAAACACAAAGTACAGCTGAGGCTGATGGGAATGTCATTTTGCAAGCAGTCAAGTCATAAACAAAAGTACTGGACAAATATATATTTTGACCCGATGATTGCGCTAGATGAAGAGTTAAGGGCTCACCAGGTTTATTACAATTCATCCTGAGGGAAACATGATCATCCACGTACCAAATTTCATGGCAAGTTGTTGAGCTATTTCACTAAAAGCCAAAAATGTCAACCTCATGGTGGAGCTAGAGAAAAAGTCAGGGGATCACCAAAATCATTAGGATGCACTCTTCTTGGAACCATGAATGTCTGTACAAACATTTGTGCCAATCCATCTTGTAGATAGTAAGATATTTCACTGGATACGTGCCAAAGTTGCCAAAGTCAATATGCTTCATCCTCTGGGGACCATCAATGTCTGTACAACATTTCACGGCAATCCATCAAATAGTCGTTGTATTAGATATTTCAGTCTGGACCAAAGTGGTGGACTGACCTAATGACCAATCAACAGACTGACATTGCCGTCCCGTGAGCCTTGCCGCTAGTGTGGCTAAAAAATGATTAATGCAGTAGCCTACACATGATACTGACTGGCACCAAAACAGCCTGTGTTTCTACAAGGACAATCAAAGTGTCACTTCATGCTTTTACAACACTTGACATTTCTGCTGTGCTCTCACATTAAGGCTGAACCTTCACACCCTTCAAACGAAATCCCTTACTGGCTCAGCAGAGAAAGCCAAATCGCAGCTGTATGTGTGAAGAGACGTTAAGACTGCAGCACTCAGACAGACGTGTTGAGATTTGCCAATCAGTGGGGTTCTCACCAAGCTCATTCAGAGAGATTAGAAGTCTGTGCGACCTTAATACTGTTTATAGGATGGGGCTAAGAAGTCACATGAGGCAGATAACAGGACTCTCATTAGCTCAGTATCACACAGGACTGTTTCTACACAAGTGAAAGCTAATATTTTAGTGGGTGGGCAGGCCATGGTTGGAAAGTTTTGTCTCAAAAGTAATTAAGAGTATAGAAAACATTCTTACATCTTGGTGATACAAGTCTCTAAAAAAACTTTTTCTAAGACTCATTCACTCTTCACTGATTATGCAGGTAATTGGACTACATTATGTTTATGTTACCGAGCTGTAAATTTGATGTCTTCTCTGTTTTGTTTAAAGTTACTGTCTTGAGTGATGATGATCATCGGGAAATGTGATCAGAACTTATGTTTTTTGATTATGTAATGAAAACTGCAGTGAGAATAATGAAATTCACTGTTTGGCAAATGCATCATAGAGTTGATGGGGAGGTCAGCCATAATTTCAGAATTAAACAAAATTGTTTCAAGGAGATACTGACAACTTCAAGGACTTGAAGTGAAGCCCAGTTGTTCACTTTCCTTTTCTCACTTTAATAGCTCCATTCTGTTGGTGGTAACATCTGTGGCCTTTTTACTTTTCTTGTCCACGGGTGTATCAGGGTAATTATAGTTTCCATAATTTAAGTGAAATTGCATTTGTTTGTCTACTACAGCATACACTGACAAATAGCAAGCTGTCTTGACAGTGCTGACCTTTGAGGAAATGGAGAATCCAAAATGGGGGAAGCTATCGTAGCTTATTAACTGTGTTGCACAATCTACTTTTATATAATCTCCTTTGTCGAAGCATGAAGTGCTTCACACTGTTGTTGTGATGTTAGCTATAGTAGCAGGAGAGTTGTGAGTATCTCTATCTGGAGCTCTTTTGCTGGCTCTGGGAAACGGTCTCATCCTCTCTGGCTGTTAGCTTCGCAGCAGCAACTGTAGCGACAGTTTGCTAACCCATAACCTAGCTAAGCTAACCCACAACCTAGCTTGCTAGCATTACTTAATGAACTTGTTGTTCACTCTATATCATGGCATTTGTCATGGTATTGGATTTCTCCATAATCGTATACCCCACCTTTAATACAATGAAATGATATCCAATCCTCTACCACTTTCAGGTGTGACCAGGCCTTTAGAGGTGCTGGTGTATTGAACTTTGGACAGAGCCAGGCTACTTGTTTTCCCCCAGCTTTTACTCTCTATGCTAATCATCTCCTGGCTGTATACTTAACGCACAGACATGAAAGTGGTGTCAATCTTTTTATCTAAATCAATGCAAGAAAGCATATTATCCTAAAATGTCAAACTATTAATTTAAAAAGGTCGACCTTGTGATTTTTATGGTACAAAATGACAACAATACAACTCATTCACTAACCTGCACTGTGCTTTACTACAAATATTTTCCCGTTCTCCTTTAACACAACTCACAATACGCCTGCATCCCTCTTGTACCTGATCTAAAAACAATGCGGCAGTTACCAAACAACAGGCTCATAATGCAATTCTTTTTCAAGCCAAAATTGCAAAAAGAGAAGTTGCATTGTTTTGCATCATATTACCTTTTTTATATGCCTTTATGTGTAATCTGTGCTTTAATTAACTAGTTTAATAGTCCCGATTTTGAGAATCTGATTTTATTACTTATGGGACCAAGGGGCCACCATAAACTTTGCAATTTCATGATTAAGGTTAGGTTAAGAAGAATAACAAATAACCCAGTAATACATTATTTTTATTTGTGTTTTATTATTTTACTTTTTTTTTTTTTTTTTTTCGTCTACACTAGCGGTTACAAAGAGCAGACTATAAATGAAATATAGCATTGGTCCCAGAAACAAACCTTGAGAATGAGACACTACACTTATTGTACATCACTCTGGATCAAGGCATCAGTGTTGAATGTAAATATGAAAGTGAAATAAATGTTTTGCTTGTGTGTGTGTTCCCACAGGAAAGCGTTGACCTTGGGGAGATCAT
The DNA here is from genome assembly GCF_020085105.1 of Siniperca chuatsi. NCBI lineage: Eukaryota > Metazoa > Chordata > Actinopteri > Centrarchiformes > Sinipercidae > Siniperca > Siniperca chuatsi. Next base: position 26,607,917 of record NC_058051.1, on the reverse strand, counting down.
GTTCTCACTATGCTACCTGCCCACTGCAGGCAGACTCACACTTACTGTCATCAAGTGCAGGAACCTCAAGGCCATGGACATCACTGGATACTCAGGTGTGTTGTGTGTGTTTGTGTGATTCACTTACAGCTGCAATGGCTTAAAATGAATGATCCCGCTTTGAAAATCCAATTGTAAGCATGTCAGATAAAGTGAACAAACAGTGGCCATCTATACAGCTGCGTTCTGTTTATTTCAGCAGTTATTAATATTCAACACTTGCAATATTAAGATATTGTCAGCAAATAGTTGCAGGCGGTCTGTTTATTTTAATAGACTGCTGTTCCACTTTTCCATTCCATGTTTCCCTACAATAATGATATCACTTGTAAAATGTGACATTTATTGTGCATTAAATGCCAGGGTTCAGGTGTAATTCGGAGTGGATGTGGCATTTTTCCTCCCATGTTTAATGACATTTCACGATTTTAATCCCCAGAGTTTTTAGGGGTTTAGCTGTCTACCATTATTTCAGTCTGTGCATCGTAAACCCGTAGCTATCAAATTGTGCCTTCAAGCACATTGGGCTGCAAAGCAAGCACTCTTGTTTGTCATTTATAGAATTAGGGCAGCTTACATCTGACTAAAACGTGGCATAATGGATCATACGAGACGATTTGCTACTGATGGATGAAGATTGAAATCAGCATTCATTGGGAAGCTTTCTCGGTCATGCTGTTTAAGCTATCTATGGCCCCTCGTCCTCTATGTTTACACAAGGTGTTGACTCATCTACTTTTATGCACATTACTGATGCCAGATCCTCCAGGGTTGCTTTCATGCTTAAGTAGAAACAAAAAAACACACACACACACTGAGTGATGAAATAGGCCATTGATGGCTCTATCTTCACAGACATCTTTGAAGATATTTTAGCAGTCAAGGCAAACATTGTAAAAGTTCTGCTCTCTTTTAATAATCCCAGAAGGCTGATCTTCATTCTAATTATTGCTCTGGCAGTTTCCTAAACAAGATGGGTAACGTGGAGCGCGGCCAAACAGTTATGATATTTAATTATCAGCAGTTCCTGTTTAGATAAAGTCACTTTTTTCCTGTCACTGTTCTTCCTCTTTTCCTCTCACCGATTAGATCCCTACGTCAAAGTGTCGCTCATATGTGACGGGAGACGTTTGAAAAAGAAGAAGACAAGCATAAAAAAGAACACGCTGAATCCCACCTACAATGAGGCCATCATCTTTGACATCCCACCAGACAGTATGGACCACGTCAGCCTGCACATCTCTGTCATGGACTACGATTTGTACGTACAAACCAAACATCTAATTTAGCATCACGTCTGAGCGTGCTAGAAACCAACAGATCAGGACAATTAATAAAATGTTAAAGTCTTGTATTTCGCTTGATGTTACTGTCTGCTTTCAAATTCATCTGCTGAAGAGGGAAAGCTTCTGTACTCAGCTTAAATCTGAGTTTAAAACATGTAAATAAAGAGCATTATTTTTGTTTGATTTTGTTTGGAGCCAATCGTGGTCCAGTATGCAACTTACACAAGTGTGAAACCTCCAGTGCACATTCACTGAGAATGGACTTTTCAGTGAAGTTTGTCTAGTATTAAACTTTTAAAATGATGAATATTTAGATATTTATAAATTCTGGATTTTTCAATGAGGCAGAAGGAGTAGATGTAATTTTAAGACTTTCGAACTAGTTAATTTTTTGTGGAAAAACCATATCATATCGGACACAAATTGTTATTGAAAGCCAAGTATTTTTATATGTCTGGAGGGGATCTTTAATTTAAAAAAAAAAAGATGATTGATTATTCCTCATTTTCAAATTAGTCAGTTGAATTGTAGTTCTTCAGAAAAAAATGTAGTTCTTCCCTTCCCCCGGGAAAAAGTATTAAAGGTCAGTCTTTTTTCACTGTGTAGTATAAAAGGAGCAGAAGCCTAGCTAGCAGAAACCTAGCCTCTTTTCTTTACTGTCTGCTCGTATAGGATTACATCAGGTTGTGCTCATAATCTAGGGATTATGTCAAGAAAAAAAAAAGCTTTCATTTACACTTCAGACATTGTTAATGGAGCAAAGATCTCCTTTGATGACCTTCCAGCGATGAGTCAATTCTAGAGTCACAGAGACAGCTGCAGATTCACTGTATCAATCGGCAGGACATCCAGATTCAGATTTGTGTCTCCTTTCATTACAACGCCCTTCTTGCAATTATAAACAACAATTTGATGTATGAGATGTCGTGTCAGGTTAAGTCAGATGTATTTATACAGTACGTGTGTGTCCCCACAGGGTAGGTCACAATGAGATCATTGGTGTGATGAGGGTTGGATGCCATGCTGAGGGACTTGGCAGGGACCACTGGAATGAAATGCTGGCTTACCCACGCAAGCCCATTGCACACTGGCACCCCCTGCTGGAGTCTAAGAAATCTGAGAAGGAGGTTAGTTTGCCTGGAGTCATTTTTAAAGGATTATTCTGTACGTGTTCATCATTTAGGATGGAAGGAATCTGGGGCTTAGCTGGTAATTCTCGGCTCCCACAGTTCGTACTATCTGCTGTAGGGCAGAGGTTTCAAACTGTGAGGAGAGTTTCAAAGATACTGCATGAGGTTAAAGGGACAGGTGCGTGCAGGCCCGCTTGCCAACACTGTCAACGGTTACAGCAGTAGCAGTGGCTGACAAACAGCTTATGGAGACAATTAAGGTACTTGCATGAAAAATATGATTCCTTCACGGACACGTGTCTATCGTTTTTCCAACCGCCTTTAGACGAAACCACGCCCTCTTGCGTATGACGAAAGCCACGACGGCTGCGTTCCCCTGGAAACCGTGCTCATGCGGGTCCCGCGAAATATGACAGCTACAGTAGCTTGGGAAATAACGCTCTGTGACGATTACAGCTACGCAAAGCTGAGGTAATTGATCTGTTAATGTTAATTCGCCACGGTTTTAAGTTAGAAGAATATACTAGCAAACAATATCTAATAGTCTAACGTTAATTCTTGCTTCTCATACACATTTTTTACAGCCTGCAAGATGTCCGAGCAGGTAGCTGAATTACATCCCTTCAGTTGCTGTCATGCCAATAAGTTAACATTATTAAAGGCCTTTGAACTGACTGCATTCCAATAAGCTAAGAAGATACAAGATAGAATTATTGATCATTTTACAACACAGGGTTGTATAACGAGATTTTGATTGTAGTTCCCTTGGGAAAACAAATGTTATGTACAAAAATTATATACAGTAGATTAGTGAATATATAATAAGTCATAGAAAGAAAGGAGGAAACTTCCTGTCACTTTAACAGCTAGCTATATAGGCTAAAGTTATTGTTACCATGAAGAAATGTCTCACCTGCCAGTTTCTAAATGATAAGCTAGTAATACACATACCTGTGTGCTTGACCAAATTCAGTTCCCCATATCGCCATTTTCCAAGCCACATACTTCGCGAGGCCCGCGTGAGCGCGGTTTCCATGGGAACGCAGCCGTCGAGGCCTTCCTCATACAGAAGCGGGCTGGTTTCATCTAAAGTAGGTTGGGAAAACGACAGACGCTTCACGGACTCAAATCTGAACACACGGACATGATACACATATTTTTATAATTAGTGTGACTTACTCTTTCTGAGGATATCGTTATCTCGGGAATGTCCATCGCGAATAAACGTCCATAAATCCGCTTAGAAAAAAAAAAAAAAAAAAGACGCTCCTTATGAGTCCAGAATTTGCCTTAAAAACATCACGTCTTCAAGTTTTCTTCAGTAAAAAAGTAATCCAGTTATGGTTGTCTGTACATTTGCAAGCAGGGTCTGCTAAGAGCTACTTCGGTATACTTTTAATAGGGCCAAATGTACATAGTTATCTAGGCTTAACTCATTGAATCCATGGCAACATACTTCCTGTTTACATCCCCCGAAGCATTATGGGAATTGTGCGTCCAAAACGTAGAGCATTGTTATCCTAATAATTATGAATTAATAATAGGAGTGACAAAATCCATTAATATGAACTTTTTGTGTTGCACAATCAATATTTTTTAACATTGCTAAGGCTCAGAATGTCCCAGCAACATCATTCTTATATTTTATTGTATTTTTTTTTATTATATATTTTTTTCTTTAAACACATGACAATTTGAAAATGCTTTAATTTCTTTTTCTTCCTCATCTATTTTATTTGTTTACTTATTTATTCTCACTTATCTTCAGCCAATGATAGGGCATCACAGCTTATTTTGTTGTTTTTGTTGTTTTGATATAACACAGACACGATGTTGATAACATTGTGTCTGTGTTTTGATGAAATTGTATGCGGGTATCTTGACAGATATTAATTATTGAGTCCTTGTCCTGATTGCTTTCAGTCTCATTTGTGTTATTTTCCTGTACCCTCACCAAAATAAATGGGAAAATGAATTTTAAAAAATGTTGGTCACAAAACAAAACCCCCACTTTGTTCTTATATTCCTGGAACACTGACACTCTCCTCTATACAGATATTTGCGCTGTGTTGAAAGTGACCTGAGAGTGACAGTGCTGTAAAAAAAATAAAAAAGCATGCGTTATGAATGATTTCCTTGTGTCTGTGTGTCCTGCAGTGGAAGGCGAGGACAGCCAGCTTTGACAGCCAGGGCTCCTGCCCCTCACCCAGGCCCCCTGCTAGTCCCTGAGCAGAGCCACCTGTGACCCAGCAGCCCAGAAAGGGGTTTCCTCCCTCCTGTTGATCCACTTCCTGTCTGTCTGACTGAGGAGAAACACAACCCCACTGTCTCTCCCTCTCTCTCTCTGTCCCTCACTTCCTCAAGTCTAATCCCAGAGCACTCCCAAGAACTGATCGTCAATCAGTTAGTTGTGTGAAGCGCAGTCTTTTCGGGTTAAAGTTTTAGGGTCACTGATTTGCAATGTGGGTGTTGTGATGACCCAGAGCCGCTCTCGTTGTCCTCAGAAGAGATTGTCTGGACATCCGGCTGTCCAAGCTGATGTGAACGGATCTCGGTGTCCCCACAGGTGACTTTCCAAATGCTGAAGATTCAGCTCTGCGCTGCAGAGACTCTTTGATGGAGAAACTCAGTCGGATATCGCTCCCTGAGAGCAGCAGAAGTTTCAAAGAGGGAAGCTGAGGACTCAGCCGGGGTAGAAAAAGAGGTTATCTTAAACGTGATCTGAAGCAATTTCAAACTCTACAGCTCGCTCTCATTGAATTTCACAGTGCTGTATTAGCATAAAAACGATACTGAACTGTAGCATTTTGGAACTATTAGATGTAATATCGCTCCATTAGTCGTTATTGTTTGTGAATAGCTAAAATTAACTGAATTTCAGAGCTCCAGCTGAGTTCACTGTACTTCCAGTTTCATCAATAACATAAGCAATTAGCTGATGCCCAGTTTATTGAGGAGAGGTTGGATCAGGCTGAACTAAAATATTCTCACCTTGGCAATTTGCAGCTTTAGTGTGTTTTCACAAGCAGCCAAGACAAGAAGTTTTGTGTAGCGAAGAAGAAACAACAGGATTATTGGTATTCACATGAGAGCATATTGGGCTGCAGTGTTATAGCTGATTTCATTTCTAAAACAATGCTTTCAATCTTTTTGATACAAGAAGAAGAAGGTTAAATTACCTGACAAAGGCACAAATAGCTTATTGAACACAATGATAGCAAAAAACCAACCCAAAAAGAAAAGATTTTAAAATAGACAATAAAAAAACAGAAACAAGCTTTTTATCAAGGGAGCTGTGGAGGTTTCTGTAAACAGGGAAATTGTGAGCACACTTTACACACCCTTACCTCCTTCTCTGTTTGATATTTGCAAGTCTTTCTTCCAAATGAAAACTCACACCAACGGTCATGTTGTCCTTCACACAAAAACACTTTTCAAATGCACTTCTTTGTCTCCTCTTCTTTTTTTTCTGAACAGGTTTTGGTGGATGTGTATAGTTTCATGTACAGCCGTCTGCCGGTTACTGTATGTATGTTTTGTTTCTCTAAACAGAAAACCAGAAAATATATAATGATAGGTATAGATTAAAAAATTACTGACATTTTGAATATATGTAGCCTTGTTGGTGGTGATGATTGAGAAAAACCTAAACTCTGAAAAAGGTGAACATATTTGTCTTTTGAAATTAGAAACATGCAACTTTCTTGATGTTTATCCTGTCATTAATCATATTGTTGTACAGGGAGAATGTGTATTTGAATTTGCCATCCAGATGCTTGATCTGCAACATGTGGTAAATGGATTATTTTTGATGTGATTAAGAAAAAGACTGCAGCACTGCTGTTATATCAGTTTTATTTGCATCAGCATAATTCCTTAAATGTTTCCCTGCATATTATTCATTTTCTTTACAATAACTTAAGTTTTAGACAGATAAAAGATGCACAAAACTCCAGCTAAGGCCTGGATCACTGTCCTATAACTGATTCTATAATTGTTCAGGTGAAAAACAGTAATGCATCTATAGCTTTTAATTAAAAATATTACGTAATGGAGGGTTCCATATTGCTTTGTGATGAGAATAAAACATAATAATGTGTAATAATCTACCCTCCAGTAGTAGTAGTTTTGTTTTAGTAATCGAAGGGTTTCCAAGCATTGAGCATTGAGATGCGCATGCTGCGGCGGTAGAAGATGTCACCAATGACTGAGAGCTTATGAGAAGATCAACTCGAGAAGTATTTTTTGTGCCATACCATGCACAAATCGCAAACGTAATGTGTGGAATATGTTCTATATCCCAAGAAGTTAACCTTCGTTTCAGCTCAGAGTGCATAATTAGCTATTAGCATGTAGCGTTCTGGTCAGAGCTGTAAGGTGGTGGATAGTTTAGCACAGAAACTGGTGAGGAAGAACACTTGTTTTAAGCTAAGACAGCTCAGACTGTTACTGGTCAGGTTTCCATCCAAATGTAGCACAAATTTTAACAAAATTTCCACAAATTGGCCAAAAGAAAATGGAAATTAATGTGTGTTTCCATACTCTACCATTATGTTAGACGTTAGTTCATTGAGATCATAGACTGTAAATAAAGATGGACGACGCGTCTCCACTTCTTCCCACTGTACAAAAATGAAGCCAAAGTATCCTGGATACGGGAGCTGCCATCTTGCGCTGGTGACGTTATTTGGAGCCAGAGTCTGCGCAGTAGTGATCAGGGTTGGAGCCGCGGTATCGATGTCCCGCCCATACACCTGGCTGCGAGGCGGTCTCAGCTGTCAATCATGATATGAAACCCCCTTTTTATAGCATCAAATAACTAATTAGAACAAAACTTATCAGAAAAAGAACACTTGAACATACACCAGTGTAATAAGAACTACCTAAAATGACAGAAACCATCTTTGGGAAAATTTATTTTACGTGTACTTTGATTTTTTAGTTTGGCTCATGTGCCATCGGCTAACATGGGGGGGCGGGGTTTGTGACCTATACTGCAGCCAGCCACCAGGGGGCGATTGAGATGTTTTGGTTTCACCTTTGGGGAGCTGTCATGTCGTCCATCTTTATATACAGTCTATGATTGAGATAAACAAGTGGTGGCGCTAATTTTCCAGTCCGGTGCTATAAATCATCACAGAAGAAGAGGACGCCACAACGTGACATATTTAAAAGAGCACCAGTCAAACCTCAAATGGTGGAACACCATGTAGAAAATGCAATGGAAATATGGCATTTATGTGTGTTTCATGTATTCATTTGAGGAGGCTTACAATCTCCTCATCGCTCCACTCAGTCACATGCCTCATGTAGCCTACGTCATGATCTATCCACCTCAGCCAAGTGTAAAAACTTTTTTTTCGAATTTTCTGCGTCTCCACTCATTTCTCACTACCTACAAGAGTGAACTTTGTGTAGTATGGGTTTGCGTTGTTATTACTTCTATACTTTTTTCTCACTGCAATGCGAGGGCCATGTTATGTTAGCTAGACAGATTCGACAGTCTATCAATGTGTGTAAAACAGTTTTGGAAATCCAAGGATGAGTACCACAGTCATTTTAATGGTTTCCAGCAAGTAGGTTTATTTCTAAATATGAAAATATCGATATATAAGCTATTGTGACAGTTTTCTACCCCTGCTGCACGCGCATCCTCAATTCTTTGTAAATGGGAAACACGTCTATAGCTTATAATTAAAAATATTACAGGATGGAGGTTCTATATATTTTTTTTCAGTTTTAGGTTTACCCTCCACTAGTAGAAGTTTTGTTGTGCTGTAATTGGCAAACACTGATACCATCAGTACATTCAGGCTGGGAAATGTTAAGCTACGGAGTCGGTGTGATATCAGGCAGGAAAACTGCCAGGAAACATTCACAGATTATATTTGGCGGGGCTTGTGCCGATAATTTCTTTTCGATATGAGGATAATTTATTGAATAGCATTCGTATTATCTGAACAGCAGCCCATGGCAACTTTCATCTGATATTTAATAATGTTCTTGGCAGTGGCTTTGACTGGTCTAGACTGCTGGTGCATCGTTCAGCAACAGAGGACAAGTAGCAGGACTCAGTTGCAGAGTACAGTACTATGAACATGCTATATATCACAGAGTTTGTGAAAATGTCTTTGAAAAATTGGGGGCCAGACATCAAGACATGAGCAGATGCATTCAGCAGACCTATCTGGATCTGTTTTAGCCATTTCCGTCATGGGTAAGTTTATTCAGAGCAAGCAGTTTAGTACCTCAGTGTGTGTGCGAGGCTGAGACAGCGCGGGGGCAGCTGATGGGTGGACAGGTCAGCGTCTACAGAGCAGTGGCATTTCTCTAATTGGCACTTGTTATAGCGAGGATGAGTCAGTGCATTATTGTTCGTGCTTGACGTAATCCATCATAGCATCAGCACCACTCCACAAATGTGACAGTTTGAAATTTGCTCTCATTCACACAGTTGTTTTGATGGTGAAAATCCTCTCCAGACTTATTCGCATTATTCATAGATTTATAATATCTTATTTTAGTGTAAAATTTGAAACAAGTGGTTGAATAATGTCGTTTCTGTTCCTCCTTTTTTTTTCTGCTTTACGATTGTCATATATTTTTCTGACAATGTGGTGTGTTTTTATAGTAGAAGAAACCTGTTAAATCAATTGCCTCCGTTTATGGACTGTTTCAAGCCCTTCTAGCTTTGCCTAATATTGTAATGTTTCTTGATATGATCTTGTATCCCTTCCAACTGTTATGATAGCACTGAATTTCCAATTTTTTATTGAACATTTTGTATTTGTAATAATAGAAATGTTTGAGAAAATGTTCTGGTGATTGATATCAACAGTTGTTAGTTCAGACAAAAAGTATATTATGAGTTCCTTTTAGATTTTAGATCATTATCAAAGCTCACAATGAGTGAGTGACACAGTGTGTAATAAAGTAAACTGAAATAGCATACAGCATTTCCTCCACAAATTGTTATTCTTTTGTTTCAACAAGTCTGAAAATCAACAGTAGAAAAGAGTTGTTTTTTCTCCCATGGGATGTGATGTGTTATCAGTTCTGTGACATGATTTTCTTTTCTTTGATGAAAAGACTTTCACAAAATGGGCTCTGCGCTGTGAGTTTGTTGTGGTGGCAACACACAGCATATAATGACAACACAGCCAGTGGCTTAACAAGCAGGAACGGGCACAAAGGAAATGAGATTTGGTCTGAATCAGATGGTCAAATTAAATGAGGGGAGGACACACACATCCCCTAGCAGGAAGACTTGACAAACTCAAACAAAGTGGCATGTTATTTTTGTTATATTACACACATATGGAAAGGATCAAATTAATAAATAATATTTCAAAAGCTAATTAATTTGCTTAAAAATGTGTGATGTTATGGGTGATCTCTATTCTCCATAATCTAGCATGAGTGAAGAGTCTGCAGGCTACTGCAAGACTTTGGTAAATTTACTGCTCCTATTTTTTATCCTTGCCTTTGAAAACATGACACCACTTCCCAGCTGTCAAACCAAGAGTTTCCTCTTCAGGGTCAGTCTGTAAATGATTTGGTAGCCATCGTCCCAGCCGTAGAGCTGTTTCTCCTCTGGGTTGTATTTCAGACTGGCGTGGGCTCCGTACCTCCTGGGAAAGTAGAGCAGGGGAGCCTCCTCGCTGATCACCATGTCGTTAACGTCAAACAAGCACTGAACCCGAGACCGGCTGGCCAGGCGGGTGTTGTAAACGACATAGACGGTCCCACAGACTACAAAAGCCGCCTCTGCGTTCTCCCGTGGGCACCGGGTGTCCCAGATATTTTCTATATCGAGCGTGGCAGGGTCCATCTTTGCGAGGTTGATGTTTGGTTCGCTGTCGCTGGTGGCGTACAGGAGCCAGAGGCCCTCGTCATCTGCTGCTAGGTCCGCAACGGTCTCTGGGTTGAGGTTGTAAACAGTAGCATGGCTCTCCACAGGGAACATGGCAGTGTCTGTCACCGAGCCACTCAGCAGGTCATATTTGACCACCTGAACGTCTGTATCAGCCTCCTGCTTTATGTAGTACAAATAGCCATTGTAAACAGCACTGCCAGGACCGCTCCACTCAGAGGGAAGCCTGATCTGTCTGCTGCTGGTGACACCAGCAGAGCGGGAAAAGTCACGTACAGAATTGAACTGGTAGATGCTGTCTCCTGATGTCCCATTAAAGACGTAAACCTTGGACGACCTGGGGTCTCTGGTCCACATGCCCTTGGGACTGCCCACTCTCTTCAGGATCTTCACTGATCTGATGCCAGAGATGATTTCCACACAGTCTGCAGTGAGAGAGAACGCAAAGAGAAGGATAATGTTTTTGTGCTTAAACAAATAAACATTGAAGAACATATTCACAATTGACTGTTTACTGCGCTGTTGCTACGCCCATCAAGCTTTTCTTTGTCACACAATAGAGTTGCGCAGTGGGAGGAGCTGCTGGTTCTGAAAATGGTTTTCCACATTTTGTATTAGTTGTCAGTTTTTTCTTTAAAACGATATCCTCAGTGTTACTTAGCATAAAAACACAAGACTCTCCCAGATAATGTAAGTTTTAAAAGCAGCCAAAGACACACAAATCATATCTGGAGTAGTGTTGTATGGCTTGTTCTGAGCCACTTTGTTTGTTTCCCATTTACAGAGCCATGGCTGTGTACAAACACCAGATTTTGTTTCAGCTCACACACAGAACGGACAGCTCGCGGACTGTGAGGAGATATTTGCTAAATTTAACAAAAAGACTTGTATTGGATTACCTCACCTTTAATAAGTAATACCTCAGGATGTTTTATCAAAGCTTTAACTTTGATTGTTGTTTATTCAGTCATGATTATTTAATATTATAGAGAAATAAAAAACAAGTTTTCAGGAGCTTTAAAGCCTCTTATGGGAAACTGTGTGTTAAGGCTGCATCCAAATGCTGCACCTCAGATTAAATGTCCATTTATTGTGAACAAAATACACAACTATTTCACAGGTGTGAAGTTAGTATAATTCTAATAATTTAATTTAGATTTCTATCTCATGTTTCAGTTAAGTGCCATTCCTCAACTGAAATGTGTGTTTGCAACCTAACATTTAGAAAACATCAAGCAGCCTGCAGCAATATCTGGCTCTCCAAATTAAGGCAAATTAAAACCAGTCAAGGGGAAATTGGACACACAGACTCATAATGAGAGGAAGTTTTAGTACAGCACACAGACAGCATGAAGATGCTTTCTGTAAAAGAACTAAGATCAATACCAATGCTTTCACTAAAATACACAAACAAACGATGTCCCCCTGATGTGTCCTGGGGCAAAATTTGCATTATGCTCACAAATCTGAAATGGGTCCCTACAATGCAGTAAAGTTAATTTTGGGTCATTTCACAGACATTCACAATGGCTCTCTGTGTGCAGAGCTCACTCCTGCGAACATGAGCTTGGAGAGTAACGCTGCAGCTTCAGGGCAGCTTCCTGTCCCTCCTCTCTGCAGAGAAACAGCTCCAGATTTCACAGGAGATTTTACACACAGAAACTGATAAAGAAGCCTTTGCTCAACATTGTACTGTCATCCGCTTTGTATTTAAACGCCTGAATGAGAGAAATCTCCCCTGATTATATAGAGCATGACAAGCATTGTGATTCTGAGCAGAGTGTTTATGATATTATTACATACAGTAATTCTTGAATTTATGTGTTATTGATTGTCTTATCAAGCCAGCAAGCACAATAAAGAAATCAATATTTTTTAAATTTGCTTTGTATGAAGAGTCTGTATAAATGGCACCAAGGAATTTAGCTTTTGAAACCAATTAAGTGCAAAAATGTAGATATTTAGCTTAATGTGCACATTCAGTGAAATCTGCCAATATAAAGTCTGACGTGTTTTATGGAATTAAAAATGTGATTTCAGAACTTTCCGCATCATGCTTTAAAATGGTTATAAGTCCCTGTATTACCTGAGTAAATGACTGAGTGCAGCAGTTATGTCTCAGCATTGTTTGTAGCAGCGCGCCTTGGGACCTGAAGATTATGAAGACAAACGCTGTACTCAAACAGCACAAACAGGGGAGTAGCTCTGCTGAAATAAATGAATGCATCTAGCCACATTTCTCCTGGAAAACATGACTGCCCACAGACTCAACGAACTACGTTAAATGATTTGTAACAGCACCGTGTTTGTTTTCCATTTTCCAGTGGCGCAGCTTTTCCAAGACAGCAACTCTGCAAAAGGAGTGGTATAGTGCCTGGTGTGATGTGTAATGCTGAATTTAACTCTAGACCATACAATCTACTGTATATATCCTATAGGTTCTGACTGTGCCTCGGCTCTGTCATGAATGAAAATGAAAGATCAAAGACAGCCATCCTGCAGAGGACGTTTGGCTGAAGTGTGTATGTGCTTCCCTGCAGCTCACCAGAGACTCTGGAGTGCAGCTCCTCCCAGTCTTCTTCCTCCTCTTCCTCTCCTCTGCTCTCCTCCACCCCCCAGGCTCCCTGCTCCACCACCTTATCTGCCTTATTCGAACAGGCCCTAGGGGAAGTCTGGGTTTCCACATAGTCCATCTCTCGCTCCACCCGGCCCACTTGGACTGCAGCTCCTTCAAGGTCTTTGAACAGCATGTTGTGCTCGTTCCTCAGCCCATCCATGGCCTCAGCAGTCAGCTTTTTGAAATCCTGCAGATCTGTGTGGTAGCGATGGGATTGTTCATGCCACAACTGCATACGGTCCTATGGGCAGAGCAAAACGAGTGTTATAATAAACTGTAGGTTTTTTCTGTTTTTCACTCTAGCCATCTAACCAGCAACAAGACTAACAGCTGTAGCAATCATCAAAGTCAGTAAGATTCATCCACCATGACAAAATTTCATGGCAATCCATCCAGTAGTTGTTGGGATATTTTAGTCTGGACCAAAGTCTGGACAGACCAACATTGCCATCCCTAGGCTGAAATATCTCAACAACTATTGAATGGATTGTCATGAAATCTTGTACAGACATTCATTATGCTGAATTTAGTGGTCCTGCGACCTTTCTAGCATCACAGCAGGTCAAAGTTTTCACTTTTCCAGTGACATATCTCAAGATGGATTGGCACAAACTGGCAACTGTTTGCTAATGAGTTCGCAATAACAACTTAAAAGGTGACAATATGTCAGTGTTAGGTTCATAACTTATCTTCACTGCCCCCAAGTGGCCAAAAAAATCAGTTATCGCAGGTTCAAGTTTCAGAATCAGAAAAACTTTATTGTTCGTTGAACATCAATGGAAATTTTACTTTGACGTGGCACCCACATGTATACATAGAATAAAAACAAACATGTAGCAAAAATATACGCAGTGTTAAAAGAAAACATATATACATGTGTTTTTACACGTAAAAATAAGTTTGGCTGTAAAGTGCAAGTATGTCCAAGTGTTAGAGTGCTAATTCCATCATATCATGTTAATGGCAGTTGGTATGAATGATTTTTTTGAATATATTTGTCCTGGCCAAATATACTTGTCGATGGCCTGATGGGAGGAGTTGGAATGAGTTATGGGGGAGGGTCCTCTGTGATGAGGGTTGTTTACATCTAACTGCCTCTGTGTTGTTTTATGTTCAAAACTAAACTCCCATCAGGCTCAGCAGTACTTCGTGTTTGGTGCTAATTACCGAATGTTAGCATGTTGACACACTAAACTAAGATGGGGAACATGATAATTGTACTTGCAAAACATCACCATGTCAGCATTATCATGTTAGCATGATGCTGTTCATGTAACACCAATGTACCTAGCAGCCTCACAGAGCCACTAGCATGGTTGTAGACCCTTAGTTTTGTTGCCTACCATATTAAATCTTAGATAGTAAAATATCCCTGTTTCAATCAAAGCGTTTTCACCATCACCAAATAGAATACAGCACTGGGTTGCTCAGTGCAGTGAGTGACACAGTCGGAGTGACAGGTAAATTATTCAGAGTGAGATGTAATAACTGACGGCTTCTCCACTGTCTCCTCCGCCTCAGTTTCATTTTCTCCCTTTGCTTGCTGTGGGCCTGTGGTTAAATGGAAATGAAAGTTCAATGAAAACTTGCTGATGAATTGCCATGTTCACATGAATGCAGAAGTTGAGCCAGCATATTGGAAATGAGAGTGGAGAGAAGCCATAGGGGGGCGAAGCGAGCAGGATTTAGCTGTAAATAGACAATTCATTTCATGCGGAAAACAGTTATAAGATTGTCATTTTTGCTTTGCAGCCACACGGCTGATAACACCGACAAATTCCAGCTCTGAAAATGTACGCCAAAAGAATACATTAAAAGAATTATTTAAATGAGAGTTCCCTGAAATTACCAGACATGTAATCCTCTTGCATTTCCTATCACACTCACCTTAAGACAAAAAAATTCTTCCCTTACACAAACGTTGCTGTCTCATAATAACCTCCCTTCAAAACACTATACTGAACTCTCAGTAATTTCTTTCCTTCCCTCAGGCACTTTGTTGTAATACAGCTTCATTCTACCTTTGTGGAACACATCTTTCTATTAGGCTGTTGGGATGTTTGATGCCATGGCAGCAAAGGTTGAGCTCGTACTCATTACTGTTGTGTCAATGTCTTAAACGCTGAAGAAATTGTAATGTTGTCGGACAGAAACTGCGTGTTGCATGCATCAACTGATAGTCCCCCAGAGGCCCCTGCAAAGTTGACGAGCTGGGCAGAGATTGCATTAATTGGATTGCATTAGTTAACATATTAAATTCACAAGAGGAGGAGGAGGCAATCAGGAACTCAGAAATATAACTGGTATTTCTAATTTTTTAATGACTTCAGAGAGTTCTGTGCTGCCACTTAACACAATGAAAACTACAGTATATTGATCAATTTTCAGTCATTTAAAGGGGTATTGCTTCTTACCTCAATAGCCAACAACCTGTTCTCCAGATAATCCATCAGCCCCTGGTAGTAATACTGGGCTCCAGTGAAAGTCCAGGCAGTGGAAACAAGGAGGACGAACACCAGCTTCATTGTGAGCCGATTAATGGGACAGCTGAGTTTCTTTGTCTGTGCAGATTTTAGAGGATTCTTCAGGTTTCCCTCCTTGATGTGTTCCCCTGCAGAACCGTCCTCAGAGCTTCACCCAACCTATAAACACTTGTATACACTGTAAGTACATGTGCAAAGAGGTGAGAAGGACAGAGAGAGTAAGAGGCCGCTCTGTGAGTTTCCAATTCTTTGACTGCCCTCACTTTGCTGGAATGTTTTCACAAACTCTCAGGGAGGAGCCTTGTGCCTCTTACCCCTCTCTGTCCTCAAAAAGTGAATGTGCTCCACTCGCTCTGTGCATGTGTGTTTGTTGCGCATGTTGTACACACCGTCTCAGGTATATAAGCCGGGAATATAGCGCAGACAGAACACAACTAAACAGTTCTGTCAACCAGTGGTGGAGGAAGTATTCAGATCCTTTACTTGAGTAAAAGTACTAATACCACAGTGGGAAAATACAAGTAAAAGTCTTGCATTGAAGTAAAAGTATGCAAGTATAATCAAAAAAATGTACTTAAAGTATTAAAGCAATAAAGGGCCTCTGTGACTGTCATACTATTATATATTATATCATTAGATTATTATTACTCATGCATTAATGTAAAAGCAGGATTTTACTGTTGTAGTTGATTGAGGTGGAGCTCATTTTGAACTATTTTGTATCGGACTACAAGTAGTGATTATTTTCATTATGGATTCATCTTCTGATTATTTTCTCCATTAATCGATTGTTTGTAAAAATTCTGAAAATAGTGAGAAATGCCGTCACAATTGCCCAGAGCCCAAAGTGACACCTTTACAATGCCTGTTTTGTCCAACAGTCCAAACCTCAAAATTATTAAAACAAAATTATTAAAATAATTAAAAGGAAAAGCAGCAAATTGTCACATTTGAGAAGCTGGAACCATGAAATATTTCATTAAAAATGACTTAAATGATTATCAAAATGGTTGCCAGTTCATTTTCTGTCAACTTTATGTGTGTTTTTTGTAACAACATACAGTATAAAGTATATACATGGTGACATTGTGTTTGCACATTTGTGTATTATGTGCTTTAAATCCATCTGTGTGTGCTTGTGGATCTCTCTCTCTGGTGAACCTGCTCCGGTGGCTCTCTGTGTAATGTGCTGCAGGTGAGCCTCTCTGATTGGCTGAGTGAACGATTGATTCAATGAGTCTATAGGTGATTCCAGGAAGCTGATCGGTACAGGCCAACTTCCCCTCGGCTCCTGCGGGCTCTTCTCACTCCACTTCCAGCCTGCCTGCCCGCTGTGGTCTGCACTTTTGTAAAACATTGTAAATAGTATCATGCATCATCTATAGCAGCCCTGGGATCTGTAGGAGTGGGTAGCATTTTTGTTTAATCTCTTTTAGGTGTTTTAAGGTCTAGTTCTAGATTTTAGGTTGATTAATTTAGTTTAGTTTTGTTTGCTACTTTGCTGTTAGCCCATGAAGCCAAAAATCACCATTAATTATAAGAAATAAATAATTTGAGGGCTGTAGTCCTTGTTGCTGGTGGTTCTTGGAAGCTGGGAAGAGGGGAGTCTCATTTTCTTGTTGTGTGCACAATGAAAGGCAATATATCAGATTTAATTTTTATATATTGCTAAGTTTAAGTGGCACATCTAGTTTTTCTCCTTGTCATGACATAACTATTGTGCAAGGACATATAGATTTGAGATATTGCCCAATACTTTGTAAGATAAAAAGAGAAATTGATTGTGTAAATATGATGGCACAAAGACTGAGTTGACTGTTCACATATGAAACATTTCAGTTACATGGAGATGAGATAAAAGGCCCTTTATCTGTTCTTTTTGGTGTACAATTTATTTTAAATTCTGTATAGAAATATGTTAAAAATACATATAATGTTATAACTGATCTTTTCTTTCCTCTTGGTTTTGTATATGTGTTACCGAAAGGTGCGTGTTTTTTGATGTTTGATAAATAGCTGCGTTTTATAATCAAATCTTTGGCATGACACAGAAATAAAAGCTAACTAACTAAGTAATTAACTCTACACTAAGCCGGTTGGTCCCCTGTCAGTGATTATTTAATATGTACCAGGAAATTTACAAGAAGTACAATCGGTGTAATTTATTTTAGGGTCCCTCCAAATCCGTAACCCCCTTATTCCCAGAACTTCTTCCCTTGTACCTCACGGATGTATCAGTATTTCATTTGTACAGAGTGTTTACGCTGTAATTTGTATTTTAGCATTACTTCTACTACTACTAGTACTTACTACTACCATTTTCTAATACAAATAACTGTATTCATATAGCAGGTTTCCAAAAAAAACCCACAAAATGCTACTATGAAAATGCTGCCAATAAATAAAAAGACAATAAAAGAAAATGCCAGAATCCTCTGGAAGAAAAAGTCCAAAAAAGCATTTCTTTAAAAATAGTTTTTTAAGGTGAGGTGTAAAAACAGAGACCGTGCCTGCACAACTAATATCAAGATGCTAAAGCAATCTGAAGAAAACTTGAAATTATTTAAAAGTTAAGGGAGAAACATTTTCAGAGGCAAATTTGCTCCATTAAACAAGAGTCAGACATTTATGGCTTCATTGGTACCCAGGGTTGATCTGCCTTATTGGTTCGAGCATATAGCTCCCCTTCTACAGTGACAGATGCTGTAGTCAATAACCCTTCATTAAGACAATGGGTCCCTGGACACAGGCATGTAAAAGGCCAACCCACCCCTCCTACAGTGGGGCGGCTGTGGCTCAGGAGGTAGAGCGAGTCGTCCATTAATGGGTTGGTGGTTCGAGCAAAGCACTGAACTCCCAATGGGCAGGCCATCACCTTGCATGGCAGTTCCGCCGGCATCGTTGTGTGAGTGTGTGTGTGAATGGGTAAATGAGAGGCATAATTGTAAAGCGCTTTGTCCGTTAAGATAGAAAAGCGCTGTATAAATGCAGTTCATTTACCATTGACATAGGAGCAAGACACCCACACTGAAAGAGACACAAAACGACAATAAATGATGCAGCTGCGTCTCTTTGTTGTCATTTTACGTCCCTTTGTGGTCATTTTGCATGTCTTTATGGTCGTTTTGATTCTCTTTTTAGTCATTTGGGTCTCTTTGTAGTTGTTTGTGTCTCTTTGTGGTGTCTTTGCATCTCTTTAGTCAATTTGCATGTCTTTCTGGTCGTTTTGTGTCTCTTTGTGGTCGTTTTCCTGACTACCACCTTCTGACTCAGGTGTGTGGGTTTCACCCCTGTCACAACAGATCAAACCAGTGAAGGCTGCGTACACTGAAACAAGCCACAACGTCAGAAAAGTTTGGGTTCAAGGCTCGCAGCTTGTTTTTGTATCATCCTAGTTTGATTAAGGGCCGGTGCCAGATACTCCAGCAGCTGTGGTCTAATCTTGGTCTTTTTTTGATTGTCTGCTGCCCACTATCATCTCAGCAAGTCCTGAACTGAACCACAAACCCCTGTCTATTTTTATGGCTGCAGACCAGACTGTGAGTGTCGTCATGGTAACAGTGTCGTACAGCTGCTTTTAGAATTGAAATGGGCAACCTGGAGTTTGATCTAATCTGGAACACATTGCCTGTCTGGAGCTGGCAGGCGAGGGCATTGACAGGCCAATGGCTGTAAAATTGTGTGTGTGAGAGTGTGTGTGTGTGTTTTTATGCCCCAGAGGTTTTGTTCAATCACAGTTTTTGATTGATGTTAGTAATTACAGTTTTATCCCCTTTTTTCCCACTTTGCTAAATTGATTTGAAGCATGCTTCTCATACTGTCTGCCACTCAGTGTGGATATTTAATCTATTATTAATTACTGGATTAATTGCACCATTGAGTAGTGTGATGTGATCAAAGGGCAACGCATCATTCAGGATTCATTATGTTCCACTAAACATCGGCATATTGCAGTCTCATAACCTTTTAGCCCGAGGCTGTAACTGTTGCTTTGTTTAAGGGTGGGTCCCATTGATTCAATTTATTCAGGGGAAAGAAGACAGAAACCAGCGGTGGAAGAAGTACTCAAATCTTTTACTTTCGTAAAAGTAGCAATACCACAGTGTAGAAATACTCTGTCACAGGTAAAAGACATGCATTCAAAATGTTACTTTAGTAAAAGTACAAAAGTATAAGCATCAAACTACTTAAAGTACCAAAAGTAAAAGTACTCATGATGCAGAATGGCCCATTTCAGAATAATGTATATTATATTACTGTATTATAATAATTAATGCGTGAACATCACTTTAATGTTGCATCTGGAAAAGTTGGAGCAAATTAGCTTAGTCTATAATTATACATTATCATCATTTATTTGTTGATTATATTGTTAAATCTAAATGTAGTGCAGCAAAAGGTACCATATTTGCCACTGAAATATAGTGATGTAAAAGTGTAAAGTAGCAGAAAATGGAAATACTCAAATAAAGTACAAGTACCTCAAAATTACAGTACAGTACAGTGCATGAGTAAATGTACTTAGTTACTTTCCACCACTGACAGAAACGTCCTGTGACAAGCAGTTGTCACTTCTGTGCATGGTTACTTTGCAAGTTATCCACAAGATGGCAGCATATATCTTTATGTGAAAAAGCTAAGGGTGAACAGTGGTGGTACTCAGATCATTTACTTAATATCAATAAAACTATGTAAAAATATGTAAGTAAAAGTGCAGAATTATCATCACCTAAATGTACTTAAAGTATCAAAAGTAAAAGTATTGGTTCTACAGAAAAATGGCCCTTGACTGGCATATTTGTTATATTTTACATAAGAGATTGTTAATGCGGATTCATCAACGTGTAAGCAGCATTGTACTGTTGCAAGTGGTTGAGGTGGAGCTAGTTTAAAATACTTTAGATACAGTTAGGTAGATTAGAGCAGTGGTTCCCAACATAGGGGTCGGACCCCTCCAAAGGGTCACAAGATAAATCTGGGGGGTCGTGAGATTAATGGGAGAGAAAAGAATTAAAAACAAAGTTCTGCTACAAAACTCTGTAGTCATTTTTGGGACTTTTCTCTAATCTTTGCTTTTTTTTGTGAAATATTGAATGATTTTACCTCTTTGGGTCTAAAATAGTTATTTAAATGAAACCATCTGAGAGGTTTCGAGGGGAAATGTCTCTTTGGTGGAAGTGCAAACAACTCCTAGACAACCGAAACATGACAAGGAGACCAACCTCACACAGATGTACTGTATGTAAAATATTAATCTGAAAAGTAACTAGAAACTATAGCTGTAAAATAAATGTAGTGAAGTAAAATGTACAATATTTCCCTCTAAATTATAGTGGTTATAGCGATGTTTGGACCAACTACAGGTTGGAATACCAACGGGAAGGAAACAAAGGATATAAAGAGCTAGATGACCAGTGACATTTAAAAAAAACAGCTATAAATATGACTAGACATGAAAGTATAATTTAAATGAGTCTTGCTCAAACTTCTAAGCAATAGGTCACAAAAGATACAATAACAATATCAAACATTCATTTCATTTAGTCAATAAGGTGGTTGGTGAGACACTAGGGGGCAGCGAGAGTCAAGACATAATGTACATAGTGGGTCAAATATTCATAACCATCAAAAACTGTTTATATAAATAGACAAAGTGGAATATCACAAATATATAGAGAGGTTGAACGCCCTGTCAGACCCCTTATGATCAAACAGTTGTAAAACTACAATAACGGAAATACAGATAGATTTGGGGATTTGGGAGGGGCAGTGCTGCGTAAAAAGTATTGTCAACGCCAATCACAGATATGGAGCAAATGAAAATCCAATGTATTTAACCGTGTTTTACAGCTGCCCCAAACAAAAGTCATTTTCTGTTGCGATCTTCTGAAATATGTCATCAGTTCAGAATTATGTTTATAAGCAATTCTCATAAAATTAGAAGTCATGAAGTATTGAGCTGATAAAACTGTTCACTATGTTTTTAGCTGTTAAAGTGGACCTGGGGTCTCCTAAGAACATTAGGGGTGAAATATCAACTTCAATAAAAATTATTCTTTTAAATAATACATTCTCAGAGATCATGAGATATATGAAGAAACTGATGTTAGTTTTGGTCATCACACAATGTTACATATAGTTAAATTTACTTTAACACCGCCTGTTTAACATTTTTAAGCAGTATATAAACATTTAATAAATGGTTTAGTATACACTATAATGTAGTTGTAAGCACTTAGAAGGACATTAAATGTTTATTAATGTATATTATTTGTCAACAATTATAACTTCTCCTATGAAAACATATTTTATACTGTTACAACTGTGTTTTACTTGATTGTCATTCATTATCTGTTTATGCACCAGCCTCCACTTATGGGTGCTCACAAGACGAGTTATAGACGTTGACAAATACATTAATAAACACTTAAAAATGTCTGTATATCTGCTTACAATTACATTATAGTGTGTTATAAAGCATTTATTAAATGCTTATACACTGCTTAAAACTGCTAAAAAGTGGGGTTAAAGTAAAGTGTTACCCTACATTTCAAAAAGCTCCAAACCTCAAGTGTGGCAGCTTTCATACTTTCAATATGATTATGAATGTGTGTGCATCTGCATGCATGTGTATGTGTTTTTGTGTGTGTGTGTGTGTGTGTGTGTGTGTGTGTGTGTGTGCATGACAAAGTGCAGAGGATCTCATGTAATTTCATGTGTTTGTCTTCACACCAGGCGTCAGGAGCCACCCATAAAAACCTCTTTGCTCTGCAACTAAACAAAAAGCCAAACACCCGCAAAGGCAACATTCTTTATTACCCTTTCGTATTGATTGAGAGAAAACTTAGCAGCACAGTGCCAGGTCGTATAAAAGCGCAGACCGAATGGCTGAAGCAACGTAAATCCTTTAGTCCCTTGTAAATAGCTTTAATACACCCAAGGCGCCAAATCACTTGACCTGCGTTAGCCCTGCCGTTTGGGGGCTTTCTGGCTGACTGAGCAGTGTGGAGCCAGCCCTTCTCCTCCCATTCTCTGGCTGTCAGTCCAGGTAATAGTCAAGGCCTTATTAGTGACACACTTGCTCTGCCTGGCTTCAAACTTTCATCTCCTGTATTTAATCAACCGCTGAGAGCCATGTTTTTCTGCATCCTAAGTTTTTGTCTACCTTTGTAGCCTATTACCAGCTCTTTTCTTCTTTTTATTGCAAGAATTTGCAGTGAAATGAAATTTCCACGCAAGTTAATTCTACTTAAGGTCACAGCAGTGCTGGATCTCGGTGTTTGCGTTGTTGGCCACATAATCTTGGAAAGCTAACGGCTTAGTGTGACTACAAACCAACTTTTGGGAACATCCACAGAGCATCAGTGAGTCACACAACTACCAGGAATTGTGAAATGGTTTGAGGTGTTAGGTGTATCCAAACCAGATTTCAATGAGGTATGCATTAAGTACACACATCAGGTACGCACAGTACACAGGTGTGTCTAGTTTTAATTCGTTGCATACAGGGGGCTTCTTGAGAAAAATATTTTTTCAACATGATATCTAAAGTTGGCTGCGCTCTATAATGAAAACTGTCTCTCAACTTGAATGTTCATTTCTCGCTGCCCTGACAGCCGACATGCACTTGCTTGGGTTGCTGAGCAGAAGAGTGCCTGAGGGGCTGTGGACAGCTGCTCAGAGGGGTAAAACTCTTGACAAAAGCTGCATTTATCCATGGTGGGCGCTGCATGGGAGCTTGACCGCTGGAAATAAAGACACAGTATGTGAGAGAATATCGAAGGAAATGCCGTCACAGCCAGTTGTCCCTGGACAGGAGCACGCAGCTGTTAGCCATACTGCTCCTCGGTCTAGACGTTGCCCTCTGCTGTGCTGCAGCATGATGTTACACACACAAGCATGTCTGAGCATCCACAAACAGTACAAGTTCTCCGTCACGGCCAGGCAAGAGGTTCCAGCACTGTATTACATCAAGCGGTTTCAAGGATATGTCTTTTTGCTTGCTGTAATCATTCCTCCTGTTCATACTGGACATTAAAAGATCGCTTCCTAACATGCTTCCAACGGAAGGGATGGGGAACAAAATCCATAGTCCTCGTTCTGTGCAAAAATATATTCCAAAGTTTATCTTAAAGCAGCTATAATCTTTATTTTTTATAATAACAATGTATCAAATGACTATGTTAAAACAATGTGGCAATGTGAAAGGTATCGTAATGATGAACCTACAAAGAATTAACACCATAATATGCAGCGCCCCTCGGCTTTACAGAGCTTTATAGCGTCTTTCAGCTCATTGTTTAGCTGTCCGGCCCACAACTTTTCTGTTTTGGTTCACTCTCAGCGCTCTCAGATTGTCGTTTTCGGCCGCAGCAGGCAGCTAATTTCAGTGAAATAGTATAATAAAGTAGAATAATTACAGCAAGCAAAAAATGTTTCAGTGTTTTTAATCAGGTGCAACAGAGTTCCACAGCTGTCAGGAGTACTTGCAGTTTTCAATGCAATGCAACACACAATCGTGTGCCATGTAAAAATCAGATTATACTGCCTACACACTCCGCCAACAACTCTTCAAGCACCACATGCGTGTGCGTCCCGAGCTTGTCTACATGACATGTTTCGGCATTGTTCTTGTTGCTGTTTCTGCCTCTGGAACTGAGTGAGGAAACATAGCAGGAGGCGGGTTTGTGCATACCATTATCTCACAAAGCACTCATTACAGGAGTATCTCCCATATCCTCTATACCAGCAAAACATGTCATCTCATGCTCTTCCCCTCATGCTGAACACCGCGGCACTCAAACCCAACACCTCTTTGGCACAGGGCTCCACTCTAACCATGACTCACTTGAGTGAAATGCCTCAAACATTACAGTTGCCAAATTATGAAGTGAACAGAAATGTGTGCATGGGGCTTGGCCTCCTCTTCCTGTAAGCAGAGGGAGGTGGAGAGTGGGGGTGGGCAGCAACTTGACGCAGCCACTTGCAACCCACCTGTAAGCCCCATTTTCATCAAAACAAACCGGCATGTTTTGCCACCATACATCATGAGGACGTATATTTTATTTACTGTTAACACCAGAGCAATAAAAATGAGGTAATAGTCTGCAGACAAGAACATTAAATTACAGTCTAAATTGCT
The DNA here is from genome assembly GCF_020085105.1 of Siniperca chuatsi. Taxonomy (NCBI): domain Eukaryota; kingdom Metazoa; phylum Chordata; class Actinopteri; order Centrarchiformes; family Sinipercidae; genus Siniperca; species Siniperca chuatsi. Next base: position 26,583,347 of record NC_058051.1, on the reverse strand, counting down.
CGAGTTCATTATGTAGGCTCTGCGCAACATGCTCCAACACTGATTAGTGCATAAACACCAGATCTCACTTATCTTTGTGAAAATCACCACATTATCTGCCCTTACATTTTGTCGAATGATTTGAGTGCATTTAAATGGGGCATACTTCTTTTATAAGGTAATTACATGTTTAGTGGCTCCATGTCTGGATTAGTGAAAGTATGAATGCATCCTACCCTGAGATTTATCCATAGCTGCTCTGTAATTATCGCACGACTCATATAAAAACCCTCCAATACATCAACCATGACATCCATTGCATCATGTTAAGGTTACAACCGGTGATCGCGCTGATAAGCGGCTACAATTAGCTACAGTATGGTGCTGCAAGATGGAAACAATTTAGCAGTTCCTGAACCTCAGTTAAATTAAATCAAATGTTGTAGGAAGCCCATTACAGTAGGTATTTGTTTATCAGGCCATCATCTTGAGGTATGTCCTGAGAGTACTTTATCTGAAAACCAGTGTCACAATCAGAGCATCGCGGCAGACTGGAGCAGGGCTCAGGAGAGATGGGCTTGTCAGCAGCTGTTTCAGTCTGTTGCACGGTGTGGAAAAGCTCTGTCATGGCCTACCTAATGGTAATTGTTTGGAGCGGTGAGAGCCCACCGTCTTGTCTGCATGCTGGTATCTGAGGGTAGTGGGGGGCTGTTATAGACAGGCTGTTAGAGACACTGATATTTCTCTGAGATTTCTAATTATCCTCAGCTTATGAAAACAAGTTTATATGGTGTTACAAGACATAGGGATGCATGTCAGTAATATTTCAAATGGAGGCAGAGTAAGGGACTGTACGCACATTATTAGGGGGGCAATGGGGGTCAGAAAAGGGGAAGGGTTAGGTAAGTTTTCTTTTTGCTAAAGGGAGGTCTAATTTTTGGGGAGAGCAAGGGAGGGCTTTTTCTGTTCTCACCCCAGTTTATATTTTATTTTAGCCTTCCCTTTCAAGATTTATTGCAATAAATAAATAAATAAAAAGGATAAAATTGTTATAAATGATGGCTTTAGTGTGCGTAATGGACCATAAAGGTGCACTTTGCTTTAGAGAACCAAAATGAAACTGGAACTTACGCATTCTGTTCCAGAAGTAAGAAAACCTCATTCAAAATCCCATTGACATTTGTAACAACGCAAATACTTACAAATCCAGCGCTGGAACTTAACCTTTCTTAACAGTACGTCGTGTGGTTTACTCCAGATGTTCAGATAAAATTTTTAAAAATCTTTTTTGATATTGTTGTTTATTCAATATTTATGTTCTTCGCAGCCTTTAACAAAACGTTTCCCATAAGCCCTAGACCATCACGGGTTAAGTCACGGCTCGACAGAAGAGGCAAGTCTACGGTCGAGAGAGGAGGTTCGAACAGTGTAGAAGCTGTTAGACAGCCCAGATTACAGATGTTGAGTTGGAAAAATTACTTTAGAGTGTTGGTGAATGTTGTGCATTTGGAAGAAACCAAGATACGATGATCTAAGTACCTGCAATGCCACTCAGTTTTCATGGGAGATGTTTTTTGTATGCTCACGAATGGTTTCAATTTATGATTCAAATTTGTCTTGATTTGTCTTTTTTTTTTTTTTTTTTTTTGTCAAGACATTGAGACAATATCACTATGACATTGTGGTTTAAACTGGTGTACACCCTCTTAATTTCTTTGTGCTTAGCCTCTTTTAGATATTAATGATGAAATGAGTTGAACAAATTCAATACTGCATTATTTTGACATGTTGGGGGAGGGGTGTCTTCCACATAAAAAAAAATTAATAACTCTGTGGAGGGCCTTGCTTTTTTAAAAAGCTAAACATAAGTTTCAGCACCCCTCCACAACCTAACAATTTTCATACAGTCCCTAAGATAGCAAGAAAGGTGAGGAAAGAGGAAAAAGTGGGAGACAGGGAGACAGAGAGGGAGAAAAAGTGTCGGGGAGAGAAAGAGAGATGGTGTCTCAGACAGACTGTCTGGCTGCACCGGGATCTCCAGCACTCAGCGTCATATGATTCTGGGGTCAGAGGTTATCCCCACTGATGAATATCGGGCCGAGCTTCGTCTCCCTCACAAAAGAAAGGGAGTTGTTTTCACTCCCTGGGTCTGGAAAGTTTATTTCAGGAATCCATCCTGCCAGCACGAGATTGTAAACCTGTCTCAAGGCATAAGAGTTACGTCCACAAATATTACTCTTTTTTTTTTTTCACGGTTTTATTGGCCTGCCAAAACATCTAGAAATGCTCTATCGCATTCAAATGATTTCTTCTTCATCTATGGGTGCAATCACATAACAGTGGGAGAAAGAAGGTACATACAGTAAGTGTGTATATTTCCTAGTGAAACATACATCCCTTGGATTTTGACAGGATTTGGAAGATTATAGTTTGCAGTCTGTGAACTGTGTGAAAGTACACTGGTGTTTTGTGTTTATCCTTTCATACTGAACGTCTCATCCCACAAGCCATCTCATTATATCCCTGCGTCTTAAGGTGGTAATACACCAGCTTTTTAGGCAATACAGATGAGCAACAGTCCTAGCAGCAAGGGGAAAAAAAGTGAAAGACGCAGTTAAAATACATATCTTATTATTTCCTTGTAAGAACGTAAGTAATTTTTTTTCTTCATCTTTAGAGATCTTCCCACAGATGTGTAAACTCTAATGAATAATCACAGGGCATTTCAAATAACACTGTCAGCTGGATTTCTACTAAAAGCTTCTGGGAGATTATAGCTGCCCAGGAGTGACAAGTGTGATATATGAGATCACAAATGAACAAATGGATGGCAGAAGCCTGGGCATTTATGAGCCTACTGGATCAGTCCGCCAGGATCTACACAATCGCTTGACAGTCTTGATTTGAGTAATGTAAAAGGCAGATGTTCGTGGGGTTCGGATGAAGCATTTTCCCCCTCAAACCTGCAAGGGTAGAAACACCATCATCACCCAAGAGTGGACTGCTCAGAACTGAAGGGGAATGGATGGCACTGCGGTGGATGTTAGCGAGGCAGGTGTGGCCACGTTTACAGTTCATTAACACGCCAAAAACAAGTGAATGCTAGCATTTGATGGGATAGATAAAAAGGGAGAGAAAGGGTTATAGAGGGATGACATGAAAAACTCCCGTTAATCACAGAAATTAGATCAGTGCAAGCTATTACAATTCTTTGCTGTTTTATACGTTTTTGAGTTATGATTTCCTCTCTTTTTTTGAAGTTTGTTCCTCTGCAAATTTATATTTAATCATTCAATCATTCATTTATTTAACTAATTATTTACATAAAATGAGTTTCAGGCTCGCTCAAGAGCTTTTACACACAAAAAAAACAGCAAAAAAAAAAAAGCAAAAGTAACTATATATGAAATATAAAATAAGACTAGTTTTGATTATTCCGAAAGACATTATTATCAATTTCTTCTGGCATTTAAAGAAAGCTCAGAATCAATAATAATACAAAGGTAGAAATGTTGAAGAAAACTGAGGCACTCAAGAGGGTAGTGATTTTAAAAAAGCCTTTAATATCTCATGGCTATTTAGTCATAGTAACAATTAAACACATGCCTACGCATCTCAGCCATTAAGACCTTCTTCTGAGCAAATACAAAATGGTCGCCTTTGAGCTGTTTCTTATATATGTTGGCAAGTATTCACATGATCAGTATGGACAAGTAAGTAGTCACATGATTAGTGTAGACAGGTAAAGTCACGAGTCACACAAGTCAGCAGAGGAAATCAAAATCTCACAATGTAAGGGAAAAACAGCAATCTACAAATATAGAAATAGAGAACTGTCTATCGGTAAAGAAAATAGTTCCTACATGAAACTGCTCACAACAAGGTCTGTGGATTATCTTGAGAAACTGGGTCATGATTTCTGGAAAGAGACATTGCTCTGAGACAAGCCGAGTGCCATATAGTCCCATTATATTCAAGAAAGGCAGACATCTCTCCGGCCGACATCTCCAAAACTCCGTAACTCACACCACAACAATCTAGATGGATAAATAACACTACAGGTAAAAGGAAAAATATGTATTTTTGGTCTTGCAAACTGTCCCTTTAAAACCTCTTAATATTTAAGTTTTCAATACATACAGGCCAGACAGCACGACATTTTTCAAAGGACCCAGATGCCTAGAAAAAAGAAATACGAGACAGAAGATAATGTCGACTAGATCAAACGCTTTAGTTAGATCAAGAAATATAGCACCTGTCAATTTCCCATTTTCAGAGGATCAAAATACATCATTAGAGCAGTAGTTGTGGAGTAATTGGTTTTTCCCCCCCAAGTAGCAGTGACTCCAATCATGTACCGCCTGCTTCATAACTCTGGGGCCCCTCAGCCTTCCATGCTCAATCTCTGAACTCACCCTTGTCACTTATCTTATCCACATCATCAACCTCAGACACGCCACACCCTCAGACATGAGCTACTGGCCCACGACCAGACCAGGTCTGCTGTTTTTATTCCCAGGAGCCCCATGCCTGAGTCACCTCACCTGTACTCCCCCGCTCTATCCTCTGCTATCACTGGGGGGGAACGATAATGAGGGATATTTCCCTTATTAGTGTCAATAGAGCTATTTAAGGTCTAATCATTTGTCATACGGCGAGGCATGTATTGCAACAACTGAGCTTAGTGCTGCTGTTGCATAAGTAAGCATGGGAACATACTGCTGTAACAGGAGGCTTGAGGAATTATAAACAGTTTTAGTTTAACATTTTGGGAAATAAGTATTAGCCTTCTTGCCAACATTTAAACAAAAAGTGATACCACACAAGTGTCTGTATGATAAATATGACTAAGATAACTTGGAGTCAGGAGTCTGGGTAGCTTAGCATAAAGAGTGGAAACAGGGGGAAACAGCTAGCTTGGCTCTGTCCAGAGGTAACAAAATCAGCCTACCAGCACATCTAAAGCTCACTAATTAACATGTTATATCTTGTTTGTTTAAGCCAGAGGTTTTCAAATTGTGAGACAGGCCTCCCCAGGTGGACACGGGAGAGTTGAAGTGGGGGGTACGAAGGGAGAGATGTGAGACAAAGATACTGCGTGAGCTGAAAGAGACAGGTGCATGCAGGTGTCGAAAATCCACAGACAGGTAAGGTACAAGAGAAAACAAAGACTCCAGAACTCACAGGCACACGAAACCAGAGTGCTTCACAGAGATACAACAACAATCTGACACAGAACAAAGGAAGAACACAGAATAAATACACTCAGGTAGGGGAGACAACAAGGCACAGGTGAAAACAATGAAAGCAATCAAAGGCAGGAAGCAAAACTACCAGACACAAGAGTGAGGGAGAATATTACAAAATAAAATAGGTAATAACAAAAACACAAAATCACGATAAGTCCATAGCGACATTATGCTTGCTGTTTACGTCCCACAAAGCATTATGGGAACTGTAGTTCCAAATGCAGAGCATGATTATCCACCAAATAGAAGTAAGGTGACAGGAGGTGTCCGGCAGGCGCAGGTGTCTCAATTTTGTTGAATTTGTCTCGACAATTGTTTGAATTTCTCTCAAAATTGTTTGTTAATTTTTAATCTTTAATCCATACTAAAATCCAAGTTGACAGAGCTAGGCTAGGTGTTTCCACCTGTTTCCAGTCTTTATGTTAAGCTAAGGTAACTGTCGCCCGGCAGTAGCCTCATATTAAACGCACAGGTGTGAGAGTGGTATCAATCTTCTCATCTAATTGTCAGCAAAAAAAGCAAATAAATGCATTTCCCAAAATGTTCTATTACTATTCCTTTAACATACACAAACACCCAGACACAAGCCCTGTAGTGAGGCATGAGACAAGTCAGACAAAACAGGTTCCAAATGAGTACAATAGATCTTGGGTCTGCGTGTGCAATTGTCCCTAATTATGACAATGATTCAAGGGAGCTCCACATTCCAGGGCCTCTTATGGTTTTGCTGCTATGTATCATGGAGTCTGTGGAGCCATTAACACGATACCAATCTCACCAATGGCTCCAGTTTGGGTCTCCGATGGGCTCCTGAATGCAACCTGTCCAGCTCGAGGGGATCCAAACATCCACCCCCCTCCCTCCCTTCTACACTCACACACTTTTCTCCCCAAGGAGGTGGGCATCAGGACAAACAATCAATGCCAATGACAGATCCACGTCAGACAGAGCATAATTATGGGAACAGTGTTCTGAGAGATACTGTGTCATTAAAACCCACCGTCTCCACTTCAACTACACCAGTCTCTTTCCTGCTGCCTGTCCATGCTGAGAGGTGTGTGTGTATGCGTGGGTTTGATGTGTGTTGGTGCATTAATGTCAAGCTGGAGCAGGGTTTCTAATGCATCCCCCTATGACTTTTTGTGTAATTGCACAAGAGATTGCTGAGTGAACCTGTAAAGGTGCAGAGATGTAGACTGACAGAGACATTAGACACAACATTTTTAAGGCCCATGCATGACTGAGGGAAGCCTCAAATGCTCTTGACAGCTGCAATTTGAGAACTAAATTGCTGAAAATACTTACATAGCTGCTGTCTGTTTTTGACACCATTCTCGCCCAGACTCCATTAATACAATATTACTCAGAGGCAGATATGACACATTCAGTTTGCATGGGCTACAGAAAAGTAGTCATGGCACTCAATTTGCACAAGTATATCAGGATAATGTCCTGCAGGTATAAAGACGTGATCTGATCTGTGTTAGTGTTTCTTGCATTCTTCTAGGCAATAATTGGGTTGCTGAGCAAAACAACAAATCGTGAAGAAGCAAAAACAAATAAATGTCGATTAAAATCTTTCTCTTTCAATTTAAAGCCCAGTGACAAATCAATGAGATGGCAGCCAGTCAATGAGATGGCAGCCAGTCAATGAAATGCAGCGTGAATTACACACCAACACTAGCTGTACCTGAGTTATTATTTCTATTAGCAGGACTGTTCTGCCCTATAAAGCCAAAATACAGTAACTAGGCTACATATTTGGTCAAAATTGATCTGACACTCTGACATGTTTTACCATATATAAATTATAGACATGATATAGATATGAAATGTGCAGGAACAACAAAACAGAGCTAAAAACCAAACTGCAGTGAGTGCACTTTGGCTAATTAAGGCTAGCTGGACGAAATAGCCACAGCTAACCTTTGCTAAAGCATATTTAACCACTTTTCCCCGCCCGTGTTTTGTAATTGAAACATCTGTTTTGATGCTCCAGCATCTTAATAATTCAGTTTATTTTACCCCATAAATAATTTAGCAGATAAATCTAATCATAATGGAGAAAAATAGTAACACTTGGTAAACTAGCTAAAAGCTAACTAGCCTAGCTTAGCAGAGTAGCAATAACTATCATGTCAGTTTCTGACTCTAGCAGAATTCATGTAATTTGATTTGGTTAATACCTTTAAATCACACATTTAAATGGCTTTGGGTCAGCCATTAAGAAGAAGAACTTTTTGGTTGCCAGGTTGTGTAAAATCCTCCTCCACATATCTGCAGTCACAAATGTAGTAGTTCATTAAAACAGGGCCACATGTTTATCACTTTCTAATAAGTCATCATGTCTACCAGTTTAAAATTTTAAATCATTGATAAATGTTTGTTTCAGTAATCCATCAAGTTGTTCAGTTGTAGGCCTAACTATTGACCACTTGGGGGCAGCAGAAACAAGCTGTGAACAACCATCTTGACATATTTTCACCTTTTTAAGTTGATATGGCAAACTTAATAGCAAACAGTTGCCTATTTACACATCCACCAGCTACGGCGCAACATTATCATTCATTTGGAGTTGTGTTTTTGGATTCCTTTTAGCTCTGTTTTTGGTCTCTACCAACTCCTGAAGGAAATACCTGGCTCTTTAGCTGCTAAATGCTCCACTAGGTTCACCAGCAAGTTGCTATTTGTGTCTGTCTGCCTTCTAGTGCTGTGGAGGTAGTGTTTTTAGAGTTTTCTTTTTGTTGTTAAAAACAGCTACCTGCTGCAGAGTGTAATTTAACAAACTAGCTAGAATTGAGACAGAAAATTCATTTAAGTCACTAAAAATATCTCCTTTTGAGAGAAGAACATTGCAAGAGAAGCTCAGAGTCAAAGAACTTGGACCTGATCAGCCTGACATCATAATTTAACAACAATCCAAAGACAGAGGAAGACAATATACTCGGCCGTTTTCACAGAGCTGGTTTAGTAAGAAGGCTTGGCTAACTGCATGTAGCGACACCAATGCTTTATTTTGCTTTCCCTGCCTCCTTTTTCAAACAACAGGATCAGACCCAGCATGGATTCAGACAGGATTGAATGATTTAAAGATTTAAAGTTTTTCATATCAGAAAAAAACATAGCTGCTCAGCTTGATCACGGCCTTAGAATAGGGATCCTTAAGCATCATGAGTATAAAAGATAATTATTATAAAGAATTTGCACTAATTGAAGTACCTTAACTTACCTTAAGCACGTTTCATTATAACAAATGTCCATGCAGCTCAGCAAATATTTTATTTGTTGCTCCCCCAATATTGTTAGTGATTGATAAGAATTACATACGTTTACGTGTGGTGGGGGACATTAACTGCTGAAAACACTATAAAGCTGAAGGGAGCTGATGGGAACTGTCGGGGGATAATTCTCTGTGGGTTCGTCACTATGACACCTTTCACATACAAGTTTTTTGTCTAAAAAGACAAACCAAGTGTCATGCTGCAGGAGGATTTTCCACAACCTGGAAACCCAAAAGTTGTTCTTATTAATGGCTTATAACAGATCTATAAAACACTAGTAAATTATTTATTCAACATTAACAAGGCCATTAATTACAGCTTATAAACCCTTTATAACAGGTTCCTATTAGAAAGTGGTACCGGAATAACTAATACATATATTACAATACAATATTAATGTGAAACCAGCAAGTAATGAGCTCCACTGCATTGCAGGGGACGGTATCACAGCAACAGGTTTGTTTAGGGCAGCCTCGGGTATCAGCAGGACTTGGACTGCTCTGCTCTGTTTGGAGTAACTTAGGCTGCTGTGAAAAAATCCATGGCATGCTAAAAACATAATATACAGGAGCCTGGCATCCCTAAGAGAGAGTCTGACTGTCTGTTCCTCTCTGCAGGTAGCCATGTTTGGAAGTGCTGACAAACAGAGAAGAAAGACAGAATGCATGGGGTCCGGGCCGGTGGCTGGCTCCTCGCCAAAATGTCACGTTCTCTTCATATTTGGGCTCCAACTATGGTCACCGCTCATAACCATGCTTGATTCTATGTGTTTGGAGTAAACTTCAGCTCTTCTAATAATAAAGAGAAGTCATTTGGATTGACTTTGCTGCTTTATATTAGTTTGCAAACAAAGCACAAGGTATTAAAAATGTGTGGTGTTGTCATTATATGGTCACATTTAGTTCTAGTCTCCCTTTGTCTTAGGGATGCCTGTACACAGGGCGATTTGCTTAACGCCGTCACCCAATGAGTCAGTCCCTAAGGTAGAGGAATCTCATAATTAAGGTCTCATTAAAGCTACACAGACCAACTATGTTGGTTTACAGGGCAGACAGAAACCTCACAGATTCACAATGGGGCCATTCATAATACCTCACTTCTCTGAAGGAAAAGAGAAAAAGCAGTTGCTCTTAGCATTTGGGCAGATGTAATTGCAATCACTCAGCTTGTCTGATGCTGATAATGGGGCGATGGGAAATTCCTGTCAGAGTCGTGGCGCAGGGTGGTTTCGCAACCACTTTGGCAGGCTCCATGTTCCACTGCAGGGCAGCGAATGCGTTACGGCATGCTCACATAGCTGTCATTAAACACATTTTGGAGAAAAAAACCCAAAAGACAATCAAAACTCACAAGTGTGTGCCATTCTCTTGCTTCTTGAGCAATGAAAAGGCAAATGTTACGTAAACATATATCATCTGTCATCCCTGCACTGTTGAACATGTTGAAAGACTTCATCTTATGAAAAAAAAAGAAAAGCGAACATGCTTTAGAAATCCCAGTCACCTAATATACAATATAAATTCTGGCTGAGCTATTTTTCTTTATTTTCATTTGTCATTTTCAAAACATTTCTCTTGACTGGTAGTTTATGTGAAAATTAAGCTGTGAGGATATAATAACACATATTAACCAGTACCTTAAAATGTTGGGCAGGCCATTTAAAAATAAAAAAGCAATGTTTGTTTTCCCAAATTTTGGGCGTGCTTTTCAGCAAGTAGCCCATTCCTGTCTGAAATATGTGCTACAGTAGGTGGCTGAAATAGCACATGGGTGCAACGTTCTTGTGGTTGGTCCTTGGGTACAGTATGTGACACTTGGCATCTCAGCAATGCTTCCATGAGAAGCCTCTGTTATAAGGCATTCATGCAATGATGCTAACAAGCTAATTTTACTGGCTAGACAAGCATTTGTGCAATAAAGACCTTTTTATTAGTGCTTTGTCAGACCACCCAAGAAACAATATAGTGATATTAAAGATTTTCTAATAATAAGAGTAGCAATAAAGTCTCATTTACTGGACTGCAGTGTGTTGTGATGGACAACAGCTATTCAGTTTTAATTAAACTGGAAACTTGAGAAATATAAAATACATAGACGAAAGGTAATATCCATTAGATTTAGTTTCCTGGACACATGATCCTGAATGACATGCAGAGTGTCTCATTTCTAACACTAAGATGTTTTAGTAATATTTTACAGGTAGGTAACTGCAGTCATGAATTTACTTGGCAGTCTGCCAGTGTTTGCAAAGGTATTTGAGGTATTTTGGGTATTTTACAATTCAAATGAGAAAGAGAGAAATGTTGTGTTTCGATGAACTCCAGAGGATGTATTTAATAAATAAATCAGCGATACTGAAAAAGAAAGAAGCCGCAATTCAATGAAATTTAGATATAGGCAGTAGGCAATTTGAGGGGAATGCCATGCCCCCTCTCCATCCCCTAGTAGCAGAGAGAGTGCAGGGGCAGAGGGGTTGTTTAGTTGAATATGTTAGTCTAGTCTGCCTGACTCATTGATCCTTTATCTGACTGAGGTTTGTGCAAGTTAGAATCTATGGCTTCAGCCATGGCTCTGAAATATCAGTAGCCTAACTGTGTATCGATAAATCCATGGTGCTGTCCGTGGTGCCGACGTAGCAGACAGATTTGTAATGTAGACTTTTTCTCGGCCTTCTGTCAGTTTCGTCTTGGGTCTCTAATATTCTCTAAACTATATAGCTATACGGGGAGGGGGAGTCGTTCGCTGGTCACGGGTGAACAAATCGCCTACTGGATATAGGTTATTCCCCTCTCCCGAGCTAGTGATGATAAGTGTGATAAGTGATAAGTGTTTAAATGAATGAGCACCACTATTACCATCATTGTTATGTGCAGAGACCAAATGGCAACATTTTAAAAAAAGTTTAATTTCAAATTACAGCATAGTAATATGGATAATAAAAAAATTGTAAAAAGACATAATTTTATTCTTGCAATAATCTGTGGTTTCAACAGTCCTCGAGAGTGTACATCCACACGTGATTCATACATTTCCTCAAACATAAATACCAATATCAGATTTCAATGTTTTCCAACGTTACTGGTGTATCAGTTATGATAAATTACAAACATCTATATGTCAAGAAAAGAATAAAATACAGTGAAAATAAACAGCTGATAAATGATAACACAAAAAAAGACAAAAAATAATCTTAAGGCTACTCAAAAATCACCCTCTTACAGCTCTCTCACAGTCAAAAGATATATCCCGATTTGTCTGACACATTCAACAAGGACTATTCACGTTGCGGAAAAACAGCTTTTGCATGCACCTCCTCCATTATAGTGTATGTGGTGTGTTGCAATGGCTTTGTGATGGTCGGGGGTACATCAAGCTGAGCAGGGGTGAAAGTTCAAATTTGTTGAACTTTGACCTGAGCTGTGACCTTTGTAGTCGCAGCCAATCGCTGTTGACCACAGCTTGAACTGAAAGATGAACGAAAACTAATTACTTGTGTCTCTGAATTTCCAGAACTGTACAATAAGAAATTCATATCAAGACCAGACAAAACAGATATTCACTTGGCTGTTTGTTACAAAAACACAGTTTGAGTCTCTGAAATGAAGCGATGTACTGCTAGTGACAATGGCATTGTAGCTAAGGTGGTGCCATTTAACACAGCACCACTGGTAGTCCTGGATAGGTAAAGACCGTGCCGACCAACCAAGCAGTAACCTCCGTGGCCGAGAAATGAAGCCAGCGCGGAAGTGCCACTTGAGGCTGGCTCCAAAAGTGAGTCAATCCCCATAGAGCCACATGTTAAAATGCCTAACTTTACAGCAGAAATAAACATGTTTACAGCCTGGTACAAAAAACGGTTTTGGTCTCTGTAGCTAATTTTCCCCTTCATGACAACTGTGACGGGGGTGAATTTTTTTATAGTTCACCTGTTTAAATTATATTAGGCTTAAAGTTATGCATAATTAAGGGCAGGCCGGTTTGAGTGACAGGCGGGTGCCCTATCAGGTGGCTAGCCGTTAGGTGGTTTAGCAAACAGGCTTCATTCGGCCCACCTCAGCTCCACCTCTTTGCCCATTTTTGGGCCATCTGCCAAGATGGCGACGGCCGGAGCCGCCCACTTTGAGCTTCACAAAGGCTCTTCAGAAACCTATGGGTGACGTCACGGACACTACGTCCAAGTTTTATACAGTCTATGCGACCAACGCACAGCGCAATACCCTTGTTTTTCCATTTTAATGTGAATACACCATAAGAGTCTGCTATACTAGCGGCTCTATGAGGCTGCACTTAGGCACAACGGTTATTTTAACTAAATGCTAACATCAGCATGCTAACATGCTCACAATGACAATGCTAACATGTTTAGCAGGTATAATGTTTACCATCTTAGTTTAGCGTGTTAGCATGCTAACATTACAATTCTTCCTGAGGGGGATATGAATGTGTGTACCAAATTTCATGGCAATCCATCCAATAGTTGTTGCGATATTTCACTCAAAACCTCAAATGTCAGCCTCATGGTAAGGCTAGATGAAAAGTCAGTGGATCACCAAAGTCAGTAGGATTCATTCTCTTGGGACCATAAATGTCTGTACAAAATGTCATGGCAATCCATCAAATAGTTGTGGACTGAATGACCGATGTTGCCAAACAGAGCCACACCGCTAGCATGGCTAAATAATGCAGTAATAGTTATGTTACAAAACATGTAATTACATATGTGGGAGATCACATTTCCAAGATCTTGTGAGGCCGTATTCTGTCTTTTGAGTGTGTTTCCATTGTCCAGTGTACTCACAGGCTATGTACCATATAACATATATAAATGTGAGATTTAATCCATGATAAAAAATAACTATAGTTTGTGTGTACATAATAGATCAGTTAGACAAAAAATAATGTCAGTATACATTAAACACACAAATGTACTTTTTCATGTTCCCTAGCTCTTTCATCACCAATCCAGAAAACATTACAAACATTGATATTAGGTTTACCGCAAAGGTCTTCAACAACCATGAAAAATATACTGAAACAGACATATTCACTGCTTTATTTTCAGGTTATTTTATTGGTGAAGCAACAGGCATCCAAGTTCCTCAGGGAAGTGGCAGTGCACTGTGAAAAACAAACGCAGTCCTTGAGTTCTTCACACTGTCCTTACACCATCTGACAAGCAGTCAAGTCAATGTCAGCCTCACTTCCTTCCTTCAAACCTCCCACGTGGTTTGGTACTGTGTGATAGTGCTCATAAGCAGTCCATTGTAAAAACACAAAAAGAAAACGGCAGCAGTGGATGGCTTGGACGATGCCCTGCTCGTGTGTGACGCTATACACCAAGCAGCATGCCCATAAAATCTGAACCGTTCTGTATTGTAATGGAAGCGCCTGCTGCATTATCCACAAATATGGAGGTGTACTGCCCGGCCTGCAGAGGAAAATATACAACAGTGTTGCAGACAGATTGCACACATACAGATATTTTATGTTTGTGTTTCTCTAAAGTGTGCTGCTCACCTGTAGCTCCAGCAGCCCCTGCACGCTGACAGTGAAGATCTTGCTGTTACTTTCTAATCCAACAATCATCTCCAGTGAGCTGCAATCATATTAAAAAAGGACATTTCTGAATAAATGTTGTGTTTTAAACAATTCAAAGTCAAATTTGCATTCTTTAAGACCTTGTTAAAGTGAACCAAAATGCCTTATTTTAAAACGATAGTTGGACATTTTGATAAAAACGCTTATTTGCTTTCGTACCGAGAGTTTGATGAGAAGATCGATACCACCCTCATGTCTGTACGAATATGAAGCTATCACCAGCAGCCGGTTAAATTAGCTTAGCACAAAGACAGGAAACGGGGAAACAGCTAGCCTGTCTCTGTCTAAAGGTAACAAAATCGGCGTACCAGTACAGATTTTTAGTTATTCGCATTATTACAAATGTCAATGGGATTTTGAATGAGGTTTTCTTATTTCTGGAAAAGAACCCAGAAGTTTTGGTTTCACTTAAGCTCTCAATAGTTCGGCACATAACCATCCTTAAAAAGGTGAATTGTCTTTTTTGCACATAGTTTTTCTAAGAATATACAACGTGTTAGTAAGTGAGCTTTAGAGGTGCTGGTAGGTTACCTTTGGACAGAGCCACACTAGCTGCTTCCCCCTGTTTCCAGTTTTTATACTAAGCAAGCTAACCGTCTGCTGCCAGCTTCATATTTACCGTATAGATATGACAGTCGTCTTCTCATTTCGCAGTTACAAGTCGCAGCAAGAAAGACAATAAGCTTATTTCCCAAAATGTCAAACTTTGTCTTTAACAAATCAACGCTCTCAGTCAGAGTCTGTATAGATGCTTGTAACATCGCAGCAGGCTTTAACCACACAGTGAGAGCAGTGGCTCCTGTTAAGTGGAAAATGCTACATTTTTATGGCAAATCAATCATGTTTGTCTTCACTCCAACTGCCATCACAATGAGCCTCATTTCACATTCTCTGCATTTTCATGTGTGGGAGGGCAAGAATGGCTGGGGCTTTGGCTCGAAAAAGCAAGAGCCAAGGACTCTTTTGGGTTAGGTAACCCATCATAATAATATTATTTATACGTTCCCCTCATTGTACCAAGCTAGAAGGGAGGCTGTGGAGCTCTGCACAGTCCGGGAGAGACTTTAGGGAGCAATTCATTTCAGCAGTTTTCACTGACTTTATGTAAATAGACATTTTGAAATACTGGAAAGAACTCAGAACCTTTCCCAACTGGATTTGTAATTCTTTGCCATGTAGACCCGTTGTATTAGAGACACATCCCAAACAAGGGCATTTTCGCTGAATATAACAGGCTGCCTGAAGTGTCAAAGGTGAGTCTATAAAGATTAGTTAGGCGACAGGGACGAGGGCTCTAAGTGAGAGGACATTTCCTTTAAAGACCTGCTCTGCTTTTTTATACAGGAAATGCCACACTGGTTCCACACAAAGTGTAACAGACAACACCTTTAACAGCTCATAAATTCTGGTGAAACTTAAGGCAGCATTAAACACCTATAAAATATTCCTGTTAAATTGGGAAGTAAACAATTTGTCAAAACAAGAATGTCAAGAATGCGAAGTGTGGTTGTTGAAGTCAGATTAATTACTTACAAGAGTGATAGGTGATAGGTGGTGTAACTAACCAGCGTGTGTTATAGCCATAACAAATGAAAACCACATGGATACGATCTACTGAGGTAACAAAAAGTGTTAGGTAGGGTATATTTGATTTGGATTCAAGTTATGAGTTCTCCATGTTTAACAATGAGTGTGTTTAAATGCGCACTTTGTTTATGATTGGATTTTTGAAATGTCCCAGTTATGTGTTACACATGTAAACATCACATCCTGGTTTCAGAAACCTGGATAAGGCATTATTCCGGTTTTGAGAAACCTGGATATGCTACCTGGAGTACTCCAATAGAAACCAGAATACTGTGGCATGTAAACACCTAATCCAGGTTTCTGATCACTCTGTTGGTGCGAAACATACTGGCTGAGATGTTGAGGAGTCAAGACAAAAATGCACACAGATTGAAACCTGGATACTGTTAGAATTGTGTACATAGGGATATGAATAACCAGGTTTCTCATGTTCCATGTAAACCTGAATCCTCATATCCTGAATGAGATCAAAACCAGGATAAGACTTGTGCGGGCAGAATACCTACGTGTATCTGTGGCAGAGTGATTCGATGCAGATCAGCACCCGAATATTATCCCTGGGCTTGAGCTGACTCTTGCTCCTCTTCACCTCGTTGTGATCTGTAATGAGGCAAAATGTTCACAATCACATGAAGATACCTCACAAAAATATATTCCCCTTGACATGACTGCCTGCTAAAACAACTCAACTGATTGTCCAATACTAGCTTAGCAATTTTAACAACACACAGCAGGCCTGTCAAGTGTAAGGAATGGATTAAACTGTGTGTTTATCTACTCTAACGTAAGCTGCAATTGCATGTCCCGCTAACTAGCTTGCTTCCTACAGTAATAACCTTACCTGCTACTACTGCATTAGTTTGTCGGGTGACAGCTTCCGTTTGAAAAGAAAAAAAGCCCTGTTCATAACTAGCATATCCACTGTGTTGTATTTCCCCACTGCGTGGAAGGCGATCCTGGATGGATCAGAGTTTAGGCTAATGTTAGTGGTTCTGTCCTGCTCTTTATTGGATCTGGGGAAGTTTATACTCCAGCAAATCCCAGCCAACGTTACCTGAGATAGCGATACATTTAGAAAACACATCGGTTAGTCCTCATCCTAAAAGCCTTTTCTCTTGTGACAATAAAAGAGAAAACATACTGTTTGAAAATATGAATAAGTATATAAGTTAACCAAACAGGGTTATATTAGAACTAAGTAACAGTCTTACATTTCCTTTTTCCTTATCCTACTTCTAACTACTACTACTTCTACTAGGACTTAGTAGCTCTACACTGCAATACAAGAACAATGCTGTTATTTCCATATCTTCTACATGAATGATCAATTGGTGAAGATGCTGACTTTTTGCCTGGGACATGTAGCTTTAGCCTTAGTCTACAGAATATCATGTATGTAGCCATCAAGTCCATATTAGGACCCTTTCTACATGATTGTCACCTGTCAGCTGGAAACATTAAAAAGTCAGCCGGAGACAGCATTTTCAATCAACTCATGGAGCTAGTTAGCTTAATTAGCTAGCTAGCTACAGCTGATCTGCTAGCTAACAGTCGTCATTTTGCAAAATCGATGATCGTCTGCTAAAAATGAGAAGCCTGCTTTTGTATGCCTCTGTCTGAAATCAAGGATCCATTGTTTCAAAAACAACTCAGATTTGCAAGTGATAAATCATCATCGTAAACTTGTACGAGAACAGATTGCTTGACAGGCGCAGCAACAGTAAATAAGAGGGGCGGGGCTCAGGACTGTTCCTTGACTGTTTTAGACTCTTATGGCCTTGGTATATGTACTGTTATACCCCAGTTACTGTGATTTACCAATGTGGACATTAGCAGAGAACTGGTAGATCCCAGTGATGGGAGCTGTGAATCTTCCGGTAGACTGGTCCATTCCCGACCCTCTGAGGAAGGCTCCTTTAGCTGGTGGCTGAAAGCACAGAAAAATTGTATTAATATCTTTAAATTTTAGAGCAATAATGCATTGGTCCCCCCTTACACCCCTCCACTGGTAGCTCAAAACAAAGGGTCAGCTACAGAACAGTAGGTAGGTATTCAGTGTCTTGTTCGAGGGCACTTCACTTCACACCAGCATTTAAAACAGCAAAAGAAATCAATTAATTTCAATGGAATCATTGCAATCAGTTTCATGTCGAGTTTGGTGAACTTAGGACTAGATGCCCAGAACCGGGTACTTGATAAAAAAAATTTGCTTGTCGGTTCCTAAACGTGATAACCCTTTATTATTGCTAACAAAGTTGATAAGAACCTTAATCGATAAGCAGAATCGGAATCAATAAAATTTAAACAATACCCAACCCTAACTTGGACCCTTTGTTCCGTTGATCAATAGCAAACCGTTGAGGGAATGGAGAGCTGGAGAGTCCAAAACGGAGGAAGCTATCGTAGCTTATTGGCTGTGTCGCACCATCCACTTTAATTTAACTCTCCTCTGTCGGAGTATAAAGTTTCCACAAAAGAGGTCTGGTTTACAAACAATTATGAGATAGTTATGGTACAAATACGTCTTTTGAATAAACTGTGTGAACTTACTTCCTGTTAGTGACCAAGATAACTAGCCTGCTAACTGACAATTAGCAGGTTCGCTAGCTTGGAGAGCTTTTTTTTCTCTTCAGTTACTCTGTATTGAATGAACTGATGTACAATCCTGGGAACAAAATGACAGGGTGGGAGTGAACGGCACAGTACAGAGAAAATAGAAATAGAAAGAACCTCGGAGAACTATTCTGACTGACTAGCGCTGGCTGGGCTGGCTGGCTAGCGTGTTAGCGGTTAGCTCCCCAGCTACAGTTTACCAACTAACTCTGCGAGTTGTTACTATGTCACCAAGCTTATAGAACCACATATTTTTTGAAGACGTGCGGACGAATTTCACTGTTCCACTTTTTGGTGTGACCAGGCTTTAAGGCCCCTAAAGACCTGGATTCTGACCCCATTTTAATCCTTGTGTCCTCCTTCATTGTCTTTTTCTTTACTTTTGACTCTGCAAAAATGTAAAGTATCCTTTCCAAAGCCATAGTAACACATCTATTCTAACATAGTGCTGTGTTAGCATGTTAAATAGTTAAGCAAAGCTTAAACCTCCCTCCTGCAGCCTTGTCAGCCCATCCCAACAGGGCATAGTTCTTCCACTACAGCATGCTGTTTCAAACAGTGTCTATTTCTGTCCTCTCCACACTTTATTCCAAGTCAGAGACAGAGTGCCTTTTGTATGCCGCCCAGAGAGTGATGTGTAGAACTGAAAAAGTCGATATTTTTGACCAAAGAGCCAGTCTGAGTCTCAGAGTGGCAGTGCATGCTTTGCCAGTGCCAGTTACCACTGAGGGGATGATCCTCTCATAATTCCCCCACATGCAAACTAAGCGATGATTACCAAACACTCGCTCTTTCAAACATAGTTAAGACAGAGAAGCAAATGGGTCAGAAACAAAGCGTGTAACCATGCAGAGGAGGATTAGCCAAAACCTTTCTTTTTCAGCCATGCACAGGGAGCGAAGCTGAACCAGTTCATAAACATTTACTCGGTTTCAAACAAACATACTGTCTGAAAGTTCTGGAGCTCCACCAGAGTCTTCTTGTCGACCACCACAGGTCCCTTGAGCTTGCAGTGGAAAGCTTCCTCTATTCGCCGGTAGGAGGTCATCCCCTCCAGGGTGAGGAGAGCTGTAGGTAGCTGGCTGGGGCTGGTTTGTCTGTCCAATGCTGCTGCTCTCCTCTCTGTAGCCTCTGACAGAAACACATCCAGGTCATTACAGTGCAAACATCGATTTCTTTCATGATAATGTGATGAAATACCAAAAATGGACATAAAATTGTGCATACCCAAATGTTTAACTGTAGGTTATCTCTGAATGAACAACCTTGTAGCCTAAAGAGGAGCTGAAATGTGTCTGGGCTGGAAAATCAACATGTTTCTACCTTTAATCATCTCTTTGAACTCCTGGAGAAGAACTTCCTGGGTCACTTCAGCCCCAGGGGAGCCAGGAGGTCCCTGTGGGCCAGGAGGACCTGGAGGACCAGGTGGGCCTGGCTAGTGGAGGAGAGATGTATAAAACATTGTCATGCATCAAACTTGATCTGAAAATCATAATGCAAGTTTGTCTTATTTACCAGTTACTGTAGTAAATAAGAAAATGTACCAATCATCAAGTAACATTTCTTGAAAAACTGCAAGACAGACAGTGTATCTACTGGGTTTACCAGGGGTCGTTTGCGTTTGCGACATTTTCCAGGGAAGTTGCCAACAGGTCTTTTGACAAAGTCCATCCATGATCCCAGTGGATCCACTCTCTGGTTGTCAGAACTCTGCAGGAGAAAAAGGATATTTTCCCACATGAATCATTATGCCAATATAAGTATTAACCAATATGAAATATAAGATATCAAGGAAAATTTCAGTATAATCAATATTGATGTGGTGAAATGACGACAATGTAAAGTCATTTATTTATATAGCACATTTCATACACAGTGGCAGCTTAAAGTACTTTACAAATTGCATAAAATAATAAATAAGACAGGATAAAAGAAATGTATATACAAGTCCTGCTATAGAAAAGGGAACAGGGAACATTTTTCACAGATGCAGGCTTTTTTCTAAAGCCCCCACACTGTGTTCTCATTCAATAATTACAGCTTTTTAAAAAAAGCGCTATTTACCAGATTAATCATATATTTTATTTCAAAAATAATTTTGCCCAAATGGGGTATAATGCAAAGGAAGCTAAATCAAATGAGTCATTATTTCTTCCTTTAAACCATCACTGGAAAATCTTGCCCTAAGATACAATTAAATGGTGCCAGACACCAAGGAAGGTCACACAGGGAAACCTCTTTCTTTCTGTCTCTCGTGCCCAGTCGACTGCAATTACTCGAAGAGGCTTTTCAATTTGCCATCTAAGTTTAGTCACCATTTTCTTCCGAAAGGTTCACCTTGTGCTTATTTTTTCATTCCATATAATTCACTCAGGTGCCACGTCAGTTCTTATTTGCCCAATAGGCTTGGATGAATGTAAACAAACCTTGTCGAGTGATTTTCTTTTAGCACATGAAAATTTCCATGAGCACTCTGGAGAAAAATGAGTCTGCCCGTGTATGTGTGATGTAGATTCTGTGGATTGCAGACCACAATTACTGTAGTTTGTAACAACATGTCAAAATGGCCAACACTTTCTCCCTCACCAAAAGACGTACTAGTATTTTCTTTTCTTAGTACTGCTTATGTGAGTAACGTAATGATGGAAAATTTAATAAACAAGATAACAAATGTATATACAGCATGTACACCAGGGTGAGTTATGATTTAAGATTGTTAGTCTGTTTCTTAATCACGTGTATGCTCGATCTTCTTATCTGAAATAATTCATTTATAATAAATTACTGTACAGGAGACTGGGATCTGGGTTAGGGAGATAAGAAACGCACTCCAAGAAAACCTCTGGAAGCGACATTATGATGCACAGTGCTACAACTGGCGTGTTTTCATTTTGGTAAAATGTGATGCTGAATGAATTCCAATTACAGAAAGCTTACCCTAACCCTTCCCCAAATGTCAAGTGCCCTCAGTTGAGATAGAGGAGGAGATAAAGACGAGCCATGGAGGTGAGCTGCCTGAAATGGAATTTGTTTAGGTTTGGCAGCAGGACACGGATCACTTATCTGCAAAACCAACATGCCCCTTTCTTCACTGTCAAAGATTTGCCTCTAGTTCCACCTCAACAAAGTAACTCCTTGTTTGTCTTTTCAATATACTGGAATAAAAACAGTTTTTTATATTTGGGATTTGCAGCAGTCTCTCTCTCTTTCTCTGCGACTTTCTCTTCTCTCTGACAGCAGACAAAATAAACAACTTAACAGGCACTGCGCCGGCTTGCATGTTGGATCGTTCTGTGTTTTTGTTGTGATTTTGAGGCTTGGAAACAGATAAAAGCAAGAATGATTTGGTCAAGACAAGAATACTTTTACACGATTCAATACTGTTTCCATAAGACTGGGAGCCTGTTTTTCCTTTGCCATGTCAATTTTTCATATTCATTAACATACCAGTTCTGTAAGCTTTATAGGATTAGTTTGGACATTTTGGGAGATACTTAAACCTGCAACAACTAATTTTTTTTTCTTCTGGTGACTTGGGCACAGCGGAAACAAGTTGTGAACACAGCATGGCAAACTTGTTGGTTGCTTATTTACACATCCAGCAGTTACGGTGCAACATTATCATTCATTTTGTCGTGTTTCTGGAGACCTGATGAATGTAAGTCCAACATTCACTCTCTTTTAGCTCCTGTTTGCGTCTCCACCAACTCCTGATAGAAATGTCTGGCTCTTTAGTTGCTAAATGGCGTTAAAAGCTGCTTTATAGCTTATTTGCTTTCTTGCCAAGAGATAGATGAGAAGATCGATACCACTCATATCTGTCCATTCAACATGAAGCTAAGGCTGGCAGCCAGTTAGCTTAGCATAAACACTGGAAACAGGGGGAAACAGCTAGCCTGGCTCTGTCAAAGAGAAATCTGCCTACCAACCACTTTTAGTCTTTATGCTAAGCTAAGCTAACCGGCTGCTGGCTGTAGCTTCATATTTACCTTATACAGACATGACATTTTCCAATATGTCAAACTATTCCTTTAACATACCAGTTGTGTAAGCTTGAACAAATATTAACATGTTGCCGACTGGGGGTTGGGGTGGTGCTGGGGTTGTAGTAGTATTCCCTGCCTGTGGCAATTTGAGTATATTTCCACTGAGATTGATTGTAAAACTGTGAATCATCACCTCAGACACTCTTAGACAGCTCAGTATGATATAAAAGACATCCACCCGATTATGAGAGCCAGTGGACGCTAATTCCAAAAAAAGTCAAAGATTAACATTTGTTCTTGTGTTTATATCAGTGTCATAGATCATCGTCTTGCTTTTCCAGAGATATTAAACAGTGCAAGTTGGCCCACACATGTGACTTATAATTACACATCTTAGCCATTCCCTACATAATAATAAAAAAGACAGCATATCATTGCCAGGAAATCAGCCATACTCTGAACTTGTTATCCTCTTTAACACACACCGTTGCAATTAAGCCATTAAAAACTTGCCCTCAAGGATTTTCTGTGCTCAAGGAAGAAAGGCTATGACCAAGGTAATTATTACCTTCATTTCTGAGCTACAAATAACAGCAAATCATCGTATAAATAATTTAATCATCCGCTTAAGGAATGCTCAACTCTTTCCATTAAACAGTGTTTTTATTTTAAGCATCTGCACTGTCAGAGCATAACATACACTGTATAGTGACAGCTTGGATGGCTCACACAACTTGCCCAAAAAAAAACCTGATTCATTGTATGCAGGTGAGTCTCTGTCTCGACTGAGAACATCAAAGACTCCACACAAGCAGACATGAAACCCATATTGCTTGATGACACAGAAAAACCTGTCAGAGGCGTTCAATCTCTCACTCGCCGCTATTGACTGTGGCATAAAGTAAACTATGGATCCGTTGCATAGCTCTGTATCAGCACGTACAACTCGTGAACAAAGTGGGGATGGAGTAGATCCAGGTATCAGTCTAACAGTTGATGAAGAACACCAGGGACCTGGCTTTGATCATCGCTGATGTGCGAGAGCCTTAGAGTGGCGTCATCTGTCAGCAGGTGTGAGCGCACGCCTTTCCAGCACAGGCCGAGAGAATGTGTCAGGTTTTCTGTCTAAAGGTGAGAAACTTTAAATCTTCTAGACAGTGTTTATCCTCATTGACGGGGCTCTAAATCATGACACCTTACAGCGGCTCAGATCTTAAGAATGGGATGTATTGTGTCCAGGGTTTGGAAGAAGTATTCATATCCTAGTAAGTAAAAGTAGCAACACAACAATGTAAAGACACTCCATTACAAGTAAAAGCCCAGCATTCAGTGTTTTACATGAGTAAAAGTACATATTATCAGCAAAATGTATTTAAGGTATAAAAGTAAATGTACATGCTCTGACCGATAAAATATATGACATTATTACATTGTTAACACGGATGCATCATTGTGTAAACAGCATTTTAATGTTGTGGCTGGGCGAGGGGGAGCTAGATTTAAAGAAATAGTTCAACATTTTGGGAAATATGCTTATTCGCTTTCTTGCAGAGAGATAGATGAGAAAATCGATACCAGCAGCCGGCTAGCTTAGCTTAGCGGAAAGACTAGAAACAGGGGGAAACAGCTAGCCTGGCTCTGTCCAACAGTTACTAACACAGAGTGTGTTTTATTAATCTCCAGCACAGAGGAGTTTTTGGATCAACTGGTCAATCAGTTGTAATCATTGTTGATCATTCACAGAGGCCTTATGAGATTTTATTACCCAGGAAAGAATGATTTGGGTCTGCATGAATAATTCTTCTACATATACTGCTTTAAATGTGTTTGTCATGTAGTTTGGGGAAAATTAGATTTAATTTATTTGAAGCAATAAAATAGGAAAATATTTCCCTGGGGCAGCATGCCACCAAAAACACAAACACAACTGTTAAAACATGTCTCTGAGGCTGCAACCAGATAGTGAAACTCTACTCCATCGCAGGCAGCTCCTGAATTCTTCCATGTGTACAGTTGAACTTATCTTGTTTTCTTTTCTGTTATCTGTTTTTCTACCTGTTCATACACACTAGACGACATGAAACTTTTTGCCGCTGATAAAAAATGTTGCACAGGCAGGTTTAAGGTTGGACAGGATGATGGAGAGCCTTCCATAATCCCTTGTTTTTACATCCCTGTACTGCTCCCTGTGCAGTCATCCATGCATGGGTGGACGGGCCTAACGCTGGGCCGATCCCACCCTGGGAGGCAGGGATCCCCAGGCTGTGTGGGACGAGGGGATCCTGGTAACCTGCGTGCATCCCAGTCGTCATGCATCCAGCCCTGTGTTCCCCACCGCTGCACTTCACAGAAACAGATTGCCTTGAGGATTTATTGGCGAAGAGCTAAATACAGTTAGGCATGCAATGTTGACTCTGTTCTCTTCTTACTGTGTTATTACCCAATTGGCAAGCACCATGTGCAAAACATAATTACTCTATCACACTATGAGGATGCTGCTATTAGTTCAACAAATGTTGAAGGAACACCATTTGGAAGTGTAAATGAAACATAGTTATTATATAATGCTATAGTTGAACATGCTTCTTATAAAGTGGCCTGATTTTAAACTCACTGTTGTCCCAACAAGGGTGTGTATGCATTTATCATGTGTGGGAGAAAGTGAATAAATTTGTGTTTATGCTTAAGAAATCACCAGAGACAATCTTGGCTTCCTCTTGATATAAAAAGCAATATAAGCTTGAGCGCTGTGTCACATCTGTTTTGTGTATGAATTATAGCTTTGAAATGGGAGTGAGTGCTCATTTTCCCTGTGGTAGGTAAAATGAGCTGTTGAAAAGCAGCAGTGATCCACTTCCATCTCAGGTACACAGGTTTGCCCCATGGTTTGACCGTGGGCAGAACATTTCAGGTAAGAAGTCATTAGATCCTCCTCCTTTTATACGATTCATTTGTGGTTCTACATTATGTTAAATAAGTGCATACTGTAAATGGTTCATTTTTCTTGCCTTACTTTTATTATGCAATTAATTTGCCCCTGTCGTGTTGGGTTACAATTCACAAGTAGTTGGAGAAATATGATAGGTGGTGACACGAAAAGTGGTACAAGTTAATAATTGAAACTGCAAAACTGTTGTACATCAAGTAAAAAGAACATATGATGGGTGCCAAAAAACAATTAAATTTATATTGAACGGAATGAGTAACATTTTGGGAAATACATACTTATTTGCTTTCTTGCCAAGAGTTAGATGAGAAGATCGGTACCACTCTCATGTCTGTGCGGTAAATATGAAGCTAGCAGCAGACGTTTAGCTTAGCTTAGCATAAAAACTGGAAACAGCTAACCTGCCTCTGTCTGAAGGTAACAAAATCCATCCAACACATTTACTGCATAAAACCCCCCAGATTTTGTTACCTTTGGATAGAGCCAGCCTAGGTGTTTCCCCCTGTTTCCAGTCTTTATGCTAAGCTAAGCTAACCATCTCCTGGCTGAACCTTTATATTTACCAAGATAAGAGAGTGTTATCGAGTTTCTCATCTAACATTTGGCAAGAAAGTGAATAAAGTAAGTGTATTTCCCAAAATGTCATACTACTCCTATAATAGTAATCATTGTATCGTTTTGGTTTTTGTAGACTAATCAGCACTATAGTTGTTTTTACTTGAAGCCATAGTTGACCAGTGTGTTGTTTAAGTGTTGCAATAATTCTGAAATCAATGGTTCAGGAACATGACCAGCACATGATAAGAATCAGGCAAGATTAAGGGATTTCTATAAATCTGGCATCAATCTGAAGTTATAAATGAAACAAAATCCAATTAAAACAGTCCCTCTATGTCTGTGTGGTGAAAACACAACACTGTGTGGTTTATTTTACTTGCAGATATCAGATGTAATGACAAAAGATTGTTTATTATTCATATATTTTTCGCTTCATTATTTCATTTTTATGTTAAATAACCTTTTTAGTCGTCTGACATGTTGAAGGCAGAGTTCACTATCATGCAACACAGACTATAGGTAGTGCACACCATCAGTAGTATATGAAAGCTGTGTGCTCTCACAGGGGCACTGTTTCCTGTGGGACTCGGACTTGTCTTTTATGTGAAGGTTGATCCAAAAGGTCCCACACACTGCTGCATTAATCATCACTGGGGATGAGAGAGAGGAAACAAAAACCCTAGCCTCGGGCTAAACCCAGCCATTACTCAACACGCCAGGCGTGATGTTTGACTTGACTCCCTCAATTACAGCCATCACAGATCCCTCACTGCTCTCAACAATGACAGATTCCTCTCATCTTTAGAGTGGAGAGCAATAAGGCTTACATACATGTACTTTTGACATTTTGCTCTAAAATTGTGCAACGTAGTGGTTCACAGAGATCACAGTTGTTTGAAATGTACTTCAGTTATCATCTCATTAAAAAAATTCCACTCACAGCATAACTCCACACCTCACTATTGTGATCACTTTCAAATGGAAAATCTCCCGAGGAATGCAGTGTACGACTGCACACTGCCAACAGCCCACACACGGGATTGGTCAGATAGAAAGCGAATGCCATCATAAGAACTGTTTCCACTGTTTCCACTGGGCACAAGGGAAAAACATGTAAATGTGGAGTGTAAATGTTTGGCTTGTTTGAGAACACGCATTTCTTGCCAAGACAGCTCCAATGGACATGTTGTTTTCTCTGGGACCTAACAGATGTGTAATAGGATAAACTTACAAACTACCCAAGAAAAGCAACTACTTTTCATGGTGTGTGGCATGCTTTTTTTTTTTTTTTTTTTTTTTTTTGAAAAGAAACCCGGATAGGGTGGCACCAAGAAATGCGACCTTGAATGCATCCACTTCCACAGATGTCAAGCTTAAAGCTCAGGTTCTCATCAGAGGTGACAATGTTTGGCAAAGACACTATCTGGCATAACACTGCGTCTTAAGAGTGATTATGTCATTACCCTCTGATTGTGGGAGATGAGATGAAAAGAATGTCAGAGAGGGAGGCACAGGGGGCTAATCCTCACCGAGGTGTTCTCTTTCAGGACCCTTTCTATGGGGCTTTGTGAGGGGCTTACACGGCATGCTGCCCCAGTTTTCGGGGCCGCACCGCCCCTATCGGATGTCCCAGACACAGCGGAGTCAGACTAGGCCTGTGAATGACAGAATCAATGGGCTGGGAACAACATAGCCATAGGTCTTTAAATATCTGCCCACCTAACTTTCCCAGGAGTTACATCATGGCAGTGGCCCTATAGGGGACCTCAGGGGAAATAGTGTTTGTGAAGACACCCGGCTCCCTGTGGGATGAGACAGAGAAGTGAAATCCCAGTGGAGTGCAATCTTCAGCGGGCTTGAGGGTTGACACAAGGTCATCCTTCATAGCCTCGGCTTTTACAGGGCAAACCAAGTCAAATAAACACCACCAGGCCACAACCACCTACAATGTGTTCTTAAAGATACAAAGGAGACCTCACTGCTTGGTTTCAAGAGGGGGAAAAAGGCGGTGAAGGTTACGGTTAGGATTCCAGAGACTGGCTGCTGGTAGGAGCTGAAGGCTGGTATATAGGGCAGTGAGAGTTATATGTGAATGCCAACATAATGGGTGGGCTGAAAGCAAAACAAATAGCCTGTTGGAAACCCGCGCAAATATGCAGCACCAGCAATAAACCAATAAATAAGCGGCCAACTGTTGCTCCTGAAAATGGAATTGTACCACTGTATTGCAGTTTTGCTGGTGGAGTACGTTTTTAATGAAAACAACGTTGGTCTTCAGTTACAGATGACTATTTTTTTCACTTGTTGTCATGGTAACAATTCTCTCCAGCAAATAGAAACTCTAAATGTTTTATTCTGTTTATAACTTAATTTCCTGCCATGGAGACTAGGTATTTATAAAATATCTTATCTCCTTCTGCCTGGTACATGAAACATCACTACATCCTGATTCGTTCACATAGGCTGGAAAATTGGTGGCAGATACCCGCAGCGCGCACTAATTGATGTATTGATCAGCCTTTAAATGTCCACATTCCTGGCATACCCCCGGAAGTCATCCATTTAGTGTTTCACACATTTTGGTCCGTCTCACTGTCTGAAGCTTGACCCAGCAGGGCACACCTGTCCTGTCCTGGCGCTTACTGTTGCCACAATTTATATGCCCTGCATACTGCCTGTGCTGACAAGAAATCTGCACATATCTCACATATCTGCAGGTTGACTTCAAACTTTAATCTGCATGTTTTTCTATATGAAATATCATCATAAGGAAATAGTTCATAAATAATAGGCAGTCTATATAAACTTGATAACAAGCTTAAATACCAAAAAAGTTTAAATTTTTACATTTAGAGAGTTTTAGTCACTACCTTGATGCTTCCACCGACCTCTTCACTGTTGGAGAGAGTAGCATTGTAGGTCTCTGTGTGTTGTGGGGTGGCCTCCTTTGGCCTCTTTCTCTCCTTCTTGGCATCCACCCCATCCAGAAGGACACACTGAGTCCAAAACACTGCAGCCACCACGGCCAGAGGACCAGCCCCACACCACATCTTCACACTGTTTTTCAATCAGCACCAGAATCCCTGCAGAAGCAACCAGAATCTTCTGTGGAGGAGACCAGCCGTGTGATTACACAGAAGCTGAGGATGCCCACAAGGCTCACAAACACAAAGTCCTAACGGGGAGAAGGAGACTAGAGGAATGCAGCTTCAGGGACTCCCTGTCCAAGAGACTGTCAGACTGACTGCTGCCGCCGCTGCTCCCCTCTTGATGAGCTCTCAGCCAGCACAACGTTGCAGGGGTACTGTTAACTCTAGCCAGAAAGCCAGGAGGCTTACTCAACTATGAAATGTGTCAAGCAGAATGGTCCAAGGGAATGACAGATCGGCGCAGATCTGACAGCAAATAAACCCATTAGTGAGATTTTTCACGCTTTCTGCTCTGTTGGGGAGTGAGGTGTAGAGGAGGGGGGGGGGGGTACAGGGGGCAAAAGAAGAGGCAGAGAGGAGGGGCGTCCAAAGCTGAGGGTGGGCTGTGGGGGCTAGAGATGGATGGCAATATTCTCTTTTCCCACCCCACTCTCTCCTGCTGTTTCTCACACTGAGCAGTGGATCCAGTCTCCAGCGAAGTTGTGTGGTGGCTGGAAAAGCTGCAAGATCCACAAAAGTTGGGCTTTCATCAAAAGATGCAGTTCAGTGTTCAAATCAATCTGTCTGTCCGCACACGATGCACCCGCGGGGATGCAGCCCAAGAGGAGATGGATGAGGTCCAGTTTTGATCTGTGCCCAGTCTTCTTCTTTTCTCCTTAAAGTACAAACTGGTTCCTCACCACAATCACAAAACATAAAATTTTACACAGATAGCAGTGTGCTCTTCTGCTTCTCTCTGACATAACACAGGTGCTCCCTACTAACTCTCCCAACAAGTCATCAAGTCCAAAGCCACGTGCAAGTTTCACGTCAGAGAGCAGTGATTTGTTGTGTGGTATAGGTCCCTTTGCACTCCCTGTCCCTCTGGTCTCAGTTGCTCCTTTGCTCTGACTGAGCTTACAGGAGGGCTCACAGTGGAGTTTTATCATCACCCTTTCTCCCTCCCGCTTCTCTTTCTCCCCCTCTCCCACTCCCACTCCCTGTCTCTCTCACTGTTTCTCTTCTCCCTTGCCTCTATTGGCAACCTTACTAGCTTATTCAGCTCTGTTTTATCTCATAGATGAAATGCTCAAGCTGAAGAGGTTCTTTGGCAGACACGTTGTGTGTGTGTGTGTGTGTGTGTGTGTGTGTGTATAAAGTCGTTGTGTATCTGTATGAGAGTGTCTGTCATTTTGGCTCAATATTAGCCTACTCCACCAAAGCCCTGTGTTTAGATCCAAGAAATAGAAATGCACTTTTTTGTGACCTTAAGGCATTATCTTGTGTAATCTGTTGCTTGAAAACCTGCCAAAGAATCCTGACTGTGCCATGTACCACAGTGCATACCTGTTTGTTTTGTTCTGTGTTGATGTTCAGCAAAATGTCTCACTTTTCTGGATGCTCTATTAGGAAGTAATACTTATATTTCAAGTACCTTGTGTAAATTGCAGGTTTCAGTAAATAACATATGACATATGTGAACAAATAGTTGGTCTTGGTACTCCTACAATCAGCCCATTTGTCTAAAAGTAATTCAGCCCTCTCATACTCTTTTTAGGATAAATAACATGTTAGCTCACGAGTGCCTACCAGACTTTTTTGTCACTTTACAACTTAACTTTACATTTTTAGACTGCTTTACTTGTCTACTTGATATTATTACATGTTAACACAGTGCCACCCAGAGGCAACAGCCTGCAGTACAAACAACTAACCAGTACCTTTCCAGTATGGCTCCATACTGGTGCCATCCTAGCTCCTGTATCCACTGGCACGCCTGCAGCAGGTAGCAGCAGCAGCCAACAGTGTCAAACTCGTCAGAGGGAAACAAAACTAAACTGGAAATTGGGTAATTTAGCTTTTAAAATAAAAGGGAGAAATTCAGATTGCATGTGTACAATAAGTTTAGACCCCAAAAAAAAAAAAAAAAATTAAAAATACAATCGCATGTATGCTTTTACAGCTCAGGTGTGTTTTGTGCACCCATGACCCAGTTTGTCCCCAGTCAGTGTTTTTCAACCATGTATTACTTTGGCTAACTATTTCTAACATTTATCCATTTCTTTTTAGTTATTTCACCTTTTTAGCCATTACTTTTAACTATTTCACTATGTAACCATATTTGAACCATTATTCCATTAGCTATCTAGCCATCTATGCATCACTTTTAGCTAACTATTTCAACTGCAAAACCATTACTTTTAGCTATTTTAACCATTTATCCATACTTTTAGCTAACTATCCACATGGTAAGAATCTTTGGGCCACATCTGCCTAAAAGCATTGTCATCTGGCTGTAGTCTACACACAGTTTAAGATGACTTGCCAGATCATGGCCAAATGTGGGATCATTTATAAAAAACTACCTTTGTTTTACTGTTGCCCACCAGGTTTGGGCCAAATCGGATACAGGCTTATCATTTTGGGCCAAATAGATTTACAACTTGTCCAAAAGTGCCAAAACCCCTGTGATGGGCTGGGGTTGAGATATTTGTCATCAGTTATCAGTTTCAAGTATTTCTGCAACGAAGCCAGTAAGGTTTACTTTAATGTAGGTTAGAGTTAGGTACACTACATATAAAACCCTAACCCTAAATTTATTTTGACGATTTATCCATTACCATTAGCTATCCATTTCAGCCATTTATCCATTACTTTAACCATTTATCCATTACCTTTAGCTATCTATTTTAACAATTTATCCAGAACTTTAACCATCTAGCGTTACCATTACTTTTAGCTAACTGTTTCAACTACTAGCATTGCTAGCTGCACTTTCTAATGCTGTTCAGGTGTTACAGCAGACTCAATATGTGGATATATATACTGCAGTTATTCATTCAAATCATACTTTTTATGTTTTCAAATTAGTTGAGCTACTCAAAAATATTTCGACGCACCCCCTGGCAACTGCAAAAGTACCCCTTGGATACACCCCTGGTCGGGAATCACTGCTTTACAGCAGAAATTCAAAGTAGTCAATAATGTAACACTTTAGTCAATGACGGTTTTACCTTGAAAGTGCTGACCGGAAGTTATACTTGAATTTACAGATTTGATCAGAGCAGTGTTAACAGCTAGCCAGCAACCAGTTCACTTGACAGCTTGAGTGAATTAACGCTAACTGGACCATCGGCAAGGACTCGACAGTCGACCCGTCATTGGTGTTTTACACTGAGCCGCCTCACATTTCGAAGTGGGGGTGTTGTGGGGAAGCCACGTGTACAGGAACTGGAATCTGACAGCTTGCCTGACTGGAGCCACCGCAGGTCCGTCTGGCTAGGAAGTCCAGCTAACATTAGCCAGCTGGTACTTATTCTGCAGCTAGCACAGCTCTAATTTCCAAAGTCGTTTGAACTTCCCCACAGCGTCGTTTCCAGTCTGCCCTTGACAGGTTGGTCGTTCTCTGCGAGCATTATCCTTCTTATATTTAGACTATTTACTTTTACCAGATAGCGGTAACCTATAATGTTTTATTAGCCTGCTTGTGTTAGCCACTCAGCTAGCATAGTCAACTGCCGTGTCAAATAATTCGAATGACGTGACGAGGCTAAATTTACGAGCTAGCCGTTATTTACGTTAAGAAACCTTTAGTCGTCTTATGAGCGCGCTGGTACTAATAATTTACTGCTGGTAAATTATATTAAAGTGGATAATATGGAC
Organism: Siniperca chuatsi; assembly: GCF_020085105.1. Lineage (NCBI taxonomy): Eukaryota > Metazoa > Chordata > Actinopteri > Centrarchiformes > Sinipercidae > Siniperca > Siniperca chuatsi. The sequence goes on along the minus strand of NC_058051.1, from coordinate 26,550,758 downwards.
ATAGGTAACATAGTTGAATACCGATGTAAAGGCTTTACAGCTAAGTTGTCGTTATAACCTTATGTAGCGTTCAGAACACACATCACATCTCATTACAACATCGTGGAAGCGTTCACGTCTTTAGCTACAATACTGTGTTGTGTTTATGATGTTAAAACTGCCAATTAGTTAACCAACTCCAGCAGATATCACTTGAGTTTTAAAGTTGCCTGTACTGTGTTTGATAGCTAGTGTGGATTTGTGTAATTTTATTATGCTTTTGACTGCCTATATTACCTGTATTCCTGGATGTTAAAGGCTTGTGTTGACTCTAATACAGCGATGTTACAAATATTCCTTCCTCCACATAAAGTATGCCATGTATGAGTTTGACGTGAACGGGATTTTCCCAGTGGGCGTGTTGCAATTATGGAAAATCCGATATGACCTGAACGCGGCATTAAAGTTGAGGCATCATTGTAAACCTCTACAAGTGTGCTTGATGATGTGCATCAACATTATCTTGTTTTAGCTAACTTCGGTTGATACCATTTTTTATTTTCAGAGTTAGCTCACAAAACTAATCCTAACTAATTTACCCTTCTAGAGACAATCATGGCTGTTTGGAGAAAATTGTGGTGCAGAAACCTCTTGGCTGTTTCTCTGCTTGTCTGTATCCTGCTCCACACCATGGATGTTCATGCACGGCCAGCCAACATGTCAGCCTCTAAAGATAAGACTCCACCCAGCAAGGACGAGAACGAGATTCTTCCCCCAGACCACCTGAATGGGGTAAAGATGGAGATGGATGGCCACCTCAATAAGGACTTCCATCAGGAGGTTTTCCTGGGTAAAGAGATGGAGGAGTTTGAGGAGGACTCGGAGCCAAGGAGAAACAGGAAGAAGCTTATTGAGATTTTCACCAAGTAAGACATACAGCATTCCTGAACTAGATGCTTGAGCGTAGCGGCAGATATGGTTATTCAGAAGTCACCAGCACCAGACTTTAAATGCTAAACATTTGAACACTAAACTAACAAAGAGAGGCGTAGGAAAAATGTCCCATATGCAGTGATAACTATGCTTATCACTGTCATGAGAAGCTGAAGGTGTGTTGTGTTTAGATGTGCTTTGGCTGTGTCACAACAGCGTGGTATTGCAAAACGCACAGATTGAGAAAGTGAACTGAGTATTGTGAAACCCCGGTATTATTTACTATAAGTCCTTTTCCTCTTTGTAGAAAGCAGAATCCAGATATAGAAAAAAACATTCATGTAAGAACAAATATAAGGCACTAGATAAGAGTACCTGAATTGAAAGAAAGAATGCACTTAAGTGGGGGGGGATATGCAAATATTTCTCTGCGTAGTCAGTGGTGGAGGAAGTATTCAGATTCTTTACTTAAGTAAAAGTACCAATACCACACTGTAAAAATACTCCATTACAAGTGAAAGTTCTACATTGAAAATGTTCAAAAAGTACATAAGTAGTATTATCAAAATGTAAAGCAGCAAATTGTCATATTTGAGGAGCTGAAACCATGAAATGTTTACATGAGAAATTACTTATATGATTAATCAGTTATCAAAACTCAGAACTCAAAACAGCTAATTGATCAGTTGACGTATCGTTTAAACTACAATTTTATATCTTATTGGGTAGTTAAAAGTTCTTCATATGTTTTGTATGTAAAATCTTTACTTGTAAAGTAACTATTGCTTTCAAATAATTGTAGTGGAATCAAAAGTATATATATATTGCCCTCTGAAATGTAGTGGAGTAGAAGTGTCATCAAATGAAAATACTCAAGTAAAGTACAGATACATCAAATTTTGTACTTAAGTACAGTATTTGAGTAAATGTACTTAGTTACATTCAACCACTGTGCATAGTTTACAGTTACTATACAAGGCAATGTGCCAGGCATTGTTATAGCAGACAGAGGAAAAGGCTACTCCATATTTTTAAACTTATCCTCCTCCCTGACTTGACAAATTTCCTTTTCAGGAAGAAAAGTACTTGACAAATCCTCACTATTCTTCCCTTGTTTTTTTTTACCTTAAATGGTAAAGAAATATCCATGTTAAAGGTATAAGTGCTTGGCAAGTTTAAACAAAAGCATGGGATTGGACACTAGCCAGGCAGTTAATGCATCATATGGGTCGTCGGTGACAGCATAACAGTGTTAATGCTCAATAACTCGAGCTAAATTAGCAACTCATTTCTTTTTTTTTTTTAAATTCTCCCCTCACAGAGTTGATTTCAACAAGGACAGGAGTGTTAGCGCCAAGGAGATGCAGCGCTGGATTATGGAGAAGACAGAGGAGCACTTTCAGGAGGCCATGGTGGAGAACAAGAACAGTTTCCGTGCTGTTGACCCAGACGGCGACGGTGAGAGAGAGCAGAAACTCACATCCACTTATAATTCAAAGCACACTGTCTGTTTTCAAATCCTGTCAGGCTTGTGGCCTTTGTGGGCCATGTTGCAACACTGTGTCCTAAACTAATACATATTTTCAGTTTAGTCAAAACCCAAATTCTCAATTCATGCTCGTCCATAGGTCACGTGACATGGGATGAATACAGAGTCAAATTTCTGGCCAGCAAAGGTTTCAATGAAAAGGAAATTGCTGAGAAAATAAAGAATAATGAAGATCTGAAACTGGATGAGGAAAGTAAGTACAGAACTTTATGGAATATGTCGTAATATTTTCAAGAATATCTCAAAATATGTGCTCCAGATATCTAGTTAAAATCTGTAAAGGTAACAATATAATTGAGTTTACTTTTCTTATCTTCATCATTGCAGCACAGGAGGTTTTGGAAAGCCTGAAGGACCGCTGGTTTCAGGCTGACAACCCCCCAGCAGACCAGCTGCTGAATGAGCAGGAGTTCCTGTCTTTCCTTCATCCGGAGCACAGCAGAGGCATGCTCAAATACATGGTCAAGGAGATTGTGCGCGACTTAGGTACATTTTACTCACCCAACATCTGAATCATGAGCTTCATTGTCTTAAACAGTTTTTGTTTTTTGTTTTTTGGCCACTTGTAGGCAGCGGAAACAAACTGTTAACCAACACTGACATGTTATCACCTGTTTGGATCTCCACCAACTCCTGAGGGAGATATCTGGCTCTTTAGCTATTAAATGCTCCACTATGTTCACCACCCAGACTCAGAAGTATGTTGCTGAGCAGGTAGTGTACAGATGGTTTTTAGAGCTATTTTGTTGAAAACAGCTGCCTGCTGCTGATGAGAGCGCTGAGAGTGAACCAAAACCGTAAAGTCGCAGGCTGAAAAACCAAAACACAGACGTAGTTATTTGGTCCATTGCTAATAAAACAATATTGGTTATAGCAGCTTTAATGTACACCCTTTCAGATATTTAAGATGGCACTGTATGTGTCACATTTTTTAAAAATCAGTGCGTTTACATGCAGAGAGAATTCTGTTCTTAATCCCATTAGATGACCTGGTTTGGTGCATGTAAGTGTTGTAACTCAGTTTGGCTCGGCTGGTATTAAACATGTTACTGGGTTATGTAAACATCTTCCTACGTCCTACTCGCTTTTGGGTCATGCTTTCTGCACCGACAAGTTCTGCCTAGCATTGTTGCTTCCTGTTGGCATTTTGACTCAGACGACACAGTAGAAAGCGACAGGAAACATGGGGCAGGAACATCACATGGTATGTGTTAGGGCTGCAACTAACGATTATTTTAATTATTGATTAATCTGCAGAACACTTTAATTTATCAATTGTTTGATCGATAACATTTCAGAAAACAGTGAAAAATCCCCATCGCAAGTTCCCAGAGCTGAAGGTGGCATTTTTAAATTTAAAGTTTTGTCTGAACAGTTCTAAACACAAAGATGACAAGTTTATCATATAAAACAAAGGAAATGTTCACATTTTAGAGGCTGGAACCAGCAAATTATCAGCATTTTCCCTTCAAAAATGACACGATTATCAGAATTGCTGATTAATTTTCTGTTGATCGATTAATCAACTAATAACAAAAGCCCATTAGTGGTACTTTTCCATTGGAACGTTGTAACAAGAAGTACTTGATCTATTACTATCGGCAAATATCGCATCTGTTTGTTATAAATATTTTAGTGGACCTGAATATTTGATGTTAAAATCCTAAATGGTTGTACCTTCCATCAATGCCGATGTGTGTTTGAGTAAGCATTGTTCTGTGATGAGGCCCATCATGAAAATTTTAACAGATAGACAGTGAAAGTCAGATATTCACTGTGATTTGCTTGTAGATCAGGATGGTGATAAGAAGCTGACACTGTCGGAGTTCATCTCTTTACCCGTGGGCACCGTGGAGAACCAGCAGGCTCAGGACATTGATGACGACTGGGTTCGAGAGAGGAAGAAGGAGTTTGAGGAAGTCATTGATTCAGACCGTGATGGCATTGTAACGATGGAGGAACTGGAGGTGAGTAATGAAAAAGCAAAAGTCTTGTTTGAATGTTTAAATATTATATCGTATATTTATTTCTTGATTCTTTATATTTGTTGTGTCAGACGTTTTCAACTCAGTATCTCTGAAGTACTGTGTATCCAGTCTACTAAAATATTTTAAGTCGGTCAACAGGGACTCGTAAAACGCCATAGTTTCTTTTTAACTGTGCAGTCAACTTTCTCCTCTTGGTTTGTCTTCTCGTGTGGCGTACAGGAGTACATGGACCCGATGAATGAGCACAACGCTCTGAACGAGGCCAAGCAGATGATTGCCGTCGCAGATGAAAACCAGAATCACAATTTGGAGCTGGACGAGATTCTCAAGTATAGCGAATACTTCACGGGCAGCAAGCTCATGGATTACGCCAGAAATGTTCACGAGGAGTTCTGAAGACAAATGCATCCTTCCCCCTCTCATCCTAAATCTGCTTCAGGGACAAGCCTGGGGGGGGGGGGCAACCTAACGATAGGATGATCTAGTGTGCAATTCTGTGTTTGAAAGCCTAGCCTTGACGGCCTCTTTCACTGCTGTCTAAAATTAATACATCCTCCCTTCAGCCCGGGACTGTCTGCCAGCATGGTCTGCCTTCTGTGTGCCATTGAACTGTTTGACTTTTTAAATGTTGGGCTTTCCCATAAATTTGAGGCACCGCAGCAACTCCAAATTAATATTTGTGTTTATATTGTGAAATGTGTGTATATGAGGAATTTTAACCCTGACTAGATTTTTCTGTTCCTGGTACAGTGGTGAGAGAGACTGCGCAGCTAGGCGAGCTATTTGTTCTGCAGGATCTGTTGTTTTTAGCTGCCGAGTCTGTATACAGTGTAAATATTCATTGTCATGTACCAATGCCTCTGTCAGAGAGAAAAGCTGATTAAAATAAATATAATGCTGCTGAAAGGAACAACCCTTATAGAGATATCATTATGAAAAGAGTTTATTGTTGACGCACATAGTACTTGTTACCGCTTCATTCCCCCAAATTCAAAAGGTGATTTTTGTCATTAGTGGTGTACAATTCCACTAGTTTCCATAATAGATAGTATCCGTCCTTCTGCTTATAAACAGGGTATTGATTGTGTAAAAACAAATAATAGTATAACTAAAAACCTGCCTCAGTAACATACAGTAATCCTACTTAGCACAGACTTTCATTAATAATGTATTGTCAGAGTAATAAAAACTTGAGCAAAGAGATTCATATGAATGACTGTGCCTTTTTCACAGCAGACATATTGACTTATTGAAGGAAAAGCACAGGTGTAACTGATAACATTAATGATATTATTAACATAATTACTTTCACCTGTGTTTATCAGGTCAAAATGTCTCCTCCGGGAAAGGCCTATTGTTTTGTTCTTGACTAAAAGCAATCCAATTCATGCTCTTGTTAAGATGGTGGATAAAGAGGATCTTATTTATTTGATCAATATAATTTGTGTCAGCTGTATCTTAGAACATCACACAGGTTTGTACAATTTTTGCTTTATTGCCGTCTAGGATGCTCTTATGGTAGGAGGCTGGTCATGGAGTCCTTGTCTTGGTTAACAAAGGATGGATAACTCACTCTTCATCATGTTTACCTGTTAAAATTTGAATGCTCTTTGTTAATCTGTACAATTCCACCTGTACCTTGTTTTCAAATGCATGGACAAACAATGGCATTACATTTCTCCATTTTATTTTTATTTTATATATTTTTTTGAATTTTTCAATGACCTGTGTTGTTTTCAGATCCTGCTACACTACAGGCTTCTCCCTCTCTCTGTGCTTCCTGTTTTGATTGTAAGATAAGATTTATGATAACAGAATGTGACACAGCTTTATAAAATGTATTGCAAATATACTGGTAAACAATAAATATTTCTTATAAATGCAATAGTACATGGATTTCTTTAGTGTTTTATGTGTAATTTTAGTGCTGCAAGTAGCATCGCAGATCAATCTTTTAGCCAACAAAATGTCAGAAAAACATGTAAAATGACCAAGTTGCTTGTTTTGTCTATACAAACGGTCCAACCCCCAAATATATTCAATTTACTATTATATAGGAGAAAAAAACAGCAAATATTCTGATTTAAGAAGTCAGAATGAGTACATTTATGGTATTTTTGCTTAAACATGACGGAGTCTACTGCCATGTTAGCAGCCATGTGAGGCTTTAACGTTTCCATAGCACTTGTAGTTAAATGCTAACTTCAGCATGCTAACACCAAAGATTCTCTATAACACGCTCACAATGACAATGCTAATATTTTCTAGTTCGGTGTCATTAAAATCTGAATATCTTTGGGTTTTGGACTGGTGGTCGGACAAAACAAAATTCTATTTTTTTCTTAGACCAACTGATCAATTGAAAAAAATAATTGCCAGATTAATTGATAATAACAATAGTCGGTAGGTTCAGCCCTACTCTGAATCAATACTCATAGATTCTGTATTGAATACGGATGTATGTGAGATTATGTAATCAGTTAATTTTAAAGATTCTGTAGTTTTAATCATCAGTGAGTCCCAGTGTTTGGAGAAGATTTTATTGCGTATATACGGGTTAAGGTTCATTGTGTGTTCTATGTTATGTAGCACTTCACAACACAGCAGGATTGTAAGAACAACCATCATTTCACCAATGATTTGTTTAGAAGCGGTTACATACTAAACATCAATTCATATTTTTATAAATCATCTTTGTCGGATCTGATTATTCACAATTCGAACGCATTACTGTGAATTTTACAATTGCAATCTAAATGGCTTTGACTTTTACATGATAGTGTGATACCCAATCAGATTTTATATGCACGCTTTACTTCACAAACATCACTTCACAAGACAAGAGCTTTTACATTTTCCCAATATCATTGTGTTTGTCATACAAATCAAACATAACATTAATAATCTGTGTTCTGCAAACACTGAAAATCAGTTAAAGGTCCAGTTTGTAGGATTTAGTGGCATCTAGTGGTAAAATTTGACCATTTGAATAGCGCTCGCCTCACCCTCCCCTTCCAAGCCTGTAGGAGAAACTACGGTGGCCGCAAACTTGCAAAAAACGCAAAAGGCCCAATCTAGAGCCAGTGATTGGTTTGTCTGTTGTGGGCTACTGTAGAAACATGGCGACCTCCGTGGAAGGGGACCCGCTCCCTCTGTAGATAAAACGTCTTATTCTAAGGTAATGAAAACATACTTATATTTAAATATTATATTCCATTTGTGCCAACAGCTCCTCCTAAATGTTACACACTGGACCTTTTAAAGCTGCAGTTTTTGAACCTGTCCTGAATGCTACTCCATGTCAGACACATGCAACCTTAAGAATAACTTTAAAACTGTAAAAAACATGACAATCCCCTCTAAATACCACACCCTACTCTACTGCTGAAACGTACTGCATCATTCAACATACTAAACACATAAATATAATCAAGTCAATGGCCAGTACTAAAACAGAATGGAAAACATTTGGAGAACACAGACACATCATTATACAGTACAGTACATATCTTACTTTCTCCATTTTTTTTCATAATACAGATAACACACACAGTACATTCATAAATGAAACATACAACATCTAACTTATCACGACGTGTTGACATATTAAAGTTTAAAATAAAAGACATTGGCCTAAATAAGTAAGGCAATTGTGTATATGTAAATGCAACTTTTAACGATAATAATGATAATAGAGAGCAGCAAGTTCCAGTTTCTCCTTAACACACATTTCTCAAATGAAATAAACATTTGGTTACGTTAAACATCAACTTAACATTGCAGTCTGTAAGTAGAATTTTCAGCTTTTTGTTTGGAATTTGACTATGTATAAAAAGAGCTACAATTCCTACTCGTTTCATCTGATGTGGATGTAAACACCCTTTAAATTAAAGCTGAAAGTCGGCGCTCACATACTTATTGTTTAATTTCGAAATCTGGAGTACTGGAGTACAGAACCAACACAACAAGAAATGTATCACTGTTCAGATACTTACAGACTCCACTGTTTGTTGCTGTTAACATGCTGTATGCAACGCAAAGAAACTCCAAAGTTGGAACATTTTTTTTTTTTTTTTTTTTTTTTTAAACGGACCGTGATTAAAATATAAATACATTCTGTGATTATTTATAATCACAGAAATAAGGACTGGACAGTAAAGGAAAGTTAAAAGTTTAGTTGAAAACAAGTGTAATCACAGCCACCTGTGATGAGCTTGTGCTCCTCTAGTCTTGGTCTCCATTTGGTCTTCATGCAGAGCTTCTGTCTCAATCAGCCATCAGTCTTTACAGGTAGGGAAACTGGTTGAGTTTTCGCTGGTAAGTAGCACTGGGGTGGTGGAAAGGCTGCCCTCCCAGCTGCTGCTGCTGCTGCTGCTGCTGTTGTTGTTGTTGTTGTTGTTGGGGGTGATTGCCATACTGTCCCGGAGCAGACCCCCCTAAGGCCAGGCTGCCGTTCTTCTGGAGCAGCACCAGGGAAGAGTAAGCTCCGCTCGCCCTGCTGTGGCGGGACGAGCTACCTTGCATCTGGTCCACAGCTTGGGACACAGAGGCCAGGGCTGCAGACGCTGGGTAGGCGTACAGGTTCGGGGTTGAGCTGAAGAGGGCGTTGTAGGATGAGTGGGAGGAGACGGGAGGGGGGTATGTGGGCTGCCGCTTCAGGGAACTACTGCTTCCTGTTTGGTCCTGGGATGATGACAGCATAGACTGCTGTACCTGAAACAACAGACATTAGCCTCTACAAACACAGGGTCCATCACAATACCCACACTTGCGGTATTTGTGAGGTCAAGTGCCTACTTGTGTGACGTATTTCTGGTGACTGCCATAGTGCCCAAGGGCCTGTTAAGACTGCAAGTGTGCGGAAGGTTATCACAGCTCAGTGGGACACGCTTAGTTTTAGGTGATAACCATCTGTGGAGATTCTGCCATAACCCTGTGGTGTTTGGACATGATTAATAATATTCACGCTGAATCCAACATGTCACAAACTGAAATTTCTTAATGTCTGTTGATGTCGGTCCTAAAGCCAGCCTATAGCTGCACTACCGCCAACAACTGGACCATGCAGTAGACCGTGGTAAATTGTGCGACACACTTGACTCTGAATACCGCTCCAGGAGGTCGACTAGCTAGCTAATGTAAGAATAGCAAGTAATGGTTCTCTGGCCCTGCAGTGGTTGGCTCTGTTTGACAGGCAGAAAGGCGCCCCCTTTGGTTAATCAAAATAAAACTTACCAAGTTACCAAGTTACTTACCAAGACAGCAGCGATGAGCTGTACTCAGTGCACTATGAAAATGATGGTAGTCATTTGTGAATGTGACTAAAACCAACAAAGTGCCTGAGCTCGACTGAGCCATGTATTTGAGTGATTGACAGGATGGCCTCATGAGTCGAGCGTGTCCCAGCCCGCTCATATAAACCTCAACACTCTGTCAGTCTTAATGGGCACTTGGGCACTGTGGCAGAAACTGAAAATACATCACACCAGACTCTTTATGGGTTCACCTTGGGAGCAGACATTAGCTGCATTTGAAAGCTGTTACCTGACTCAGGTTAAGAGGCTGAGATCTGCTGGGTGCGGCCCGTTGATGGCGATCAGTGTTGGAATCTCCTGGCCGACTGGACTGCTGAGCTGACCCCTTCTTCAACTTTCCAGAGCCACTTGTAGCTTGATCTACCAGTGCAAAACCAGACAGAAAACTGTGAGCACTAAGAAGAGTAAAGATTACAGCAGCTTGAAGTAAAATGGATTTGTCATTTCAGTTTAACCTGTCAATCTGAGGGCTGAGCTGATTATTAGTGCACCTACAATGGATCCACTGAGGTCACTTAATGCAACCGCATCTAGTTATTGAAAAGACTAGAGAATAATAATATTCATGGCTGGATAGACTTCAAATAAATGTGGACTGAGTGTGGATCGAGGACCTGGAGCTGCTGGAGCTTTGTGGGTTGTGCTCTCCCCTGGCTGGCTCTTCACAGAGGGCATGATGATGGCCAGAGACTTGGTGGGCTGTGAGGTGGTCTTGGGGCTCAGGGGGCTGCTAGTGGAGGAGTCAGAGTCATGGGAGTCGTGTACCGTCACACAGCTGATCACGTTGGTCCTCTGGCTTGTTCCAGAGCTGCGGGAGAGATTCAGATAAAAGCCAATAACCGTTTCAGCAAAATAAAACCTCAGAATTTTACTCAGTGTGGAATTGCAAATTCTACCAACAGGAAATGAGCTCACCAGGCAGTAGGGAACTTCCTGTCATCTTCATCTTCTGAGTCGCTGTGGATGGTGATGATGCTGACAGCAGGACTAGGTGTGTCAGAGATGATGATGGGCTGAGACTGGTCACCAGCAAAAGCAGAAGTGTTGTGAACCACAGTGGTGGCTGAAAGCACTGACGACACAGGCCTGAAGGAGAGAAAGATGCTCCATCACTGCCTTATTGCAAATACAAAATCTATTTCAATATTTTAGGCAACGAGTTACGACTTCTCCACAGAGGGCAACAGAAGTAGCCTGCCAGCTATTTATGTTGCCTTTCATTTCCTTTACAGCTTGTACTTCCGTCAAATGACCTTTAATTCTTATATTAAATAATCGTACATTATATATATCCTTATAAAATAAGGTACACACTACTGGAGCACGTAAAAGGATCACACAACCTTACATTACATCCATTTGACAGATGCTTTTGCGCAAAGCAACTTCCAGCCTACGCCCCTACAATGTCTGTGGCTCTCTGCCCTAACCACACTGGTTCCTGCTGAAGACTTGAATCTTTAAAACTGTGTCATGAATATACACTTTCATTTTTATAAAAGACTAAATACATTTCCTAAAACAGCTGGGCACTGTAGTATTTAGCAAATGTCACTCAAATATGGAGTAAATAGTGTATTTGTTGGGGACTATTTTCACCGGCGGATTAATACCCATTTGGTGCTCTAGTGAGTATAATTCATTGTTGGTTTTGGTCTTTCCCTGGGAAACTGTAATGGGCATTTTTCACAATTTTCTGACAGTTTAATGACCATCACTGCAGGCCTACTGTCTTGCTCACACTTTGAACAAGTGGACAGGAGAAGCCAGGGATCAAACGACCAACACTGCAATTTATGGACGACCCGCCCCCCAACAACATGTAGATAATGTGAATGTACGACAGTCTGACAGGATACCTGGCTCTGCTCTCAGCATGTCGAGCCTTTGACCTCTTGCCCAGTTGGGATCTTGAGTGAGCCGCCCCTGAGTTGTGGCTTTGGGAGGCAGCGTGACGGCCAACACCAGAGTCCTGCTGGCTGACGCCATCGTACTGGCTTCCATGACGACCCCTATGAAAAAGAAGAACACACATTTAACTTGCTTATTTTAAATTGCATCACTTCTGTATGACTGACTGACCACATTTTCATTACATTTTAGTATTAGTCCCGCTAATCTAAACTCACCTCCAGCCAGAAGCTTGTTGACTGTCGGAGATAGAGGTTCCCATGGGTGAGTCGGGCACTACAGTCTGCCCAGGGTTGTGGATGGCCATGCCTGGCATCTGCTGCCATGTGGAAGGGATGAGGATCTGTTGTGTGCCTGCTGGCCAGCCCTGCTGTATACACACACACACACACACACACACACACACACACATTAAAAATTGCACTTGGTCCAATTTTCAAAAACCTTTAACTTCAGCAGACACTTTAGCGCAGTATTTTGACTATAGTAGAAGTCAGAGTTATTTTCTTAGAGAATCATAGTGAAATAAAAGGCATGATGAGCATATGCAGTTTGTAGATAAACATTTCCATCTCTGTCCTACACCACGACATCCAGCAGATGTCACATTAAAACTAAGCCCTGAAACACTGACAGCTGAACCAAACTCAAGATGACGCCGCATAGCCACCATCTGCATCTTGTTTCCAGACTCTGTGCAGAGAAAGCAGCATTTGTTACTGCTCAGGAGGACAATGTGCTAAAAGAGACTTAAGAAGCCGTAAATACCAAACCAAGCTTAAAGAAAGACACAACATTTCAACCAGGTTCTGATACCAAGCATGCATGCCATACAGTCCAGTGCTGTGAAAAACAGAGAGGGTCCAGAAACAAGACAGCCAACCTGACTTTGAAATGAACATGTTAGTCTGAGATAAGGAAAGGAAGAACTGGAGGTGTCAGCACTGGTCTCACTGCTATAGTGACGACACCTGACATTTGTTATACAACATGTTTTTACCAAAAATATTGGCGGACGCATCTAAAGCTTTCAAAAGGAAGCAGTGTCATTTGCTGTCTGCCAGTGTTTTTTGAATCTACCACTGGGAGGCGCAAAAGTTCTACACATATTGGTATAATGAGACAATCTAGAGACAATTTTGAACATATTATTTGACTTTGTGAATTTCTAAAAATGTGTGTTATGATTTTTGATATTTACAAAAATGTGTCACTACAGTGTGGCAGTCAGCATCTTGCAAGGAAGCTTTTAAAGGAATAGTCCAACATTTCGGGAAATATGCCTATTCACTTTCTGGAAGAGAGTTGGATATGATGATCGATATCACTCATGTCTGTCCGTTAAATATAAGGAATATAAGACTAAAGTCAGCAGCCGGTTAGCTTAGCTTAGCATAAAGACTGGGAGCAGGGGAAAACAGATAAAACAGTGTTATTTAGACATTGCATCTGCACCATCTAGCATAGTCACATATGAGTAAACACAATAAGATACTCCAATGAAATCAAAAAACAACAGTATTGGTATCAGCCAAAATGAACTTGCATTAAAACTTGTTCTTGTTTAAACACTGAGGAAAAAAAGGGGACACTAGGGGCCAGATGTACAAATTCCCCACACACCATTTCCCACACATGAACTGGTATTCATAAAAGAAGAATGTGCACCACCACCTTCAGATCAGGCGCTCGCACAGTTTTAGCTGAGATAGCTGCGGGTGATATGATGAGGAGAATAAATAGAAAGTGAGAGACACAGACATTGTTTGTTTAGGTTGTTTGCCAATTTCACTGTATTTTTATTTTTGCAGTCTACAAAGCGTTCTGTAAAATGTCAGTCTAAGGCACATTTATAAGCTTAATTTTAAATTATGAGTGAGGAATTTTGTCATTCTTTTCATTTACATTTGAGCCATGATTTCCCTGATCTTGATCTTGATGATCTTTTAATGACATGACACAATCAGTTTAATTGCACTTCTTAACTGACGTTCTTCTCATTGACAGGTCTAGTTAGTGGTGGAGCGGGTATCGATATGAAAACTGATGTTTAAGGGCGTTTCTACATCCAGTAATGGCTGATTGAGATATGATATGAGATATAAAACAGAACCAGGCGTACGTGCAGCCCATTGACTGAATATACTGTATATAAAGATGGACGACATGGCAGCTCCCCAAAAGTGAAGCCAAAACATCTCAATCACCCCCTGGTGGCTGGCTGCAGTATAGATCACAAACTCCGCCCCCCCATGTTAGCAGATGGGACATGAGCCAAACTAAAAAAATCAAAGTACACGTCAAATAAATTTTTCAAAGATGGTTTCTGTCATTTTAGGTAGTTCTTGTCACACTGGTGTATGTTCAAGTGTTAATTTTTCTGTTTTGTTCTAATTAGTTATTTGATGCTATAAAAAGGGTGTTTCACGTCATGATTGACAGCTGAGGCCGGCTCCAACACCGGTCACTACTGCGCAGACTCTGGCTCCAAATGATGTCAGCAGCGCAAGATGGCAGCTCCCATATCCGGGATATTTTGGCTTCATTTTTGTACAGTGGGAGGAAGTGGAGATGTGTCATCCATCTTTATTTACAGCCTTTAAATCTGACGAAAAGTTTGCGTATGCATGTTTCTGTCTTTGTGCGTACACAGAGTTTTAGTCGTGAATCTGCAGATTTTTTTTGCATCTGGCCCCTGAAGCTGCAAGCAAAAGCACAAACCAGAAGGATGAGTTGCACATGCGTCCCACGCTCTGCTGCACACCGCCGACATACATGTGCTAGGAGGAAGAAAGAAGAGATTTCAACCAAGGTGGCAGTTGTGATGATGGTGTTTTACCAGCATGGAGGCATTCAGATCCAGTAAGCCGCCAAGGCTTTCACCCCTGCAGCCAACTGGCAGCCGGACCGAGCCCAAAGGCAGCATTCCTGCCACCGAGGCATACAGGCTGCTTACCAGCAGGGGGTCGATGGAGGCCTGGGAGGAGGTGTGAGGGGGGGGTAAAAGGAGTGGAAGTGTTCAGACATCCAAACAGACTGAGAGGACATTTGGCACAGACCTGCTCCATATTCTACTGAATCCTAAAGAAAAAGGAGTCTTTGCTTTGAATCAAGAGTTTTCAGTTAGTGACAACACCAGAACAAGAATACTGATATTCAGAATCATTATGAGAGTTTTAGTTTTGTGAAGATAGTGGGAGAGGAGAGCATGTTCATCGGCATAAAAAAAAAAGAACAAAGAAACATACATGACAAACTACATGTACACAAACCAAAGCACAGATGCAGAGGATCATCAGGGTTGGGGTTGAACCTTTTATCTCTCTTCACTGTCTTTTTTTAATTAGCAATATGCAAAACATTCTTAATGCAGCTTTTCATTTTTACCCAGTGCTAACCGTCAATTTCACTGGTTTACATGACAAATGTCACCAGCGGTAGATTGTATCAGGTGTAACTAAGAATGTCTAAATTAAACTTGGCTGTTTGGTTAAAGAGTAACTTAATAAACAGGCGGAAAAGCAGTGTTTCTCTCCCTTTTCTGGTTTACAGTCTATGCTCAAATCTATTACTTAAGTAAGCACCAGTACCATAAAATTCCACCACTGCTGATGCTGATCCTTTCAATGAGTGGATTCAGTACTGGAATCAGATTCAATAAAACTCCATCGAAGCCCAACCCTAGTGGTCATGCGGTGGGTCCTACCTGTGCCAGCATGCTGGGCTGGATGTGAAGAGACTGGGATGACTGGTTCTGAGGAACTAAGGGTACTGAGTTGTCCATCCTGACTGGATAACCAGAGGGCTTATTGGATGTTTGAAGACCTATAAGGAAAAGATGGAGGCAGATTACACTATGTCAAATAAATTACAAATGTATAACAAACAAAAAAAAACTAAACATAGAATATAAGACATTTAGGGATTATGAAGTTAGCTGCACAAAAGCAAAATAGCAGTAAAAGGTTTCTTTCCTTTGTTGCTGGTTGGTGAACTTATTTTAATTTCAGACAATATTGTAATTTCAGACAATAGATACCAACATCTTGCATTCTCACCCTGAATGGTGGGGGGGCAAACTATGAGTGTTTGCTGGAAGGGCTCAGTCTGGGTGCAGAGCTGGGTGGGTCTGGTCTGCAGGGGCACACCCTGCTGGGTTAAGCCAGGGATGTTTATGGTGGCCTGCTGGTAGAGGCCAGGCTGGTAGTTCAGCAATGGGACATTACTGCTGAGGGACAGGGACTGGCCTCCTGTAGAGGCCATCTGTAAAACATGCAGAAAACACTGTATTCGGTGCCTGAAAATATGAGTTGAGCTCAGCAAGAAAGTCCAGGGGCCTCATTTAACAAAGCATGTGCAAGTTCTAAATGTGTAAGTAGGAACATGCACGCATAACTTCACGCAATGAACAACCAGAAATCTCCTCTGTTCTACATCCATGTGCATGTAGAGGCTCACATACACCCTCTGTATGCTATGTATGGTCAACCACATCCTGCTGAAAGTTCTCGTAGCCTTAATGTGGAGTTACTTGTTAACAAAAGTAGCAGCCAAGAAAGATCAAGACAAAGATCATCACAGACAACGAGGTTAAGATACTGCAGCGTCCCGGGAGCAGGCGTGTGGGTTTCACCACCTTACACAGAGGCAACAGACTTACCCAGAATTCTCATTTTGTTTGTTCCTGCATCGTTAATGGTGTTATTTTTTGTTACTTTGTGTTCCACAATGTTTCCACTATTTCCATATAAAAAAATTTGCTATATAATTAGTTATTCGTCAATTCGTCAAAATCGTCCTTTTTTTTTATACACAAAAAGACAGGTTTCGCTGAAATAATGTTGTTCCTGTTACCCTATAAACATAGTGTGTAATGTCAAACTTTACATTAACGCCGAGATCACCACAGTAATAAATTACATTTCGCTAAACAAAAGTGTTTTATTTGACATTTCCACAAGTGCCTTGTACAAAGATAAATAAATAAAGATAAAGAATGGGGGCAGATGATTGAAGTATGATTCACTTCACGTGATGGCCAAATAAAGAATTGCAGTATTACTTCTATGAATTTGTTTTAATTTGCTTTTCTTTTTTTATTACTTATTTATGAACATTTTACACATTATAAAGGACAGTAAGCACAAGGTGAATAAGAAAAAAAAACGAGGTCATGGGATGATCAGTAAATCAAGGCAAATTTGCCTTTAATTTAAAATTAGATATTGCACATGGTACATACAATAATTATGAAAGATCTGTCTCATTGGCTAAATAAACACGGAACTTTTCCGTTTTTCTCCCAGTTCTTTTTGGAGTCGTACGGAGTAGGTCATCTGTTCAAGAAGATGTTGGTATGTGGAGTTTTGTAACGGCCTTTTTATTTGCTGCCAGCAAAATCTTTAGGATGTAGGTACCATCTTTTAATTTGCTTTTTAATTGTTGCACTTTAACAGTTTTAGCATAACAGAAAATATATACGGCTTAGTTAAAATGAATGGTACTGAAGCAGTTTATTATTAATGCATATTGAGTCAATTGAAAGTCACGAACAGATCCTCTGTACTGCTCAGTGGTGCAGTGCTAGAGAAACAAGACGAAATAGAGACAATAATGGTATAATTTCTGAAATAAATTATTACTTTGTATTCCAAATAAAAATGGAAGAAACACACACGGTTGATAAATGAGGCCCCAGAGACATCACTTTACAAAGCAACTGATATAACCTGAAACAAGTGAAAACTGGATCAACAAGAATAATGCCATGAAGAACAAAATGACCCTGAGGCGGATTAGAGATAAAGTTCTCACCTGATTGTGCTGGTTTAGTTGGCTACTGAAGGTGACAGTGAGGTTGGTGGCTGCACTTGGGGTGTTGTTGCTGGTAAACATATTTTTTCCGTTCTCAAAGGCGCTGCATCTGCGTTTGCATATATCCATATTTTGGAAGCAGGACTTCACACTATACAAGAAATTGAAAAAAAAAAAAAATCAAACAGGAACACAGATGAAATCCTTGCAATGCTTAACCACAGCCACCACAATCATTCCGATTTATCATAACTAAACAAAAACATATATTTAGTACCTCTACTGATCATCTATGAAAAACCTCTACAGCTGAGCATCAGCACAATCCTGAACTTGTTGGCTTACTGTGAGCTGTGAGGGAAGTGCAGCAGGTGTGTCATGGTAACAAAGGGGTGGTTCAGTGTCTTCATGGGCGTGATCCGTTTGTCTGCGTCTAGTGTCAGCATCTTCTTCAGCAGGTCTATGAACTCCCGCCTGTCAGCCTTCTCTGCCAAGATGTCAGTCCCCTCCAGGTTTGTCATGTTTACCTGCAGAGGGAGTGGAAGTCGGTGTTTGTCAAACTGTAACGTGTGAAACGTCCTGGTGCAACCAATGTCATCACATCAAAATTCTGTTAGCAGAAAAGGTGCTGTGCACATAGCTAGAGGGGAGGAATTTAAAATAACCCGTTCCAGCAACAATATTAATGTCCACTGCGGGATCTGAAATTAAACAGCTCCTTCCTCACCTGCATCATATCATCTAGACAGTTGAAGATGTATTTTCTTGCCTCCTTTGACTTGATGCCCATCTCCGCCTCGTGCTCTGCAGGTGTCTGCAGAAAAAGAACCACAGCAAGACCTCAGTATAAGTCCTGTACATATGCTTATGATAGAATGTCTCAGAAATGTTGTGTGTACTAGAGTCACTCACTTTGAGTCTCCAGAGGGGGTAGCTCGAGTCGGGGCCTCTGTTGAAAAAGCGGCTGGTCTTGGTTCCTGCACTCAGCAGGTACTCTGCTGGAAGGCCCTGGGTCTGGGAAATGTAACGAATCTGAGAGAGACAATTAAGAAAAACAAAAAACAAATAGTCAGTCGCTAGCGTGAGACGAATGTAAACCTTGTCACCTACATTGGCAGCTTATACAGTTAATACCACATGGAAGATGTTTTATGAGTCTGTGGTGGCCAGTGCTATCCTGTATGCTGTTGCATGCTGGGGCAGCAGGTTGAGGGTAGCGGACGCTAACAGGCTCAACAAACTGATCCGTAAGGCTGGTGACACTGTGGGGGTGGAGCTGGACTCTCTGTCGGTGGTGTCAGAGAGGAGGATGTTGGCCAAACTACATGCCATCTTGGACAGTGTCTCCCACCCACTCCATGACGTGCTGGTCAAACAAAGGAGCACCTTCAGTGGAAGTCTCATCCCCCCCAAAATGCACCACAGAGCGCCACAGGAAGTCATTCCTGCCTGTGGCCATCAAACTCTTTAACTCCTCCCTCTAAGTGTCAGTCTGTATGACCCTAAGTCATTAAATTGATCATTACATCTCTGCAATACTTGACATAATTGTGCAATATACCTTGTTAATACTCCTGTGCAATATACTCTTTTAAATTCCCTGTTTATTGATATTGATATTTATTCATACCTCTATTACTGCTGTGCAATATCCTCCGTCTCATTATAATCTTAATAAGCTACACTTACCTTGGCAGTTCATGCACTATTACCGTATACCGTATTATTATCATCAACCGGTAAACCCACTTTGTACTTCACAATTATTTTAATTTTATATTTATACCCACTTGGTACTTAATTTATTTTCTGACCTGTATTATATTGTATTATATTTTTTGCTTAGTACTTCTATTCCTGTGTGCACTGACGTGATAGTGAGCTGCTGTAGCAAAAGAGTTTCCCCTCGGGCATCAATAAAGTATTTCTGATTCTGATTCTGATTCACATAAAGAAACATACAAAACTGATATGCAAACAATCTGATTGGTCATTATTTTAGTTAAACTGGCACGTTTAGCTGACAAACATGTTTTGAGATTTTTTTAATTATTAATAAGTGACAAAAGTATTTAAATCAAAACACACTTTCCTCTCATGTCTGACACTCTGACAAAGTCTCTTTGACCGAAATGCCAACAACAGTAATCACCCCATTTTCACACTTTTAGCAGAGTCACAGAGACAGTGCTAAAACCCGTTAAAGGAATAGTTCAACATTTTGGGAAATGTGCTTGTTCGCTTTCATGCCGAGAGTTAGACAAAAAGGTTGATACCACTCTCATATTAGTTTGTTCAATACAAAGCTGCAGCCCGTTAGCTTAGCTTAGCATAAAGACTGGAAACAGCTAGCCTGGCTCTGTCCAAAGGTTAAAAAAAAAATCTGCCCACCAGCACCTCTAAACTATACACATTATATCTTGTTTGTTTAATCCGTACACAGAACTATACAAATGGCAATTTGTGACTGTGAGGTTGCCAGGCAGAGACTCCAGGAAGTCACTGCAACCGGTCAAGAAATATGTCAAACTATTCCTTTAAAAAGAAAGTTTGTGAAATGTTTAAAAAAATGTGTATGATGATTTATTTACATTTCCTATTGAGAAAGAAAATAAATGTCACTTCAGAGTATATATATACATATATATATATATATATATAAATATATATATATATATACACACATATAAAAGAGTTCCGCTGCTGACCTGATCATACTCTGAGGCACCAGGATAAAGGGGCCATCCCAAGAACAGCTCAGCAATGACACATCCCAAAGACCACATGTCGATCGCTTCACAGAAAGGAAGGCCCAGAATGATCTCCGGAGCTCTGCAAGCATTTCAAAATTGACAAATGACAAGATCACAGCAGGTAATTTACATATTACAAACACAATGAAGTGATTATTCAAAGCCCTTACTGTACAGTCCAGGCTAACATACTCACCTGTAGTATCGTGACTGCAGGTAGGTGGAGCAAACCGCCTTGGACACGTGGCTGGCGGAGCCGAAATCAATGACTTTCACTCTGTACGGCTGCCTCAAAGGATCCACTAACATGATGTTTTCAGGCTTCAGGTCGGCGTGGATCAGCCCCAGGCTTTTCAGCTTCATCAGTGCCGTGGCGACCTGCTGCAGAATAGGCCGTATACACTTGAGCAGCAGAGGGCTGAACTTGCTGTGCTTCAGGAAGTCGTAAAGGTTCTGCTCCAGCATCTCAAACACAAGGCACGTGTGGTTCTTGTGCTGGAAACACTCGTATGAGCGGACAAAGTTGAACTCATCGGCGTTCTCTGTGCTCAGCCTGCTAAGGATGCTCACCTAAAGGGAGGAGGGAGAGGAAGATATATTGGTATTTATTAATGGATAATAATGAAGAAAACACCAGCTAAACATGTTTTGTATTTGAACCCTAGGCTTTTTTTTTTTACTCAGTTTTCACTCCCTTTATTCAAAGGCTTTTAGCAGAGTCACTACTGTCTTAGCCATATTGTTATTTTCAGAATTGGGCTGTTTCGAAAAGGCATTCATTTCCATGTCAGTGGTACTAAACATGATCTCAGACAGCTTTTGTAAAAAAAAAAATAATAATTTTAAAATAAAAAAGTTCTTATGCAATTTAAAATTGTTTGAGATTTTTTGCCTGTATGTCCACAGGTTTCCAACACAAGGCAGATATCTGTGTATGAATGCATAGAGGAACGTGTCAGTGATTCTGGGATACAACAACTATGTTGATAGGACATCCTGAGCCTTAGTACTGTAAAAAAAAAAAAAAAAATTATATATATTTATATTATATAATAATATATACTATTATATAATATATAACCAATCATGTTCTGTGATAATAATCTGTTTTGGAACTACAATTCCCATAATGCTTTGGGGGATGTAAGCAAAAAGTATAATGCCATGTTCATGTCATATCGGAGTTATCGTAATTATTAGTTTCCTTAAATAGCGTTCACGTCAACTTCCAAGTCATAATTTCAACTGGGAAACTTAAATTTTTCTGAAAGCGCTAGAATGTATCTAATACAGAAGTGCCTGAAAACAAAACAAATATGGACGCCTCAAATCAGCCAAAGACCATCATTCAATGTAATTTAACCCAAATTAAATGAAAAGGGTGTTATATTGTCAATGTACAGACCAATTATGTAATCATACTTTTTTTTTGCTGTAATTTGTTTGCATTTTGGCAGATTTGTACCATTAGAAGTCATGCCGAATGACCTATTAGCAGTTCCTGTTTGCACTGTACTCACGGATGTTCAGTCAACTATCACTGGATTACTCTGATACTGCAAAAAAAAAAAAAAAAAAAAATCCAAACTTGATGATTATCAGGCAAGATCTGAAGTTATAAGGGGCTTCTTTATTTTAATTTCTTTTTTTATGGATGTTTATCTGAGAATCGGCTGCTACGGGTTAAAGAATGAGAACAGCCTTCTGTCTATCCGCCCTGGAGTTTTTATTCTTTTCAACACAACACACTCACTTCAATTTGACCTTGCCGAGCATAAGAGGGATGGTTCTTCAAGATTTTAATCGCCACTATCTCGTTTGTGCCTCGCTTCCAGCATTTTGCCACCTGGCCGAAGGTGCCGCGTCCCAGGAACTCGAGCACCTCGTAGCTGTTGGACATTGAGCACAGAATCTCATGCTGGACTAGCTGGTAGTCGCCCTCGCTGTGGGAGTTGCTGCTCTTCGTGGTAGAAGTGGAATGTGCTATGGACTGAGCTGTGGTGGTTCCCCCTCCACCACCAGTGCGGTTTAAGACCACTGGGGCTGAGAGCTCCTCCAGTATCTGGACACTGTCGCTGCTGTCCACCTCCTCGCTCTTCCGCTTCAAGCTATAATGCTTGTGGTAGAGGTCGCACGGCTGGGAGGAGGACTCGGCATCCTTGACACGACGGCTGGAGGAGGAGGACGACGAAGAGGAGGAGGGAGGTCCGCGAAGGCTACCTGTGCTGTCTGCTGCCCGCACCACCGTCTGCTCCCGGGAGCCGGCTGTCGGCGGATGCACCTGGTTGGAGTTGTACACTGGGTTGAAGTTGGAGCCAGAAGTGGAGGGTGCAGTCCCCTGGGTGGGGCTCTGCTGGTAGTAACCATTATCTCCCAGCTGGTTGGACACATCCCAGGCAGGGTTCTCCACTTTGAGCCTCTTTGAACGAGAGTAGGCACTGGAGGACACAGAGGGAGAGGAGAACACCTGCAGCTGCGACGCCATGTCTGTGGGTGAGATTAAAGATCAGCAGCAACCATCAACAGGACATCTAAGACGAAGACACAGGTGGAATTAAGAGTTTGTCATTTACTGAAGAAGATGCAGACGAGATATGAAATGGATCTAGACCTGCAACGATTAGTCGATTAATCATTTAGTCGATCACCAGAAAACAAACTAGCAACTATTTTGATAATTAATCGTCGTTTAGGTCATTTGTTAAGTAAAAATGCCAAATATTTGCAGATTCCAGTTAAAATGTGAGAATTTGCTGCTTGCCTTACATTAAAGTAATTTGAATAATTTTAGGTTTTCGACTGACAAAACAAGCGTTTTGATGATATCACCTTAGGTTGTAGGAAATTGTGATGGGTATTTTTGGCTGTTTCCTGATGTTCTATAGACCAAACGGTTAACTGATTAATCAAAAGAATAATCTGCAGATGAATTGATAATGGAATTGATAATTAAAATAGTCTAAATGGATCCAACCAGTGGAGCTAACTTTGACTTTTGTGTTTATGGTGCTCTGTTCAATAATTTTCCCCCTCACAGGTTACAAATACTCATTATATGGCATATATATATATATATATATATAAGTAGTTCCTTTTTGGCCAGATGACATGACTTTAAGTGATAGATTGCTGCAAATTACAACAATAAAGGATTAGGCTCGTGATATTCTATATTTTTGTTATTATCAACAAATCCCATAAAAAGACGAAAACCAAAAATGTGTTAGTCCGTCTCTCAGTGCTTTCTGCGTTCTCTACCCTGTGTGTGGCTCTCAGTCCCAAGCCAATTGGATCCTTCTAAAGATGTAAATCTTTAAAAGATGTCACAAATATATAATATCTTTTTTTTTTTTTTAAATGTCTCTGCAATTTCTTAAAACAGCTGGGCACTGTAGTTTTTAAGAGAGGTCAAAGCTCCAGCAATACGTGTAGTAGAAAGAACAGCTTCATGTTGTTTTTAGCAAAGTTACTCAAACAGGAGTAAATGGTGAAATTGTTGGGGACTATTTTCAGCCGCGGATTAATACACATTTGGTGCTCTAGTACAGTGGTTCCACCACCCTGTCAGATAAACTCCAGTGCCCCTTCATGACACCATGTTCCAAATTGATTATTATTCATATTAATCAATTACTTTTAGCTCTCCATATACATATACAGTATATATACACATATACATAAACACATATATATGTACACATACTGTATATACATTTGTTTTTTTTGTATTGTTTTTGTTTGTGTTTTCATTTTATTACCAGGTCATCATTTCTATTTATTCAAATTAGCCAAGCTATCCACAATCTTTCCATGTACCAGACGTACTCCCTGGTTGTGAATCATCGGTCTGGTGATTATTTACCACAGCAGGATGGTGTATGTGGGATTGTGTCAAAATAAACTACACTGCCCAAGTTTATTGTAATGAAGGAACATGTCACCCAGTGCAACTGTGTGGCTCATTTATGTTTTAAAATACTTTTTCATCAACAATGGACATCTATGGCACAGAGGAATACGATATGGACTGATGTAGCGCTGCAACAAAAGATTATTTTCATTATCATTATCTTCTCATTATTTTTACAATTAATCATTTAGTCTAAAACATCAGAAAATAGTTTTTTTTTTTTTTAAAACCGCCTGTCACAAGTTCACAGAGCCCCCCAGATATTCAGTTTACGAAGATACAAAACAAAGAAAAGCACAAAATCCTCCCATAGGAGAAGCTGGAGCCAGAGAATGGATGGTGCTTTTTGTACTTGAAAAAAATGACGGAAACTATTTATTATCAAAACAGTTGACAATTATTTTTTCTTTAGATCAACTCATCAATTATTTGACACATCAACTAATCGTTTCAGCTCCAGACTAGAAAAATGTAGAACATCACAAGACTTATCAGACAACACAACCAACTTGTGACATTTGATTGATATGTGTGCCCCCGAGTGCCCTGTCTACCTGCTATGCCCCACCTAGATCACACATTGGGGTCAGGGTTTCGGTTTTTGGCCCCTGCCCCTTCAAGTGTCTGTGCACGCCACTGATATGAAGGTAACGGCTGTCTGATAGCTTTACCTATTCATGAATGACAATACCTGTATTTGATGACTGAACACACCGTCGCCGATCTGACATTTAAGGCCTCATCATCCTCTCGCCGGGCTCTGCGTGGTGCTGCAGCTGATCAGCTCAGCTGCTAGCTGCCTGCTGGAGCTCTCTGACTGTAGCAGGATGGATGAGGGCTAAGCTAACAGCTAGCTAGCTAGCTACAAGCATCCGAGTCATATCGGACTCGAATCCGCAGTCACATCGCGTGTCAAGCGAGCCAAACGTGCATAATGTCACTGGAGGTGTCAGATATCACCATAATGAGCACTGTCGCCTAGACAGAGCTCCATCATCACGGACTGTCTGCTCGCCGTGCTTCCTACCCTGCCGACGTAACGGCGAGACGTGACGGACGTCAACGGCCGGACCGTTGGCCGCAGTGGTGCAGCCAAAGATCGTCTATGTTTCCAGATGTTTCACTCCGGACCACCGTTTAAATCTATTTTTCAGAAACCTGAATCAGTAACCAGCAGTGGTGGAATGTAGTTATGTACATGTACTCAAGCACGGTACTACAGTTTTGAGGTACTTGTACTTTATTGGAGTATTTCCATTTTATGCTGTTTTACACTTCACTATATTTCAGAGGGAAAGATTGTGCTTTTTACTCCACTACATTTATTTGGCAGGTGTAATTACTAGTTACTTTTCATATTAAGATTTTAAGTTTAAAAAAAAAAACAGCAAACATTAGAGAAAAGTCCAAAATATGAATTCAAATTTGTGCAGCAGAACTTTGTTTTTTCTTCTTTCCTGCCCCATTAATCATCTCACAACCCCTCAGATTTATCTTGTGACTCTTTAGAGCAGGCTCGACGCCTAGGTTGGGAACCACTGCACTAAACTATCTAAATGTATATAAAGAAGTTAAAACTAGCTCCGCCTCGACCAGCTACAACAGCAAAATGCTACATGTGCATCAGTATTAAAAATCTAATAATGTCATATATAATAATACTAATACATAAATCACAGGGGCCATTTTCCTGCAGAACGAGTAGTTTTACTTTTGATACTTTAAGTACATTTTGTTGTTAATCCTTCTGTACTTTTACGTAAGTTTTTGAATGCAGGACTTGTAATTTGTAATGAAGTATTTTACAGTGTTGTATTGGTACGTTTACTTAAGTAAAGGATCTGAGTACTTCTTCATCCACTGATGCATTTCGAGCTGTCAGAGGGACATGCACACCTACCAGAAAATAATACACAGGGTTTAACAGTTATTTTCAATAAGATAATACTGGAATATCAGCAGTACTAAATACTAGGAGTGGATCATTATTTCCACTAAATTCTCTAATGATAACACAATCAACACATGGCCAAAAACCCTTATTGTGGGCTGTGTTGTTCAGTAAGTTATCTTTAAAATCAAATTTTAAACATTTCATTTCAAACGGCGCATATCCTTTACATTTTCTCATGTCTTCTTTTGTATACGAGTCCCTCCTCAGCCATCATTCCCAACAGAAACTTTATGTATGATGATAAAAGAAATACAAAGACCATGCCAACTTTCATCCTCCAGACGTGAGAGAGGGTGTTTCATGATATGGTTGTTAAATAGTGTGATAAATGCCGTAGAAAGTAGAATATAATAAGGAGAGGGTGGAGGTAACTATCACTCAGTAATCTCCCATTTCAACACAAGAGGGCGCTGTTGTTGTAGCTACATGTTGTGATGTGATGTAGAAATGTGGCTGGTTGCCTTCAACAAGTTAGTCAAACTCAACTCTCTTGCTGCATATGTGTAAACACAGACGATGTTTATTTTCATCCATCTTTCATCAGTATTCCTGTTCATTCAGATATATTAGCATTTTTGCGTCTACAGCATGTTTACAGTGACGTAAGCACTGCATTTCATAGTGGTGCTTGCAAAGTACATTTAAACAAAAATATTGCAAAGACTACACCAGCATAGTCGATGCAAAACAAAAACACATTTCATAAGAAAATAAACTGCTCATCAAGAGAAATAACACTGCGACTTCAAGATGTTGGATTGTTGATGATGACGACTAATGATGACATGACACTCTTTATCCATAAAACATAGCTGAATTCAAGTTTAAGTATGAAATATAATATATGGGAGTAAATGCATGCATTAGAAACACAGAAAAATGTATTTATGTAAAGTATTGATGAAAGTCCTTCAATGAATCGAACATGTTGATCAGAATAATGAAACCGATGCAGCAAACAAAGGATTTATAAAAACAAAACAAGTGCTTGGCATTTTATCCAAAGTTTTCATCTAACGATGTACAAAAGCAATGCTATATTTATAAATGCATTTAAGAGGAAAAAACCAGCAAATCCTCATTTCAAAATAAAAGGTTGATCTAAGAACATTGCAAGACTCTTGCAGATATAATGCAGCTATTCTAAACACTGAATGATAATGAACAACAGCATAGCAAAATTGCCATAATTCCTTCACTTTAATCCACTTTAAAGGTGATTGTGTACATTTCTCTGTGGAATAAAACAGGCGGGGTAACTTATTATGATGTGAAAATATGATCCTTATTCTGTCAGTGGTTCAAATTTCAAGCTCAGGATCGCTTGTGATGTTGGACTGAAGTGACCCCCAGTTATATTATACTATATATGGAAAGTGGCTGTTCAAGTATGTGATTTTGTTCCTCTCCAGACGCTTGGCGGACTACCTGAAGGAGTGTCGGAAGTGCACACTCCTTCGTTTCAGCTTCTCTGGGTTGTGGGATGCCATGTGGGAAAATTCTCGGAAGATGTCAAGGTACGTGGCGTCTCCTGATGAAGAAAACAACGGGACATAATGATGAAAAATGATGCCACTTGAGCACTTCTATTAAGACCTGATTGTCTGACGCTAGTATTGAACAGTCAAAACATCTTTTATATTAAAAGTTATGAATACAAGCAGTGAGGAAAGCAGAAAGCAGAGGAGCCCTGGGTAAGAAAAAGCCTCATGAATGGAAGGGCAAAAACAGGCGGAGGCACCATGAAGCTTCCCCTCTTTCAACTCTCCAAATTCTGAGCCTTTACTTTTCTTGTGGCCATGGTAACCGCTGAATCCACAGGCATAACAAAAGCAGTTGAACTCTTTTGTGTCCCATGAGAGCTCCCAGGCTTGGCTAATTAAAAAGGGGAATGAACATTCCTGGCTTTCCCTGTTTATGTATGTGTGAGTGTGAGAAAGAGAAGGAGGCCGAGAGATCACTGAGTACAAGCCTTATAGTAGTCCGAGTACGGTCTAGACCTGCTCTATAGGACAAGTGCAATGAGATCACTTCTGCTATGAATATGCGCCATATATAAATAAATAAAATAGTAGATATGGCTTCTTGGTAACACTTTTTTTAACCCCCTATTTAGTACCTATAGAGAAACAAACAATTATTACATGGTTTATAACTCACTATAACACATTATAATGTAGTTGTAAAGATATAAGGCTATTTTTAAGTACTTATGAATGTATTTGTCAACAACTATAACGCCTCCTGTGAATCATCTGTAACAGGTATACAGTGGTGGAAAGCCAAATACCAAATGCATTTACTCAAGTACTGTACTTTACTACAATTTTGAGATACTTGAGTATTTCCATTTTATGCTACTTTATACTTTGACTCCACTACATATCAGAGACTTTTTAATCCACCACATTTATGTGAAAGCTATAGCAACTAATTTAGGTCTGTAAGAAACTGCGACTGCTGATTATTTTCTCAATTTATCGTTTCGTCTATAAAATGTCAGAAAATTGTGAAAAATGCCCTTTATAATTTCCCACACCAAAGGTGATACCTTCAAATGTCCGCAAAATATTCAGTTTACTATCATGTATGACAAAGAAAGGTATACAATCTTCGCATTTAAGAAGCTGGAACCAGCAAATGTTTGACATTTTTGCTTTAAAAAATGACAAAAATAATTATTCAATCATCAGAATAGTTTCTTATCAGTTAATCGACTAATCCTTGCAGCTATAAACTAATTACTGTGCAGACAACATACAAAACATGTGATCGACTTGTAAAATATGATGCATCCTTACAGATTTTGATACTTTAGGCACATTTTGTTGATAATACTTTTGTAGTTTTACTTCAGTAAAGTTTTGAATGCAGGACTTCTACTTGTAACAGAGTATACGAGTACTTATTACACTACTGCAGGTGTATAAACAATTAATGAAAGATTGACAATATAATAGAACACAGTTGTAATCATATAAAGTATGTCTTCATATATATGAATATGAAGAATGTGTTACATATTGTCTGTATTAATTATATTATATAGATTAATGAAGTACTTATCATAATTATACTATTAATCAAGTATATATTTATTTATTTACATTTAAGCTTAGTCAAATGACTATTTCTGAGGTCAAGAATAAACCTTCAAGCTCCATGAGTTTTAAACTGCCGTGTGAGTGATTTGTTAATGTGTATAAACAGTTAAAAACACAATGTATGTACACATACATAATCATATATCATTAAATATGATTGCAGCTATGTTGTACTGTGTTATCAATAATTCAAAAACTGTTTATACACCAGTTATGCATGCTTCACAGGAGGAGTTATAATTGTTGACAAATACATTAATAAACACCTATAAATGTTCTTATATCTGCTTACAACTACATTATAGTGTATTATAAACCATTTATTAATATATATATATATATATATATATATATATATATATATATATATATATATATATATATATATATATATATATATATATATATATATATATATATATATATACACACTGCTTATAAATGCTAAAAAGTGGGTTAAAGTAAAGTTAAACATTATAACTTAAGATTATAATGATTCTTCAGCAGCAGTGGAAAACATTAATTTAAAACTCAAATGTTAAAGTCTCTCCATGCATATTCACGTTGTCACATATTCAACACGTTATTCATATTCTAGTTTACACAATACATGTTACAATGTCATGCTGTGAAAATGAGAGATATTCAATCCATAATTAGTGCACCAGCAGCACGTGAAGTTGGTAGTTTGTTAGTGCTGTTAGATGTAGTAGATGTAGTAAAAGGCAGTCAAAGCAGAGAGGCAAAGGGAGAGGTTAGCTTTTAGTCACATCTTCCATTTATTTTCAGTACCACTTCAGAAGACACTGGGAGGAGTTATTGAACAGAAAAACATAGTAACCAAACATAGGGAGCAGTTGTAGCAGTGTTAATATGCACAGGTACTGTATATTTAGAGACACACGTTCTCTTACAATATTTAAAGAAATTGTACAGATAACAGTCAGAGACAGAAAAAATACAAGAAAGTTAAAAATTGCATGCTAGAAGCAAGCAGTTAAAGTGTTAATAGTTTTTAGTTTATATACACAACAGTCAACTTGTTGACGTACTGACTGATACACTGTACTGTAGACACATCGTACTGTACAACACGTAATCCTTCAACGGCTTGATGCAAATCATTGTTTGGTCAGTGATGACATCATTCATCTAGTAAAATCTGCTTCCTGTTAACTTTTGTAAAGTTGCTGTGAAGCTCCCACAGCTATCACAGTAAGTACTGCACAAAATAAGACAAGGCTGGATTTAGTGTTTTTTCAAAGTGCTAAGAATCTATCACTGACAAGCAAGAAGGGAAAGGAGAAAATGAGTGAGCTGCTCTCTCTGTTGCTGCCACGTCCTTTAAAAATCATTTCACAGCTAAAGGGCTCCGACCTGTATGTGGCTTGGCAAACTCAAGCTAGGGACTGTATGAAAGTTACTAGGGAGGAAGGGGGGGTCACAAAAGGGGGTTGTGTATCTTCTTTTTGCTGAAGAGAGGGTGGTCTGAAGTTTCATGAAAATTCTTTTAACAATTTCAGTGGAATCACCACAATCGGTGGATTCACTCGCGGGGGGAGGAGTGCATTCGCCCACATTTTTTTTTTTTTCAACTTTGGTGAACTTAAACTTGCACAATTAGGGGGGAGGGTTTTGCAATTTTTTTTCTAAGCCAAGAAGAAGGTCCAAACAAAATATCAATGACCCTGGGCAGGGTCTTGCTTTTTATAAAAGTCAAACATAAGGTTCAGCCCCCCTCCAAAAAAATCATTTTCATATGGTCTCTTCTAAATAAATAAAAATTCCCTTTGGATTCATGGCCTACCATGAGAAAGAAAATGGCAAAAACACTTGCTGGCTCTCTGAAAAACTGTCTGTGGTCTTTGGTTTGAACTAAACCCCAACAGTCCATAGCATCTGTCAAAAACAAGCAACATCTTTTTACAGGCTAATTTTGCCTCCGATAAAACGCAGACGTCAGTCTCATATGAGGGAGCGTGTCCAGCACCAGATCACTTCCATTTACTGTGAGATACCAAGGGGGTCAAACAAAAAGCACTCGTCGGACCTAACATCATTTCAGAGCATAAATGAAATCATTAAATACAGTTTTGGGCAGCGGCCATGTTCATTGGCTGCCATGTTCATTGTCATCAAGCGTTTTGCACTAACATCGTGGAAGACGGTGGGAAAGGGGTGTTCAGTCTGTTTGCATCCATTTCTGTCATGAATGTCATTCCATGCACTGTTGTCATGATTTGGAAGTATATAATATGGATATCAACATTATTCAACAATACTAAATGTCAAATATTCACAGACACTGGGTACAAAGGTAAACAAAAGCGACAGGGATTAGGAAGACCTGGGCAACAGCCACCCATGCACTATAAACAAATCTAGTATTGGCCTAGTCATCGTGATACATTAGATTACCATAAACAAACATTTTAACATACAAATACTGTATATACAGCAATACATCTTAGTTTAGTGTGATTTATCAAAAATGTCAATCTTCTGCTGCATATTGTACTGCAGGATTCCTCTAAGTGATTATACTGTATATTATGAAACTGTGGAGTATTGGCTCTCTTTCTCATAATGAGAATATAATACTGGAGCTATGTGTGTGTGAGTGCTCAGCAAAATAAAATCTAACAAAATATATCCAGCTTAAAAAAATACCATCTGCATTGTTGTCAAACATAATACAAAAAATACAGATTATCTGTACTGAAATAATCATTGCACTATTGCTCTGGACGTTTCGTCATGAATAAAACAAAAAGCATTCGAACCTATTCCGAAAAACAAAATACAATAAAAAAAATTAAAGGTACAACGACATAAGAGCAAAAACAAAATTCAAATCACTGTTGGTAAGAAAAAGTGCATGATTCCGCTTTTGATTAAACATAAAAGCTTTACTTGATCAATCTCTCGATCAATAGAGAGACATGATACTACTTCTTCTATACTTCTTTACTCTCAGTCACAGTTATTGCAGCCTCAAAGTTACGCCTCATGACTGTCCCAACATAAATACAGGAGCTCCAACACCATTTTATCACACAGATCCTCAGGTTATTAAAAAAGCACAGTCAGCTGAGATTTCATTTGCCATGAACAGGCAAGTGAATTGGCTGCACCACCCTGTACAGACAATTTGGTATTATTCCCCGACTCATCGTTGCTACAAATACTGTTGTGAAGTGGGAGGAGCCGCTGGTACCAGTTCTGTGTTCCCATTTCAAATCTTTCTTTAAACGATATCCTCAATGTTACTTAAGATAGAAAAACTGGGACTCTCCTGGATAATGTAACAGCCCTATAGGTTTATGATATGACCACCTGTCACCTGTCAGAAGTCATGTTTTGTCCGTCCTTTTGGTTTGGCGGACTGCTCTAAATACTACAATACCCATGATCGGCCGCTGTTGCTGTGAAAAAGAATCAGGCTAGAGGCACAAGCCAGAGCGGTAGTGAATTCAAAATGCTTGTTGCAGTTGGGAACAAACGACATAGTTGCTGTTTTTTCAACGTTGCAAACTTTAGCTTCTGCCTGCCGTTAGCGCCGCACGTAACAGAACTCTAAGCTCTGTAACTGGATGTTTCTCGCCGAGGGAGTCGTAGTTCACTTCCACAGTATACAGGCTTGTATCTTCAACTTTTTAAGCAAAGAACGAGATATTTTTTAATGCAGTTTTTAATCCAAGCCGTTGAAGTGCTCCAGCTGAGTCACACAGCATTGTCTATGTGAAGAATTAATGTGACTTTTACTTCCAGAACCAGGGGCACCCGAAATAGCTCCTCCCACTCCGCACTACAATAACAACTCACTCACATGATGAAATTAAACGTAGAATTGCTGTGACAAATGAGCTGTGGCAGGTCTTTGGTTCAGAGCACCCTGTACCCTCTAAAACCTCCAAATAAAGAGCAAAGTCATTTCCGAATACACTGCTGATTGCTTTATCGGTGGTCTATTGATTGTTTGACAATAGTGCTGCAGGATAATCTTTTTTTAAAAAGTGGCTAACCCTTTCCTGGCAGTGATTTCTCAACTCTGCTGTGATTGGACTGATGAGCACGTGACTAAGCTCGTCTACACTGAATTTTATGGCAACCGTCAGGCAAAGTCCGTCGGTCAAATCTGACATCATTAAAGGAGGTTGATACGGAGTTCTTGCGTGATCCTGAGCGAGGAGTTGACTGCTGTTGTCTAAAGTCAGCAGACTGTGCTGGGGAGAGGAACACTCAAATTATTCTGATATATCTGATGTAGAGAAGAAGTTAATCTGGTGGTGAAAAGTCCCTTTTAGAGAAAACAAGTGTCTCTCTCAGTCAGTCATATGTGTACTGGCACCCCCTGCACTGGTTTTACACTGTAGTTTAACCTGACTGGACTCGATTCTAGCACTCTGCTATATTGAGACAGATAAATTCCTGAATGCATTTCTTATACTGTTGCTCAGTGGGGCTGCTGGTTGGGTATTGACCTGGCTGTCCAAAGGGTCCCTCCGACTCCCGCATCTCCTCATTCATCCTGGCCAGACGCAGCCTGAAGGAAAGAAGGAAGACGCAACAGACGAGAAAAGGAGCAGAATGTTAAAAAAAATAAAAAATCATCAAAGCTGGAGAATAAAAAAAAAAAAAAACTTTGAAAGAGTGTATATAAATTAACATACAGTGTGACTATATCTGCATTGGCTTGCTGTACAGCTATACTCAAAGGGTCCTGGCCATCCTCATCCCCGTCATTCTGTGTAGCTCCCCTTTTTAGGAATAAACACACTTGCCTGAAAATACCAGAGACGGAGATCAGTCACAGCAAACACACATCCAAGCAGTCATTTTCAAAAGGTCCGTGCTACATACAGTGCATCCGGAAAGTATTCACAGTGCTTCACTTTTTCAACTTTTTGTTATGTTACAGCCTTATTCCAAAATGGATTAAATTCATTATTTTCCACAAAATTCTACAAACAATACCCCATAATGACAATTATGGCAATGACTTTGTTGAAGCACCTTTGGCACTAATTACAGCCTCAAGTCTGAGGAGTATGATGCTACAAGCTTGGCACACCTATTTTTGGGCAGTTTCTCCCATTCTTCTTTGCAGGACCTCTCGAGCTACATCAGGTTGGATAGGGAGCGTCGATGCACAGCCATTTTCAGATCTCTCCAGAGATGTTCAGTCGGGTTCAAGTCTGGGCTCTGGCTGGGCCACTCAGGGACATTCACAGAGTTGTCCCGTAGCCACTCCTTTGTTGTCTTGGCTGTGTGCTTAGGGTCGTTGTCCTGTTGGAAGATGAACCTTCGCCCCAGTCTGAGGTCCAGAGCGCTCTGGAGCAGGTTTTCATCAAGGATGTCTCTGTACATTGCTGCATTCGTCTTTCCCTCGATCCTGACTTGTCTCCCATTTCCTGCCGCTGAAAAACAACGCCACAGCGTGATGCTGCCACCACCACGCTTCACTGTAGGGATGGTATTGGCCAGGTGATGAGCGGTGCCTGGTTTCCTCCAGACATGACGCTTGCCATTCAGGCCAAAGAGTTCAATCTTTGTTTCATCAGACCAGAGAATTTTGTTTCTCATGGTCTGAGATTCCTTCAGGTGCCTTTTGGCAAACTCCAGGCGGGCTGTCTTGTGCCTTTTACTGATGAGTGGCTTCCGTCTGGCCCCTCTACCATACAGGCCTGATTGGTGGAGTGCTGCAGAGATAGTTGTTCTTCTGGAAGGTTCTCCTCTCTACACGCTAGAGCTCTGTCAGAGTGACCATCGGGTTCTTGGTCACCTCCCTGACTAAGACCCTTCTCCCCCATCGCTCAGTTTGGCCGGGCGGCCATCTCTAGGAAGAGTCCTGGTGGTTCCAAACTTATTCCATTTATGGGTGATGGAGGCCACTGTGCTCATTGGGACCTTCAATGCTGCAGAAGGTTGTTTTTTTTTTTACCCTTCCCCAGATGTGTGCCTCGATACAATTCTGTCTTGGAGGTCTACAGACAATTCCTTGGACTTCACGGCTTGGTTTATGCTCTGACATGCACTGTTAACTGTGGGACCTTATATAGACAGGCGTGTGCCTTTCCAAATCATGTCCAATCAACTGAATTTACCACAGGTGGTAATCCAATCAAGTTGTAGAAACATCTCAAGTACGATCAGTGGAAACAGGATGCACCTGAGCTCAATTTTGAGTGTCATGGCAAAGGCTGTGAATACTTGTGATTTTTTTGTTTTTTTATTTTTAATAAATTTGCAAAGATTTCAAACAAACTTCTTTCACGTTGTAATTATGGAGTATTGTTTGTAGAATTTTGAGGAAATTAATGAATTTAATCCATTTTGGAATAAAGCTGTAACATAACAAAATAAAAAGTGAAGCGCTGTGAATACTTTCTGGATGCACTGTACGTCTAGCTTACCGACATTATTAATACAGTTACTGTATTCAAAGAGGCAGCTGCAGACAATGGGCCCAATGCAAGAACATTTTAAAATTTTTATCTTAAACCTCCTTGTGAAGTTTGCTCGTATGAGTGTTCCAGGTCGCATTCACCAAACTCTTGTAACTGTACAAACTTGTCATAAATCGCTCATTTCAGCCTGATGAATGTCATCTGTTCATGAGGAGGTGCACGTCTGTGAGATTTGATCATCAGCATAATTGACGTCCCTAAAATTGCCATATTGCCTGTTACGCTCCATTTGTGGGCAAGTTTCATTCACAAGAACGTTACCAAAGAGTAAAAAGACAAAATTCACTCTGCGGAGCTTCAAGTCCTGTTGTCGGGAATCAGCTGACAAAAAGATAACAAGTTTAGCAGTGTCAGAAGTCGTATCAAAGAACCCGAAATAATTAGAAAATATGAAAAATAAGCTATAGCTGCCAGCAATGTGTGTCATCAGAGCAGCGCGGTACTGTAACAGACATAAAGAGGGAATGGTTTTATATGAAGTTAAGATGCTAAAAACAACTGGTTCTTGCATGAGGCCCGTTGTGGTGGACATACAAAGCACGTTTTATTGAAATGGAAACTATGAAATTTGTGGTTAGAAATGCTACAAATGCGGTCCGAAGTAAACAGCTGCTTACTGCCTCATGACTCACCCTGTGTGTCCCAGATATGTGGCATGATGCAGGGGGCCCCTGCCTCTCGCGTCTCTTTGGTTGACGTCAGCTGCGTTCTGGAGCAGGAACTCGCATGCGATCAATGAACCCTACAATAAAGTAAAAACACCGGTTTGCTTGGCACTAACAACGAAATATTGCTATTGAGTTTGGGTGTAAAAGGGTATTTAAAATGGATATTCGCACAGTCCCAGCTGCTGACGTGACGTTTTTTGTCACCAGAGCCATTTCGGGTCATTTTGGAGGGATTTGATCTTTGCACAGTGAGTGATGTAATGATATTTTTGTCTAATTCAACTTTATTGAATTTCTGGTTTGTGTCAAGTCATCATCAACACAGTATGTTAATTAGTGCCCCTGTTATGAGTCTTATCCTGGTTGTAATCACATTCAGGATATGATATATATCCATGTTTTATTGTCCAAAATTGATTTTAATTCATTTAGTTCATTATTGATGATTTCTTTCCGTATACAACTTACAGTTGATTGTATGTGAAGCAATGAATCTATTTGACGTACAACTGAATAGCCCTCTATTTAAAAAACAAAACTTGCCACACAGCTTTCTTTAGATTTTTTGTCTATAATATTTTGTGTAATATCTGGATTTCAGTGTGGATCTGTTGTGGCAGATAGGCCTCAACTGTGTTCAACCTCAGCATGAACAAAATACAAAAGTTGAGATATCCTGACTTTTAGTCTCCAGAAACACTGGATCCTACATTTCCCATAATGCAACTCAATAGCATCTTACATAATGTCCCACAGAAGACGTTAAACAACTGTTTCCACAGGTTGAGGAGAGCTCATAACTGACCTTTATGTCTTTTCCTTTATTACTAAAACATTAAGTGAGATGCACAGATATGATGCTTCCTATATGACTCATTTCTGGTACCGTTCATTTGACTGACTCACCCCAATCACAGCCTGTATGAGGGGCGTCTTTCCTTCGTCCTCATCGTTGGCCAAATTGACATCCGCCCCGTGGGCTAGTGCTTCAGCCATGACAGGCAGGTTACGGGTTTTCGAGGCTTTGTAGAGCAGCGCTCCGGGATGAAGGTCCCTCATGTCCTCCGGGTCTGACGTCTCTGGCTCAGCCTCGAGCTCAGCTTCACCACTCGAGTCCTCTGACACCTCACACTCTGAGGACAGGGTAAGGAGTACTCGTTTAACAGCAACATAGGATACACAAAATATATAAAAATTGTAACTGTAGCTGTTGGCAGGTCTGTAGTTGCATTTAAGGAAGCAAATTAATTTCACTATGTACCATTTTATGCCCACAGTATATACCGTACATAATATCCAAGGGACAATCTGTTACACGTTCCTCCACTGGACTTACCCTCTGTGACACTGTCCACCACTGAGCCAAACACTAGGATGTCTGTGCTGCCATCTGTGCTGCCTCCTAACCCGCTGTCACTGCTTAGGCCTGCCGGACCGGGAGACGCCAGAACATGGACACATTAGTTACCGCTGTCTCTTTCTGGCTGATCAGCAATGTTAAGCATCTGATCCACAATCTGGTTAAGAACCTACAATTAAAGGCTTGAGTATCTTGCTGTGGCCTGTGAACAGTGACTACATTGCCAGTTTTTTGGAATAGACTGTCAAAATAAAACGTTGCTTACTTCGAGGCCCAGATCCTGTGTCAAAGTAGGAGAAGAGAGAGTCCAGCTCATCGGGACAAAACAGGGAATCTCGTCTGAACTTAGCAGCTGCTGTGAGACAAACATAGGTGAAAGTAAAGTATTTTGTATGATATAATGGACTACATTTGTTGGACCATTACTGTATATAGGCCTAGCCCCAGTTTGTGCTTCTCTTAAAATTACATTCAAGTCACAGTACTAAGCATCCAATTTACCTAAACCATCTGGACGAAAACATATTGGCAAATTGGCACCGTTAAAAGTATTACTTACTTAGTAAGTACTTACTTAAGTACTATTTGCAGTTCATGTTTGTAATGTACCCATGGATGTACAGACAACTATCACTGGATTACTTTGATACTGAAGAAAACTTAAAAACATGAAGATTCTCAGGCAAGTTCAGCAGTTATAAGGAGAGTCTTTTTCTATGATATCTAAGCAGCCAAACTACAAT
Organism: Siniperca chuatsi; assembly: GCF_020085105.1. Taxonomy (NCBI): domain Eukaryota; kingdom Metazoa; phylum Chordata; class Actinopteri; order Centrarchiformes; family Sinipercidae; genus Siniperca; species Siniperca chuatsi. The sequence goes on along the minus strand of NC_058051.1, from coordinate 26,512,307 downwards.
AACTAACTTCTTGTTGTTTTTAGGACACCAGCATACACCTGTCCCTTTCACCTCATGCAGTATTTTTGCTACAAGTACCCCCGTACCCCCAACTCTCCTTCACAGTCTGATCTATACCAATATAACTGATACAGCTGTGAGTTTTGATAAACAACCTTCTGGGTTTTTCAAAGATCGCATAAAATATATTTGTAGGAAACTCAAGTGCTTAGGCCTTGAATGTAAATGTAACACATTAGAGGCTCAAACTGAGGCTAAAAGGCTAAACGTTTAAGCCCAGTTTACCTAAAAACAACACATCACTAGAAATCTCCATTCTGAACAGACATAAGTCCAGACAGAGATCAAATAAAGTACCTGCAGAGAGAGTGGAAGGGGAGGTGCTTCCAGGCTCTTGTCGGTATCTTCGGCGTGTTTTAGGTACCATTGTAGCACTGTTGTGTCTACGACACTTCTTCACGCTCCACCGCCGCTCTGACTTCCTCTCTCCATTGATGAGTATCTCTGTGGAGCCCATCTTCTTCAGGAACTTCTTCTCTACGTACTTTGCCTTAATCCAAGCCTCCTTCTCTTGCCTGCAAGGGACCACACAACACAACATAACAGACTTGTAGTGTTCAAAAGTAACAGATAAAGATAATGCACAAGATCATATTTATTTAGTTTAGTTACATATTTTATATTTTAGATAATTATCTAAAGTTATATATTTTATGAATTCCTACCTTGAACTGGATGGTAATGGTTTCTTTAGACCTTGTTCTTGATATGAGCCTTCATAGATGTGGTTGATGACACTGTTTCCAAGTTCACACATTAACTACAAAGCACAGACAAAGAAACATTACATTAATGGTCTCCGCACTAAGACTGAACATAACAAGGAATAGTTCAACAGCCAGGAGACGGTTAGCTTAGCTTAGCATAAAGACTGGAAACAGGGGGGAAAAGCTAGCCTGACTCTGTCCAAAGATAAAGGCCTATCAGCACCTCTAAAGCTCACTTCTGTAATTGACATTTCATATGTCGTTTGTTTACAGAGCCGGGCTAGCTGTTTCACCCTGCTTCCAGCCTGTATGCTAAGCTAAGCTAACTGTCTCCTGGCTGTAGCTTTACATTTAAATAAGGCTATTTCTCAAAAAGTCAAACCATTCCTTTAATGCCTTAACAACTGCTTTTTGACTCAACAATAATAAGCGCCTCATTCTCGTCCTTATTCCTCAGGACGCTGTTGAGACAAACTGTACCTTTAATAATTCTGGTTCCCATGAGTCCAGTGTGAGTGAGCGAACCTTCGAACAGTGAACTCCGAGACTCCTGCAACAAAAACATATTTTAAGTCAAGAAATATGCTGCCTTTATGCTCTGTAGTCAAACAATTAAGAGGTGAAAGTAAAAGAACTTTACTTTGTTATGACGATGAGGCAACAGATGGCGGCCATCACAAGGAAATAAGAGTATTTTATATTCTTTTAATAGGAAAGTGGACGTTTTACAAATTAGTCATACACTATGGCGTTGCATGGTGACCTGGTCTGAATAGTGGCAAGTGACGTAAAATCACAATAGTGTTATCCTGAGGGAAATGAGAGAAGCCGCTCCTAATGTCATGCAAATTTCTAAGTTCCACCGATGAAGCTGTCTGGTATCCAGGCAACAGTGATACTGTGTTCCTCCCTTTCGTTGCCCTGCATTGTAACACAGAGGCCATGTCTGATCTCACTGTGAGAGGACGAGCCCCAAAAAGGAACATGAATATTCAACAGGTGGGAACATACACACACACACACACACACACACACACACACACACACAGGGATGGGGTTTGTGATTACATAAGCAGTGATAACTGCACACACACAACTCCTGAGGGAAAAATTTTCCCAGCGGGAGCTTGAAAATGAACCTCAATGACGCAACAGTGTGATGTAACAGAACATGAGCGCGGTGCAGTGATCTGGATGATGAGAGGATGCGTTTATCTACCTTAACTCAACAGCATTACATCATATTCACCGGGATCTGACACTGAATTAAACTATTCAATGGCTTGTTCGCTGTGTGTATCTGAGCTCTGCAGCCGCCTTTATCTTCTCACTTCCCTCCCTCACTGAAAACTCTCAATCAAAGCCTGATCCAATAAGTAACGTACTGCGCTTTAATCCCTTCTGTGGTGTGTGTGGCTGACCGTGCATGGTAAGGCCAAAGTAAAAGACAGCTGGCACCACTTCCTGTCTTCAGTGCCAGTACCCACACAGCACATGGCAGTGGTGGAAGAAGTATTCAGATTTTTTACTTAAAGTCCCCCTCCAATCAAAAATGCGTTTTGCTTCCTATTACTAATTCTTTTGCTGAAAAGGCAGAAATCTCTTTGTGCTCACATTAAATCTGAGTTTAAGACAATCGTGGTTCAATGCGCAACTTACACAAATGTGATGTGGAAAGTTGAAGCCTCCAGTGCACATACACTGAGAATGGGCTTTTCAGAGAAGGAGGAGACATCTTGTGTCCAGTAGTTCAACTTTTGTAGCCATTTTTTAAATTAAAAATATTTGTATGAATATACAATTCATAGATTTTTCAATGAGGGAGGAGTAGACGTAATTTTACTTTTTTTTTTTTTTTTTTAAAAGGAAAATCTATATCAGACACACATTATTATTCAGAGTCTTTTTATATGTTTTAAAACAAGTCTGGAGGGGATCTTCAAGTAATAGTCACAATACTCCATTACCAGTAAAAGTCCTGCATTCAAAGTTTCCCTTAAAAGAGTACTCCACTGATTTAGCATTGCACTCCTGTGCATAGTCAGACTCATGATGGACATTTAAAAAAATAAGAAGATGAAAATTGATGTAGCAGAACCAGATATGTCGTCCTTTCTACTCCATGCATTCTTATTCCTTGTCAAAACCTGGGGACTACATTACCCACAATGCAACTTGACTGCCGACAGTTCAGTCAGAGATTTGTGTGTGTGATGCTAGTAGCGGCTAATGTAGCCTCGAGCCGCTAGCCACAAAGCAGAGATGAGGAGCGGGCAACAGAGGTTTGGTAAGCTCACTACATAAGTGCAGTACTTGAGTAAATGTTTTTGGTTACATTGCATCACTGGCATATAGTTAGGATTAATTTAGGATTAGATTAATTTGAAAGACTCTACCTGTGGATGCCGGAGCACTCGATACACAGCAGGATGCCCAGGTTGATTGAGGCCCAGCGAGGGTCGGCTTGGCCACAGTCACAGCACTGCTCGTTTCCTGGCAGACACTGGATCCGCTGCAGGATGGTCTCCCCTCGGGCACTGCGCTCCCGCGGCTCACTGGCCGAATCAATACTGCTGGTGGACGGAGAGGCCGTTCTGTCCAGATGCTAAGTAGAAAACACACACAAAAAGCCATTCTTTAGGATCACAAAATGCCATATCAATAAGCATGTTCTGTGTTTTGCAAATGCATTCCTGATGTCTCTTTTGTTGTACCAGATGGTGCCATTACAAGGTTTTTGTACAGATTAAACAAACACAAGATATAACATGTCAAATAGTGAGCTTTAGACGTGCTGGTAGGCAGATTCTTTACTGTTGGACAGAGCCAGGCTAGCTGTTTCCCCCCATTTCCAGTCTTTATGCTAAGCTAAGCTAACCGTCTGCTGGTTGTAGCTTCATAGTTACTGTACAGACATGAGCGTGGTATCAATCTTGTAGTTAGTCTTCGTGGAGCTGCTTTTTAGACCAGGTATTTTGATCTATAACAATGCAGCATATTTTATAAACTGATCATTTATTTTAGGTGTAACATTTTCTGCAAAATGACTAGTACTGTAACTACATCTGTCAGATAAATGTAGTGGAGTAAAAAGTACAATATTTCCCTCTGAATGTATAAGTATTAAGTAGCATAAAATAGAAACACTCTTGTAAAAGTACCTCAAAATTGTACTTGAGTACTATACTTTATTACTTTCCACCACTGCAACGATACAATCAAATCTCATAAATAAGCTATAAAACATATTTGTAGGTGCTTTATGACCCCGACCTGCGATTTACCTCTATATAGTAAGTGTCTGGGCTCTCTCTGTAGGCTGAGGCAATGCTAGCTTGAACTGCCTGAATCCACGCTTGTCTTAGCTTCTCAGACTCAGCCTGAAGCATACAGCTCCTGTAAAACAGACAAAGTAGTATTACTAATCATAATGTACCTTCTGTACAGATCTGCATAATCTAGTGTGACATGCTAAACTAACAGTATGTAAAAAGGAAAGTTTTCTTATTCAAGGCTTTCACTTATATTCATATACTGTATATTGTTAACTTTTTTTAACAACCATGATTTACTATAGAACTGTGCTCATACAGCATAACAAAGAGAAGTGCTGCGGTGATTTACTAAAGTACAATTAAAAAGATAAATAATAAAACAATAAAAGTCTACAACCATGATAGCAGCTCTGTGAGGCTGTACTTAGGCACAGTGTTGCTTTGAGCTAAATGCTAACTTTAGCATGCTAACATACTCACAATGACTATGCTAACATACTGATGTTTAGCAGGTATAATGTTTACCACGTTCACCATCTTAGTTTAGCGTGTTAGCATGCTAACACTTGCCAATTAGTGCTAGTACAGTTGAGGCTGATGATGATGATGATGATGGAGTCAGTCAGTCGGCTAAGCGTTACCAGGAATAAGTCAAATTAAGCATCATATTTGTGTGTGTCTCTCTCAACTATTATTTTAGTAATAGAAGAAGAACAGGAAGAACAGAATATCTCATGCACATTTTGCGGTTAATGACATCAGAATGATCAGAGATGTGTTTCTGTACTGAAATGAGACGTGAGGAGATTTATCTATGTAGAATTACAACATTGTAATGTAAAGCAGTTGTTTTATACATTTTTTAAAATCTTAAATGGATCCATGTTAGCATGCTAACATTTGCTAGTTAGCACTAAACACAAAGTACAGCTGAGTCTGATGGGAATGTCATTAGTTTTGCAGGTATTTGGTCATAAACTTAAGTATTGGACAAATGAAAATTTTGACGCGATGATGGCGCCAGATGAAAAATGAAGGGATCACCAAAGATATTACAAGTCACCTTCTGAGGAACATGAATGTCTGAACCAAATTACATGGTAATCCATCCAACAGTTAAGTCTTACTTGGAGGGGGAGACGACCTCAAAGCAGAACCTCCTCTCGATGTCCTCACATGGTTTAACGGAGCACAGCCGGAGGTCTTCCACCACCACCGTCAGAGAGTCCTGCTAACAAACAAACAACTTCTCACTTCTCTGCTTATCAACAGCCCCAACACAACACAAACATAAAACAGCTGTTCCTCCTTGATAAGACTTTTTTCCCCCCCCTGGCAGTTGGAAGCCTCAGAGTGCATGACCATTAGATATTTAGCAGAGAATTGAAAATGACCTCCAAACCACACCGTCAGCTCCAGATTGAGTACTCTCTTGACTCACAAACACAGTAAGTGATGATGGATTTCAGTGAAGATCACCGTAACGTTAAAAAACATTCAATGCTCCCCCCCCCATTAAAGTGCACTTAACCTCTTAGAGCCCACTTTTTTTTCCACCCAGGGGAAAGCTTATAGCTTGAAGATGTATGTACTTGCCTTGAGCTTCTTCTGATAGACCAGCTGACTGTTCTGTATGGAGAACCACCGTCTAGAGAGAGGGGGGGGTAAATAAAACTTTTAGATGGAAATATTTCCGATGCTAACGGGTCAGCGTGCAAAGGTGAACCACTGATCAAGGACGGGTAAAAGCATTGAGTGAAATGGTTTTTCGGTCCTTTTTCGGCAACACAATATCGTGACCATTGTTTATTACATTATTATGTGTTTTTAGCCTATATTTGTTTACATTTTGGCAAATTGGCACCATTAAAAGTATGCCGAATTAGCGATTAGCAGCTCCTGTTTTCAGTGTTCTCATGGATGTACCGACAACTATCACTGGATTACTTTGATACTGAAGAAAACTTGAAAACGTGAAGATTCTCAGGCTAGTTCTGGAGTTATAAGGAGCGTCTATCTTTCTATAATTTCTAAGCTGATTTATGGACTTTTTTCCCCAATGATAACGATATCGTCGGGAAGTGTAAGTCACCCTGAATCTAAGAATATGCGCATCATGCCTCTGTGTTCAGATTCCACTGAGTTATGACTCAGAGAAGTAGTGCCAATCTGGGTGCAAATTGTGGGCTAAGCTACAATAACAAAAAACATTTAATTAAAATAAAAACTACAATAACTAGCTAACTTCCCGTTATTTTTAGAATGCTGGCATGCCCCCGTTACACTTGTAACAAACAAGTGTTACTTATTATTCATACCTTTACCTACATACTTAAACTTATGATATATAGTCGACACATCATGACTGCCAGAGTAGCACTACAGGATTTCTTTTGCACAAATACTTGCACAATTCACTTACATGATTTAAGGTACTGTAATGTACATATTATACATATAGCTTTTTAAAAGTCATCTCCCTAATTTATGTCTTTTTTTTCTATTTTATTCAATAACATCTTATTGTATTTCTTTTTTTGAGTTGCTAACTCTACTGTATGTAACTTCTATGGTAAGGCTAAAGCCAGGTACAGTGTTTTACCATCAATTCACTGTGTATGCTAATGTGATATATCACAGTATATAAAGGTTTTTGCCATCTTAGTTACCTGTTCCAGGTCTTAAAGGCATTACTGGCCCTCTTGAACAAGTAGCCCTCCATCACCACACCATTAGGAGCATCCACGTTGAACTCCACCTTAGAGTCGTCATACGAAAAGTCCTGAAAGAGAAGAGAAAGAGACCCCCATAATTAACCCTGACTGTCAAACAAAAAGTTAACAGACCAGCTGATTGACATTTAAAATGTTAGAAGAACATCCTGACAAACAGGAAACAAAACACTTGTCCCTTTTCTGTGGCAAAGAGGTTACATGTGTGCTGTTCCTGGAATACCAGCAGCATTTCATTTGCACTGTAGATACAGTTCATTAACCACCCAAATCATCATACATTGTGCAATGTATGTCATGTAGAAAAGGTCACGTGTTAGTCCATGTAGGCATAAGAGTTGCATGCCATCTTCCTGTGTGGCACACTGGGGCATTTCGTAACTCAACAGATGTGAGTGTGATGCAAATTATTACATAAACAGAGTATGATTCATGTGAAATTAGCCTCTAACCTTTTCATGACTTACAACATGTCACCTAGCGCTTTAATGCTAGCCAACAGAAAGTGGTACACAGGTATTTAGGGCTTAGAGCAGAGTCATTCCTAAATTGAAGGGTTTTAAGAAGCACAATTATCATTCAAACATCTGTGTTTTGATGTGTCATGTGAAAGAAGGGAATAATGACTCAGTATGTCCTGAGACTACTAATAAGCTACATTTTAGAAGTAATATAATATGCAGCAGGGACAGAATATTAACTCAACCAAAATGTAATTTCAACATTGCATGCATGCAGCCCTGGGAATAGACCAGACCCAGTCTTCCCACAAGAGTCAATTTAGGCTGTATGCTTAAAACGCAGAGATGTATCAGACATTTAAAAAAAAAAAAAGTATCCAAGAATATATGACAGTGTCTGCTGGAGTGACCCAAATAAAAACTGATCTTCATTCACTCTCCTGTTTCATAACAGCGTGTGCGTACATGCAGCAGCTCGCAGCACACCATTAACTTCAACTTGTATAGCCTACATATGAAAAAAAAAAAGGATGAATTCCAGCACACATGAGACACGCAGTGTTTCAGTCATGGACCTTCATCAGGCATTAAATTTACAATGTGAAACAAGACATCTTTATATTGACGTCAAAGTTTAATTATAATTAATAAAAACATCCTTAAAGAGAGACAAACAATACATGTCAGAAACCTCTGAACACAAATGAAAAGAGATAAAAAGAAATGGGAGGCGATAAACAGTCTAAATAAAGAGATAATCATTCCTAGAATGTAGTTGAATAACATGATAACCAAATGAGAATACGCACTAAAGTAACAAACATCCAACATAATGAAAAATCAACCCACCAAACTGTGGTCCCACCGGCAAAAAATCTTCATTTTCAAACGTTTAGTGTGTTCCAACAACATCGAAAAGCACCAAAAAAAAAAAAGGCAAAAACCTTTAAAAAAGTAATATAAATAGGCTCCTGAAAGCCAGATCTCTCAGAGTAGAAGCATCTTCACTCTCTGAGGGCTTTACCTCTCACAGCGGAGGCTAATGCATTTTATCGCTGCAGTGCGTAGTTCCAAAACTGACATGTGTGCCCTACACTCCACCTGCCTGCTGCCCTGTGAGCCTCAGGATTAAAACTAATTACCATACAGCTGCCAATGTATCCATGGCAGGGTGCTGCTACTGTAGCTGCTCTTGACCCAAAAGACAAGCAGGCTGCTCTGACACTTCAGTGTTTGGGTCTGCTTCAGTTTTACAACTCCCTAAACACACCTCCCTTGCTGAAGAAGGTGGGAGTTTCAGTCCCCTGTTGACCCAGAGGGAATCTATCTGGCAGGCTGTCCAGATCACCAAACAAATACTACCCAGAGCTTGAATGCAATCCCTGCAATGCAACTATGGAATCTGTAAGAAGTTGATGCAGCTTACCTTCAGCTGTCAGATGTCTTTCCTTTTTGAATATAACATCACAAACATAGGAACACTGAACAAGATGTGCACTGGGTGGTACTCTGCAATCTCTCAAGCTTACAACAAAGACCATCTATTTTTAATGATGCAACGTCACACAGACAGAAACTGAACATCAGTGAATTATTGAACAAGCTGGGAAACAGAGACTTCCAAATGTTTGGAGCAAATGAGTAAATTGTTGTGGAGCAGCAGGAACACTGTAAATTCCAGATAACATGTCCTGATGCTTCATCCACCTGCTGCTGCACGTAGGTCGGCCTATAGGCTATGCTGCAGAGCTCCATCGCCAAAAGGTGAGCCCAGTTGCTAGCACTGATTACTCAGTCTGCTGTGATGCGCTTGTTTATCCTTCTGTCTCTCATTATTACTACAGTCTACAAGCTTTCATCTGTTACAAACTGGCTTTGCGCCTTCATCCCGTCTTGCCGTACATACCTGCCTGACATCTGCTTAGCCGTCTTCAACTAATCCTCGACAGACCTGGTCGACTTCACTACAAAGTTACAAAAGCCTGACATCTCGGAAGTCTTTTCAAATACTTTCCCGCCGTGAGACATCAACCATAAGAGATAATAAATAGTCCACTGTCTTCTGTAACAGATTTATTGTGCCAACAGCCCAAACTGTGGTGATGAGACAGGCTCAAGTTAATGCTTAAATAAAAAAATTAGATTTAACAACAGTCCTCAACAGTACTCGAGTTCCTGACTGCACTATTGTAAGAAAGCTTTCCTTTGGACACAGTTCTCTCTATGTTCAGCTGGAAATAAGGCTTTCTCTGAATCCTTGGGAACATGACTCCTCTAATCAGCTGCATTGGAATGAGGGATGTTGAGGATGAGGAGATTCAAAATGCCGGCACTCGATACAAGAAAAAAAAAGTGTGACGTGACGTTTCAGTCTTTGGCCGTCTTCTGATGATCTCATGTAATGAAGGCCCGGGGCTGAAACGTCATGTTTTGCTAGATGTTGGTGTTAGTGAATAAATGTGTTATTTTTATGAGCTATATTTGACTACATAGCAAGTGTTGCACCTCATTTTTTCCTCCTGAAGATGAGAATATTTAAATAGAGAGGACAAACATCTTCTGGGGCAGCTTTTGATTCCGCACAAGAATTTCATGGGAAGTTTTGGAGAAAATGACTGCAAAAATCAGTAGCAACATGCTATATGTAAAAATGAATTTGATAAATAGTCTTTTTCTGACTACAATGATGTAAATTTATTAGAGTTGCAATGATTATTGATAGAAAATTTAATCTGCAAATATTTCAATTTCAAGGGAAAATGCCAAAACATTTGCATAATAGTAAACTGAATATATATGAATTTTTGACTGTTGGCTGAATAAAACTAGTAATTGGAATACACCATGATTATAAATTATAATGAAGATTCTTCACTATTTTATAGATAAAAATCATTAATCGAGACAATAATCTGCAGATTAACCGATAATGAAAATAATTGTTAGTTGCAGCCCTAAATCTTATAAAAAGTGGGCTTTTAAAAAAATATGTACTAACATTATGTATATACATTTATTTATGTACTGTATATGCCTGGAGTTTTACATCTGTGTTGTTCTGATTTTATGTTTTCTTGCCTGATGCAGATTGTTGTTGTCCATCATAAAAAGCACCATAAAGACAAAAATGTTGAATCGTTTTTTTCATTACAACATCTATCTGGAATTTCAAGCAGTAAAAATAAATCCAGTGACCCACAGGGGCAGCATGTAGCGCTGCGCTGGTGATGTAAATGCAGAAATAATAGCAGGTGGAGCTGACTGCCTTGGACAGGACTTCTCCATTAAATCTGCAGTTAAAAATGAATGGCTCTGGCATTTAGATGCTTTCCCTGCACTGTGTGCCCAGCCAGCAATAGTGACAGTCCATGGTTGGAGCACTTTAACTCCCTTTCTGCCCTCTTGGTTTTTGCTTTGGTAAGGGCTGTCCCCTTCGCCCTGTGTAAGTTTACACAAGGCTTATTGCACATGCTCGATGTGATGAGGAAGAAAAGAAACAAGAGAAAAAAATCTCTTTAACAAAGTAGGCCATGCTGTTCTAAAACGCAGCGGAGAATAAAGTAGGCAAATACAAAACACAGTGACATTCTACAATTTTGTGCATGAATAAATCTAATATCTCAAATGTGTCATTTAATATTTAAGATTCAGAAATATTACATGTTGTAATGCATACAGAGTGAAGACAAAGCAAGAACAGAAGAGCTGACTGACTCATTTTTATGTATCTTCAGTGGTCAACAATAACTAGCTAACTAATAACAACTGTTATCTATTTTAGGACACTGCAATTATTCCTTTGCAATAGGTGATGTAACAGACGGTTTCTATACGGGCCGTTCAAACTAAGTTCAGTGTTTCTAATTGTTTTGTATAAATGATTCAGGATGCACTTCAGCTTGCCCTCAAGGCTTTTGGAGTCTGGCTACAGCTTGAAGAAAACTTCAAAGGGGTTTGTTAATGTTCTGTACGAACACCGCGGGCTACACTTCACCCTCCCCACGCACCAAACCAAACGTCTTTCAAGTAAAAATGGAAATTCACATGGGAAAACAAACTGAAGAGTACTCACCTGCAAGAGGGTCTGAGAGGAGATGGTGGTATTAGGAACATACAAGAAGAAGAAAAGAAAATACAGTGTTAGGACCACCAGACTAGTTTACATGGGGATAATAAAATAATCTTTCAGATACAATGCACCTCCCTCTGATTATTCTCCTTACTGGTCTTCCAGCAATCACACAACAAAAACATCATCCACCTACTGTAACACCACAATATTTTCATGCCATGCTAATTGTAATGTCGCTTCAACTTGTGACCTAATTTAATTTTAAATTTACAACTACAGTGCATGTCCCTTGGTGATGGATGGCGTATAAGGCTTAGTGTCTAACAGCTCTGGCAAAAACAGATCAATAACTGGCCCTACATGTGACCCAGCCCTTCCCCGTGGCTCTATCTGCAGCACAGACCGCAGCGCCCGGAGGGAGAGCGCTGACCGGAGCTGTCTGACAGATGGTCACTGATCCTGGGGTACAGAGGAGCCAGACACTGGCCCCGCTGAAAAGAAGGCTTTCTGAATTATTAAATAACAAGATGCCAGACAGGGAGTGCACCCTTCGTTTATGGTTTCCATTATTTGATCACCAAGAGAAAATATACTCTATATTCATACAGCATATTTGAAATGTGTAAAAAAAAAAATAGGAAAAATAGTTTGCAGGCATGCTAGCTGCTCTGTTAGGCTGTACTTAGGCACAGCGGTACTTTGAGCTAAATGCTAACATGCTCACAATGATGCTAGATGAAAGGTCATTCATTGAGTGTGCGCGTGTGTGTGTGTGTGGTGTGTCTGTGTGTGTGTGGGGGGGGGTCATGGCAATCCAATATTTTAGATATTTCACTAAAAACAACAAATGTGGCTAGAGGAAAAGTCGGGGGTTCACCAAAGTCAGTATGATTTATTCTCTGGGTACCATGAATGTTCATAGAAAATTTCATATCATGCCATCCTATAGTTATTGAGATATTTCAGTCTGGACCAAAGTGGTGAACCGACCGACCAACTGAGTCCGACATTGCCATCCATAGGGCCACGACAACAAAGCAATTTACCGGACTAAGAGCGCAGTTAAGCTCCTACTTATACATCAGCACATACAGTAGTTAATGTGCTGACCGTCTACAGCAGGCAACAGTGGGATAAATAGCTCTTAAAAACACTTAATTCCACCTGATTTAATGCTTAAATCAATGCCTGGACTTTGTTAGGGGGGATTAATCAAACACTTCCCAGCTGCCCAGGTCTAATCCCTTCCCAGTCACAACAGATGCACTGGGCCAGGTGGCAGACTGGATCCTGGAGGTGAGCGCATTCACACCCGGTTAGATTCTCAGAACAGCTCAGTATCAACCTGCCAACCTAACAGACAAAAGGAAGATTCTTCAGGGTCAAAACCTGTGTGTATAACTTCGAACCATCCCAACTGTCCGATACCTTTGCTTGCAGGGAAATACTGAAGAAAGACAAACATGAAAGGGTTTGCGCCCTTGAATCCAGGATTTTCAAGAGGGAGTGTCAGGTGCGTGTAGCCAAGATAAACTGTAGCATCTCACAGGAAGAAATGCCTGCACACTGAAAAAAAGAGACTCCTCACAAGTTGGAAGTTGTTCTCTGACCGAAACATTAACTTTTTTGTCCAATTTTTTCACTTTTTGGACATATAATAAACTGATTGTTTTTGCATCTGAAGAGCCTCCTCTACCTTTTTGGCCAGTGTGCGGGAATTTCTTCCTATGAGAAAGAAAATACTGAAGCCATATCAGGGTTTCTCCAATTCAAATTTAAGTTATTAGTATTATTACTACATGGCATTTTATTCAGTACTTCCCAGCAGTATATAACAATAATTCCTCGTGGTATAATTAAATAAATTAACGGAACATGAACCCGGATAAGCATCAGAAAATGAATGTATGGATGGATTAACAAATTAAAAATGATTATTTCAGTTCATTTAAATTTTGGCTAAAATTGACACTTGCCCATTATGACACAATGAGCTTCCTAGCTACTGTAGCTAGCAATAGTGAGAGGGTTTGCTACAGATCTGATTGTGCTGACTGAAACTCCACAATAAAAGACTTGAACAGCCTTCTGCAGAACAATCCACTGTCACAACAATGCAACTTTCAGTTTTTAGGTGTATAACATCTTCTGAAAGCACAGAAACATTATATAACTAACGTTACCGCCTAAAACAATTTTGTATATTCAATTTAAGACTTTTTAATACCTTCTAAGGCCTCTTTTTGAGAAAACTGAATTCAATGCAATAAATGCTTTTAAAGACTTTTCAAGACCTGCAGATACCCTGCATATTTGTGCTATAGTAAGTTTTATTTGGTCAATCTGAAAAAAAGGAGGAACTCACCCTCTGCTGAATGGTTGCATGTTTATGCTCCATTTCCCTCTTCTCCATGGCTGAATCAATCACCAGCTGATCCAGCTGAAAGTCAGTTCACACAGACAAAAATGAAAAACAAGTTCAGTGTTCCTGAAAAAAGGTACAGCCCGTGAAACTCATTTTGCAGTGAAATAATTCTAACACATAGAGTAAAGGCACTGTCAGAGGTGATTCAGAGAAGCTGACTAACACTTTCCACAGGCTAAGCCTGCAATGACACGATAGGTCGGTGTTTGGTAATGAAGCATCGATTCAGTTCTCCTGCAGCAGTCAACCTGCTGTGACAAACACGTTAGTCCACAATAACGTGCACCCAACGGTTGTGTGTAAAATATTGGTTTGGACCGTAATGGAGCCTTTTTATTTCACGTGGGGAAGAAGTGTTTTATTTAGATACAATACACCCAAAATCAAATCACAAATCCAACGTATCACAACGTATCAATCAAAAAGCGGAAATTGAAATGATAAATTACACAATTGCCTCTTATCGAGAGTTCAAATGAGGATCAAACCGGTTCCAATCAAGACAGAGCGCCCGGGGGAAATGACACAGCTCAGCTGATGGAGCACACGCTGGGTGGTGATAAAGATGCTTTGCTCACCTCAGCAGCCAGTTTCTTCATGTACGGGTCGATCTCATCCAGCAGGTTGTAGCCCTGCTGGAACAGCGAGTACTGGGCGTGCATGAATGACAGCATCTGGGTGGGACAGAAGCAGTTGTTTTTTTGTAACATTATGAAGTTTATCATTATGTGGAATATATTATAAAGACGCATGTGTTGTTAGAGGTGGCGATGCATGTGTTTGTGTGTCTGTATTGACTTACAGCATCTAGGATCTCAAATTTCTTCTTCGCCTGGAGGACATTGATCTGCAGAAACAAAGACAGACATGTGTTTCTAAATTAACATTAGACTGTCTGGAGTATTGATTATTTTATGATTTTATTTTATTATTTTGATGATATCCACAACAATACACCACATTTGACACCTACAGGCCATTGAAATAACACCCTCTAGTGGACAATATTTTCCTCTTTCTAACTGTAACACCATCAACCTTAATTTGAGTTAAGTCTGATGAGACAAACACACAATATGTCAGTAGAATTGGAAAAAAACGTAACACACTGCCATAAAAAAAAAAAACAGTCCCTATGGTATTTCCTGAATTAAAGCCTTTGCATTGTCTATCTTAACTGATGCAAACATAAATGACATTTTGTGCTACATTTAAGAGGTCACTTGTACATATAGCGCATCTCCCTACGGCTTTGACCTTTTCTGCCTCAAGACACCTTCAATTAAGACTCAAAAGGGTAAGATGTCTGAGAGCAGTGAGAGAAGGCAGACAAAATGAAGAATGGAAAGAGGGCACGGCCTTCACACCGATCCCACTGAATCAGTCTCTTTGTTCCGCGGGCAAGACATGGGTAGGCGGTTACAACTTGTGGGCAAAATAAACCATGCTGCATATGAACAGAGAGGAGAATGTGTCACACAGGAAGAACAGTGGACATAGACATCGCTGCAGGCTAAAGGGCTACGTCTCGGTCATTCCACAACCGCGCAGGCGAGATTAGTCAGTCTAGTGGGAATGTAAACAAATACATTACTTGGATATGAACAGATAATGTGCAGATTCAAACAGCATCTCAATTTTTTACAGTAATATTCGTCCCCCCTCCCTCCACTGACAGTGCTGTCACACGACTGACACAATTTGCCACAAACGTCACACTATTTCTCTCAGTCAAATAGAACAACACAGACGTCCAACACAAACTGCTACAACCAGTGTTCACAATGTATACACTCAGACTTTTTCTTCAGTATCAAAGCAATCCAGGTGATTGTTGTCTCTACAGTGCAAACAGGAACTGCTAGTAACCAAAGCAGCCTGACTTTCCATGATGCAGATTTGCCAAATTGTAAACAAAGAGGCTATAGGATTAAAACATGGAGGTGTAGATCGTTCAATATTCAGACATTAGCTGTTACCAAACTTGTTTTGCAGGGCTGGATAAAGCTTGGCTTATGTTGAACGGGTGTTATTTTTATCTCATGAGCTGATATTGAAACCTGGCACTTTGGTGAGTCCAGTTTTTAAAGAAAACTCATGCAATATGGGCCAATGCAACTCTGACTTGTATTTCCCCCACTGTTAAAACCCCTTGTTCTGTTTCCATTATTAATATCCATCTGGACCATTAACAGTTACACAGCTTTTTCCTTTTTTGTGGCTCTGTTAAGACTCATTTTTTTCCTGTTTTTTTAAGGTGGGGTTCAAATACAAATTCATTTTATTATTCGTTTAATTTGAGTATATGTTTAAAATATTATGCTATTTTGTGTATTTTACTGGCAGCTGAAGTTGCACGTATTTGTATGTGGAGTATAAATGGCAATATAAAACAATTTAACACACAAAATGAAGCAATCTAGACAATACTCAGCGTGGACCCCGTACACATTGGTATACATCCTAATACAGATATCAGCTTTGCATTACACTACTATCTAGATGTTTATGTCTCCGTCAGGTAGCTTTAGCTTAATTCACGTGCACATGAAGACGCAATATTTTTGAATGAATAAAATTGTACCTTTAGGAACATACTGTATATTCTCAAACAAGGGTTCATAGATTCATAGAGTCACCTGTAGTACGTAGTCCAGAGCGAGGTGTCGGAAGCACTTGCGAGTGATGCTGAGCGTGCCGGTGGCTTCTTCGACCTCATGAGGCTTGTTCCTCGGTGCCTGAGCATTTTTCACCTGCGCTATTTCCATATCCTCACGCACCCTATCAAAGTGCTTCTTGGTCTCTTTGAACTTCCGAACATCCCTGACAGACACAGATGAGCGAAAGTTAAGTGAGACATCAGTAAAGCAACTTTACATGCACAAACAAACTACAGTTCAGTTCAGGAGATAGCAGACTTACAGATTTTGGATATTTAGAGCTACCACAAAGTCAGTGTGAGGCTACAGGTAACCTACTTTAGCTGCATTGTTCATGATATGTCTGTGACAACATATCTGGGCTGCAAAAGGTTGTACTCTGATTAATATTTAAAAATACCAAAAAGGCTTTCAGGGGTAACAAGGGTACGCCTGCTTTTTAAAAGGTTGTGGACTTTGGCTTTTTCCACCTGTGTTGAATATTTTATACATCTAAAGTTCTGCAGGGACACCTGACTGAAGAACCACGTTTACTCACTCTTTCACAAAGTTGTGCAACTGCTGCTTTACAGAGCGCTGAGCTTGATCAAACAGGATCTGAAACAGACGAAAAGAAGAAATTAGTGTTTCTTGATTATGTTTTTGAAAAACATGAAGACTTTGTACACCTGGAGTTGAATGGCATGTCCAAAATGTTCATACAACTGCCAGTGCAGAACTGCAGTTACTATGTTACTGACGCTTAGGAGAAATGGTTTCGAAGTTTTGACTTTTACTTGCAGTGGAGTATTTTTATATTAATGTATCGGTACTTTTACTTAAGTAAAGGATCTAAATATATGTCTTCCACCACAGACCCAACAGTAACATAAAAAATAACACTGGGTCAAAACAACCCATTGGTACTAGTTAATCCAGTATTGTGTCAGTGCTGGGTCAATTTTGACCCAGTGATTTTTAGTGTGACAAAAACTATTTTATTATTTGCTTTTTACTGTTAAACCAATAAAGCACAAAAATAAAAATAATGCACATTGTCTGCGCAACATCATGCATTTTGCCATTTCTCATTCCAAGTAAGAAGACTTTTGGAGGGAAAACAACAATCTGCTACTGTCAAACCACCTGCAATGTATTTCTAACCAACAGAGGGCGACAAAGCACAGCTTTTTCCACACGATGCATGCCAATGATGCAAATCAGCCCTTAATGCCTGTTGGAATGAATGGTGGAGGAATGTCACTCTGACTCAAACTAAACCAGCTCTAACACAATAACACGCCGCCTTTGGTTAGGTGTTTTACATTCAAGATCCCTCCTCCTCTCTTTCACCCTCTGAGCACATCTTCTGTGATTGTTCCTGCCATGCTGCTGCTGCTGCTACTAAATAGGCCACTCGGGCAGAGAGGGAGGGAGGAAGTGAGTGAGAGGGAGGAGAGGAGGCTTTTGGTACAATGTGACACTGCAGAGTCTGCATCACATGCAGGGTGCAAACCCACTCAGACAAATTGTCAGAGTCCGTATACTATCACCATAACTGAGCAGCTAGATTGATTAAAGGGTTTGTATCCTCATCCTGCCTGAATAATTGGATATACAACTGTGTATGTGGATTAGAAGATTTGAGTTTGCAAGGCCCTATAAAACTAGGCTTATGGGTGTTTTAACTCAGGGATTACAGGCGCTGATGATGAGTAAGACACTTGTCTATAGTTGCCAGTGTAGGCGGTGTACAGAGGGAGCCACTAACCAGCATAAAAAGTAAGTATAGATGACTTTGATTTGACCAGACTTAAAAATAAAAATGTGGCTGAGATGGAAGTGGTCAGTTTCATTGTATTGCTGCCATTTACTCTAAGAGAGACATGTTTGTTTTTGATGGTGGGTTAAGGCTTCATTTTACTGCTCTATAAACTCAATGGGTCCAAGCGTGAGAGTGGAACAACGAAGCAGCCCTCCCATCCTGTTTGTCGCTTCATGGTTCTGCCATCACATCAGAACCCATCCACTTTACTGTAGGTGATTAATGAGCAAAGGAATTCTGCACCAGGCACTGTCTTTCTAGTCAAGTTAACAAAGTGCTTTTAATTGCTTCTTGCAAAGTGGCATGTTCAAAGGCCACTCTGTTTGACTGCAAATCACGAGGGTTTGATTGAGCATGTGTGGTCAATCTGTTTGCCTGGCTGCAGTTTAACAAGCTCTTAGAAAAGCACAAGTGAGAACTGGAGTCTTGTGCCATCGAGGGCTCCCACAAACATGCGAGGACAGAAAACAGAATCAACACTCGGGTGTAAGATGAGGTTGGGCACCGTGCAGACAGGACTGAGGTGGACGGTGGTTCACTGTAAACCACAATCTTTAAAAGTTGTCAAGTCAACAAGCACACCTCCATGTTTGTGTGTGTGATTGTGAGTGGTGGCAGGAAAACTGCTGTGAGACTTCCTGGCTCTGGGGGTCGTGCAGCCTGCAGCATTCCTGAGCTGCTTTGTGGCAAGTTGACACCCTACTTTTATTGGACAAGATGCCACAAGTTGCCTCTGTGGGATCTGAACTAACCCTACTGAAAGAGACGAGTGGCAGGATTAACAATACACCGCCTAAAGGTTAACAATACACCTAAAATATTATTGTATTTTAATTAGCCACACTAATGACGTGCGGCTGTGTGCATGGTGATAATGGTCTGTTGCTCTGTCAGTCCAATAATTTGTGAAATATCTTAGCAAATATTGGATGCGTTGCAATGAAATTAGGACATTCATGGTCCCCAGATTTATTCCTAATGACTATGATAATCTCCTAACCCGCCATCTACAGTAGCACCATCAAGAGGTAAAAATCTCCATTTATCAGACACTGCAGTTGACAGGATACGTCCAAAACTGATGTAAATCAATGTAAAAATAGACAATCCAGGTTTCGAAATATTTTGAAACTCAGCTTTTCATGTTTTGTAAGGAAGGAAAAGCATTCACCGTGTTTGTTAGGATTCAAGGATACACACCGTGTGTTAAGTTGAGAAACATAACTTTGTTTACATGAAAACTCCACAATTACCTTTAATGCTAACATAGCATGCTAACATGCTATAATCACAGTGAAAAGGAATTTAGCATGTTTAGCTTCCCTAAAGTGATGTGAAACGGAATATGTACCCACGTTGTTAGATAAGGAAGAACGTGAATCATGCTCTTTTGGAAATATAAACAAAGTTTTTGCCAACTGAGATCCAAACACACCCCTCCTATTTCTCTGCTAGCTACTACGACCCACGAGCTAACAATCAAGGGTGGTTTTGATGGCCAGGTTAGCAAGTCGCCCAAAATTACATTTGATTGGATAAATAATAATTTATCTTATAAAAAAACACTTTTTTCACATTTATTCAAGAGACAGGATTAGGGACTCAGGATCAGAACTTGGAAAATGTATTTCTTATTTCATTGTTTCTTTAATGTTTAACATACTAAAATGCTAAACATTAGCATGCTAGATGCTTAGAATATTAGCTTTCAAATAATATATGGTAAAAATGAGCATGTTAACATGCTAACTGTAAGTATGTTGTAAAACTAATGTTTGTATGTTAGCATGCTAATACTATCATGTGCTCATTGTGGGGCTCCTACTGTGAATATAGACTGTGTTATCCCTTTTTGTTAGGATTTGAAATATTTTCAGCAATTAATGACAATCATAACATTTTATTCTCATATCTGCCAGACAGGCCAACATACACAATGGAGTTGGAATGTGGTTGAACAAAGAAAACACTGTCAAACATGCTGTACGTAAGTAAGTAGGGAATATCTGACTGGCACATCTTCCATGACCTGATATCAGAGCTAAGGAATGAAACGGCTTCAAACACCATCACAAAAGGACTACTGTACTGACTATCAGTTTGCTAATTTCCCTCTCATTCCACTGGCATGTTTGAACACAGACTGATCTCATGAAATCAAGTAAATTGGTGATCCACGCACAAGAGTAAGCAAACACCTCAGACACCTCTGTCAAATCAGACAGAAAATGTTGAAGTGTGGCAAGAAAAACATTTTAGACTTTATTAAGGTTAGGTTAACTGATCATACTTGAACAACCCGACTTCAACGACTGGAAACTTCACAAGTGGTCTGTAAAGCCAGTCTTCTGCTGTTGCCACTGTGCACAGAGAGTAAGCTGAAGTATGCACTCAGTGTCCACTTTATTAGGTACACTTGTACAATCTAATGCAATTCAATGCTACTTTTATGATGCCTACTGTATAATGTTCAGATTTTGTTGACACCGTCACGGTGAGGTGTTAATTCAGTTATTTGTTTTAGCATTAAGGTCATAGTTAGTGGTGGTGTTGTACTGTACTGCATTATATGGAGCGGTTTCTAATATTCTGCCCCCCTCTTGTATGTAAATAAGGACAAAAAAATAGAAACGCCTCTAAATATAATGTAGTCCAGTACAGCAACTCAATAATAAACACGTAATTTAAATTACACATTTCTGACAATGTGAACAAAAACTGAACATTATATTTCTACTTTTACTTTGTAAAGGTAGAATTTATGGTAGAACTGTTGTATTGAATTGCAATAGATTTCACAAGTGTACCTAATAAAGTGGCCACTGAGTGTATATGTAAAGAAAAAAGGCCATTTAACACTAGAATAGCTAGGAACATACTGCATAGGAGTGTTAGGGCACAAACAGGAATGTAAAGGAAATTCAGAGATCTGTTTCACATTACAAACACATTATAAATGTTTTGCTGAAAACACGTTACAAAGACTGAACGACGTAGTATGGAATTGTGGAGTTAGACCACTTTTTCACCACTTTTGTGTTCAGGATTTTTTGGGCGGGCCTGAAATCATGGCTCGATGAGCCACTGAGCATGGCCCCTCCCCTAACACTATAATAACTAGAGCGCATTAGCATCAGTGGTTTGCCGCTCAGAGTTACTGTTATTGCCGTTAGTTACAGCCTACAGATTGCTAGCTAGCTATGCCTTCGTCCGGCAAATGCATATTCCCAGGATGCGAGAATTTACAAAACAGCTCGGTCTCCTTATTTAAATTTCTGAAGGATGATTAGATCAAGAAGAGGTGGATTGATTTGGTGAAGAGCCACCTTGTTGGAGAGCTGAGGATCCCCACCAACAACCGCCTCTGCGGTGAACATTTTACACCGGGTAGTTTTACAAACTTTCATCGGAGACAACTGGGATACACTGATAATCGTATGTTAGCCTAGCATCATTTTCATGTAAGCAAGCTGACGCTACTGCATGTAATGTTATATTGGCCTTCCTCTCAGCGGACCCCAGCGTTTGAGAGCAGAGAATACCACTTATTGTTTCAAGATTTTGCTAACTTATTTTATTTACTTTGCGATTTTTTTAATCAATCATTCAAATTTGGCTCAGTGGTTAATAACACATTTTTCTGTGGTGTGACAAACTCAGAACATTTATTTATTATTGCTTTACACGGACTTTAAGTATCAGTTTCTCTGTCAGGCCACTGCGCTCCCTTTGAGGATACATTTTCGTATATTTTTACTTTCTGATCAAAGGATGCACTTATAGTCTGTAAGGAATGATAAGGATTGCAGTTGCAGACAGAAATGCCTTCCTGCTGCGTTTTGCTTTGTTTTCCAGTTTCCAAATATAACTGAGAGACACTAGCGTTGGCATCCCACACGGGAATTCACCCATTCAGTATGTAAAGCCTACTGCATTAACATACTTATTCTTTTCAAATGAGTTAAAATCAGGAAAATCATACCGTATGTATGTAACTTACATAAAATAATATGTAATTATAACCTAAATTCTTCCATGCTCACATGTTTTCTCTCTGCCTACTGCACATCTCACCATCCTACATATAATCCTTTGTCCTGTTTTCAATGCTTTAAGACTTGGCAGCTCAGATGTTCGTCTCTCTTTGCATCTGCGTGTCAGTCTACCCTCATTTCTAATGGATGTTCAGTGTCAAACATAAGTCAATAATTTATTGAGTATTCATATGGAGTTTCATGCTTGAATTAAATAGAGACCGTTCAAATGTTGGCCTGATTCTGCTGATGCTTCTGCCCATTTGAAAGAAAAATCTGTTGTGAAATCTTTGGACGGGAAAAGGCTCTGAGCTAAAGTAAAAAGGAGCTACTCTTGGCTTGCGTTTGACATTCATACAAACAGAGCCTGTTTGTTCTGTTGTGTGGTGCTGGACTGGCAAGGGAGCCAAGCTATCAGGAAATGGAGGGAAGCAAGGGCCAAGACTCTTTTATACTTTACTTGGATCTGTGTGTTTGGTTGTCTGAGCTCACGTCCATGTATATGCTCAAACATATGCACTGTTTGTGTTTATTTTATGTGTTTTAAAAAGGCATCCGAGCATGCCTGCAACAAGGGCAGTTGGCACTCAGCGGTCCCATTTGTACGGTGCCATTTCATATTCTTGAGTGTCTATAAGCACAGTGGCAGCTGCACGGCAAAGTATGCACACAGAGGGACATCCATCACAAGTAGCAGATATAACCATCATCATTTCTTATTCATTGGAGCACTGCTGGAGTCCCTTGGCTACAGGAGCGCTGCACAGTTAAATGCACATGTTGTCTTTCCTGAATAAAATACGAACACGTAAAAGATGTCAACAGAAAATGTTATTGCTTCAGCTAAAAGTCTTAAATATCAGTGGATCTTGAGGCTCTCATCACTGCGTTAAGGTCCCATCGCTGCAAATATTATCATTTCTGTGAAATCTTTCATCTCAGGGGAATCCCTCTTATCGCTTCAGTCTCGCACTTCTCATACACACCACCCCCCTGCTCTGCTCTGCTTTTATATCAAAGTAACACAGAAAACCTTTGAGCCAATCATATTAATGTCCAGTCAGACTCTTGGCTCTAATGGACTGCAGGGAGGGAGAGGGGAAACAGGAGGCTGAAAACCCAGCTGAGCTTACAGTGGAAGAGGCCAGCTGGTCCCAGGCCAAACCACGCTCTCTTATGGTGTCTAAAGTGTGACACACTGAACCAGACAAACAGGGAGTTTGTCAATCTAAGAGAAACACTGAAAGGCTGCATTTGATTGGAACTGGAAGGCACTGGAAACAGAACAAAGCATGTAATCCTAAAACTGCCAGAGCTCTAATTTGAATACAATTACAAAGGGCCGGCGAAACAAAGGGAAAGCCTTACCATATAAAACATTTCAATAAAACATCACAACCTGCAGCCTCAGAAATTACCATCATGTAGAATCAATACCTCTAAGAGTGTAAAAAAAATAACAATACAAGCATCACAAAACAGCTTTTTGCATGTTTATTGCATTATATTGTACAGGTTTAGGGAGATCAGCAGTTCTCAAATATGTCGAGGACTATAGATCCATACGTTGCATAAGATTGGTTTCCATAAAACCATTCAGGAGGATTTTTGATATTGCTGATTTTGTATGAAAGTGTACACGTGTCTAACTTGAACGTAGGATGACAATAATTGTGACTGGATGAATGTACACTCTATTGCCAGTTTATAAGATACACTTAGCTAAAACAAATGCAGTCTGATACAACGAGATGTGTTGATTCAACTTTATGCTTTATTTGGAGGATGTAATTTGTGGTGCTGTTTAATTGTATGGTGTTGGGAGGTGTTTCTTATTTTAAGTCTATCCTCATTGATAATGGCGAGCACACCCAAATGATCTTTTGGTATTTAAAAAAAAAAATTTAAATTACTTAATTGTTCAATAAAAGCAAAATGCACAAAGAAAATGTGAGTGCTCACACTACTCATGTAAATTCTTTCATTCATTTAAAAAAAAACTGTGTTAATTGATTTTTTTGGCCACTTGGGGGCAGCAGAAACAAGCTGTAAACACAACATTGCTAATACGTTCATCATATCGACTTTATATGATGATAATGTATCAACCAGTAGTCTCCACCAACAGGAAAGATCTGGTTCTTTAGTTGCTAAATACTCCACTATGTTCACTAGCTAGTCGCTAACGTCGTCTGTCTCCTGTTTGGTGCTGGGCAGGTGGTGTACAGTCGGTTTTTAGAAAACAGCTGCCTGCTGCAGCTGGAAGCAACACTATGAGAACGGTAAGAGTGAACCAAAACAGTAACGTTGCAGGCCCGACAACCAAAACATTGAGCTGAAAGACACTATAAAGCTCCGTAGAGCTGAGGAGAACTACAGAGTCGGGTGATAATTCTCTTCTCACTACGAGCGAGTCTTTTCGCATACATATTGTCATGTGATCTATTGCTGATATAAAAGTACTGGCAATAGCCGTCTTAAGTAAGGACAATATGATTAAAGACTGAGATAAATTATGCTTATCAGTGTTCACTACAATATATTTAGGTCTTGTTTGCCGCTGTCAACAAACTCAACAGTTTAGTGCAACAATTTGGCAAGATCCCAATGACCTGCTGAATGTCAAAGGTTAATTGTATGCTATCGACAGTCACGCACATATATATTGTACACTTGCCTGACCATATGTAACACACTTGAACACGCAATGGGTTCAAGCTAATGGTTTTCAAAGGGCCTCGGAGGGGAAGGATGGGGGGCAGGGGTTCAGGAGTCTTAAAAGCGTGGAGGGGAAACGACCCAGCAGTAAAGCAGAAGCTCTGTTTAATGTCAGGGCAAAGATGTAGATTAATAAAAAGACAGTAACAGAGCTGGGAATAAGAAAAATATTACCTTACTGTTATTGTTATTCAAGGTTGTAATTCTCAGGAATTTTATCAGAGGTGCCTTTAAGTGCATAGAAATGCATAAAATACCTGCAGATAGCTGCTTTTGAAAACCACAAACAGCCTTTATTGTACTGCTTTCTGGTAAGGCACCACTTTATAGAGGGTTTTAACGATGAAACTAATGGTTTTATTAATATTTAATAACTTATAAGGTCAGTTATAGATCAGTTATAATTTATATTCTGCTTATTAATAATCGGGGTGGGTTCAAGTTTTTCTACAAAAGGGCTGCAGACATTCTGCACCAAAATACTTTTATTAAGAACTTATGGAACTTATTGATGATTAAAATCACTTATTAATGACATATTAACACTGCAGAAGTGATTTCTTATTAGAAAGTGAGAGACCTATGAGCATTTATTAATGGATTACCAACATTTATAACTCCATTATTACCAAAAAGAAATGATAAACACCAGCCAGTGGGAGTTTTCACAACCTGGTAACACCAAATTTGTCCTTATTAATGGCTTATAACAATATAAAAGCATTTGTAAATCATTTATTAACCATTAACAAAGCCATTAGTTACAACTTATGAGCCCTTTATAAAGGGTACCTTATAAGTAAGTGGTACCGCCTTTACTGCACCATATGAGGCATTCTTCTAATATAATGCCATCTTTGAAAGACAGTGTTAGTGCCTGTCTGAGATGTGACACGGCTCTGACTGACAGGTACAGTACTGACAGTTTGACAGACAGATTTAATGATGTGTGAAAGAAGTAATCCACATGGAAGCAGTAGAAATACAGCTCAGCTTGACCCTCGGTATTGTTCCCTATAAGGGAATAAAGGACCCTAGTGAGGCCTTAAATGCCAGTTAATGTTAGCATTTCAAGATGGGATGATATCATTGTGCTGCTCTGTCTCAATCTACTGTATGTGGAGCATATGGGGACAGTCTGGAGAGCAGGCCGACTTCACTTACCATGTGGTAGTTGATGATTTCCTGGAGGCTTTCACCGCACTTTTCCAGGCACTCCTGCAAAGAAAAAAGCATATTATAACATCCTTCTTTAACTACAAAATACATAAATAAATATTCTCAGAACTGCTGCTGCGTTTGCATCAGCTGCCACAAACTAAAACCAAAATTTATTTGGATTCTAAATGGAAGAAAATGAAAAGATCTGCAGTGCTAAAATTAAGTCAAAGCTGGTTGATGTCACTGAGGTGTACTTTTGTGCTCTAGAGGATTTTTTCCCTTGAACCTTGTACAGGAAAAGGAACTATAATTGCAGGGCTGATTCAGTTCCTTTTTTTTTTTTTTTTTTTTTTTTTTTTTTTTTACAATGGAAACTACAAATACGAACAAGACTTTAATAAGAAACTCACAATTAGTCATATGGTTGAAGCCAAGAAGGCTTTTAATAGTACTTAATGTCAGCAGCAATGAAAATAGTCCAAGACGCTGGTGCTGCGAGCCGAGCCAGTTTCCAGACCGAATCTGATCCTCACTTACTAATCTGTTAGTAACCAGGTTTACTCACACACACACACACACACACACACACACACACGCACACACATCCAGAGCTGTAAGGGGTGGAAAGTCCCCATCCCAGGAGACACTAATTATAATGGTCCACTATCCACTAAATGACAGAATAATATGACAAATAAAGACAATAAAAACACAATAAAGGCTATAATGGTTCAAACAGAGGCTAGATGAACACGTTTCCAGACTCATCAGAACCTCACCGAGATCATCTCATCCTTCTTGCACTGCTGAGACAGATCCCGGATGCCGTTGACAAAGAGCTTGTTGGCGCTGACATAGGCCTTCCCTGCTTCAATCATCCCACTGCATAGCTTCACCAGCTGTGGAGTAGAGAGCCACATTTGGAGGAGATAAATGAAGGTCATCACTTTCACCACACACATCATATTAATGTTAGCAGAGCCTTAGGTACCATTAAGGACAGTGAAGACGTCTCCTCTGTGTTGCTTCTGGGAATCATCATCTTCATTATTATTTCATTTCATATTTTATATTAGATTAATTCCTATATTTTAGCTGCTGCACTATTTTATGTTTTAGATTTTACTGATGTGACTTTTCATACATGTTTGTATGAGCAGTGTTGGAGGCAACCTGAATAACTTCAGGAGTTTACAATCTATAATTTCAAACAAACTACACGTGTTTTTTCATTTCTATGGGTATTTTATTTTATTAATTCTGAGATTTAAAGCCAATATTAGACTTGAATATTTAATTTGAGCTGTTTTTAGTCCAATTTTTTTTTAATCTTAGCTGTATTATAGTGTATTATATTTTGATTTGCTTAGTACTTCTATTCCTGTGTGATAGTGATAGTGAGCAGCTGTAACAAAAAAGTTTCCCCTCGGGGATTAATAAAGTATTTCTGATTCTGATTTTAAATAAAAGGGAACAGCTGCTCACTAT
Organism: Siniperca chuatsi; assembly: GCF_020085105.1. Classification (NCBI taxonomy): domain Eukaryota; kingdom Metazoa; phylum Chordata; class Actinopteri; order Centrarchiformes; family Sinipercidae; genus Siniperca; species Siniperca chuatsi. The sequence goes on along the minus strand of NC_058051.1, from coordinate 26,484,710 downwards.
CAGCTCGGCTACAATACTCAAACTTTTGTTTTCCAGATCAAAACCTCCACATTTACTCCACTTTTTCAGCACATTACCACACATAGACCAGGATGTACAGTAGGCTATGTCATACAGTTGCATGTTTGTTGTGTAGTTATCACCTGTGGTAACATACGGTAGTAGTAACCATCAGCATGCCACCAGACACAAATGAAAAAGCTACAGAGGCTTAATGTTATCCAGGACTGGAGAATTGATAACAGACGCTGATAATTCAGCGTGTATGTTTTGTGTCTGACTTGTATCTCGACCGCACATTTTCTCTGCGGCTGTCAGAAACATGTATGATATCTACAATAAAGCCTGCATTGTTTAGCTTCTACTTTTATGAGAGGAAAATTTATTTCTTCTTATTTTGTCACTCTGTGTTCTAACGCCAGGCTTTCGGTTTCTCAGCACCCTTTTTTTCCTCCAGGAAAGTTCCACTTCCTCCCAGCTGCTAACCAGACACAGGACTGAGCACTTAGTTTAAAGGAATAGTTTGACATTTTGGGAATCATGCTTGTTTGCTTTCTTGAGTTAGATGAGATGATCGATACCACTCTCATGACTTAACACTAAATATGAAGCTAGAGTCAACACATATTTAACTTAGCTTAGCATAAAGACTGTAAACAAGAGGAAACAGCTAGCCTGACTCTGTCCAAATAAAAAAATAAAAATCCACCTACCACCACCTCTAAAGCTCACTAGTTAACACGTTTTATCTTGTTTGTTCAATTCGTACACAAACTAAAATGCAAAAACTACAAGTTGCGGCATATGAAGAGTTAAAAGCTGAAACTATTACAGAGCCAGGCTAGCTGTTTCCCGCAGTTTTTAGTCTTTATGCTAGGCTACGCTAACAGTCTCCTCGCTCTAGCTTCATATTTCGTGTACAGACATGAGCGTGGTATCGATTTACTCATCTAAATTTCATCAAGAAAGTGAATACGTTTATTTCCCTCCTAAACCTATAGCTGAGCTAAAGTTACAGAGATTAAAAATTATTTTTAGCTAATGGTTGTTAATCAAGATCAGAACATCAAATGAAATATGAATCACTGAATAGTTTCTTTTTTACGATTTCCTCCTTTCATGATCTAATGCTAAACTCTGCAACTGGGTTAGATTAAAATCATTCATACACAGCACAGGAAAAAATATTAAGTGATCCCAGAACTACAGATGTTATCAGATTCAGATGCTAGTAAGTGAGGTAAGTATATGTAAGTTGTTAAATTGGCCTCTCTCCAGTATTTTGATGGATATAAGAGGCCAAAAATCGTGACAGTATTGGAAGACAATGGTTTGATTATGGAATATTAAATGTCCCAATTAACAGTGACGACAGTGTTCATATTCCTTCTGACTGGAATATGAACTATACTGGAGGTTTCCGACACTGATGGCAGTAAAAGAAGAACAGACTGCCTGACTCTCGCAGACACACACCGTAATTCAAAGTGAAAAGGAGCAGATGGACCGGTGACATAAGCATTACAGGCAAAACATCTGGCTGCTTCATTACAAGGCAAGTGGACGCTTTGAAAGCCGATGTGATGCAGTTTTATGTTTTCAGCGAGTCCAAATCTTGCACCGCTGCCACGTCTCGGTTCAGTGACCCTCAACTGAACTTGTTAACAGGACTGAGCGACATCACCCTGTCCATTATGCAGAGTGCCATCAGTGGAGGCAAGCAATGTTAGCACTGCGGGATTAGGCACTGCGGAGTATTATAATGCAGAAGGTGAGCAGCTGAGTGAAATGGGCAAGCTGTGTCAAAGGTCTGTTGCAACAAGATATGCAGTGACAGAACAACAATGTGGAGAACAACATAACAACATTCCTGTTTTTGCAGTCATTTTTCATCCAATATTATCCAATACTGTGTAGAGCTAGGATCAGTGTGTGAAATACCCTCTGAAAACCAAGGGGTTTTGTGTGTCAAAGTCTGTTTCCCAGAACCGAAATATAACCTGCAATTATCTCCTGTTAATTTAATACCTGCAAACCGAACATACCGAATTTATCAAAGCTGGCTGCTGACATAGGCAATTTAGGCAAAAGCTCGGCGCGCAAGGGTACTGTAAGCACGCTCAAAGGCTGTGGGAAATAAATAGACGATAAAAATAAACAACGCTAATGCATGCATAATGCTGATGTTTCCAATCGATGATGTTCACTTGTGTTTCCGCCTGCGTAGACAGATGAGTCTTGCGTATTTTACGCACAGCTGGCACAGCATAGATACCTTCATTAATTACTGTATCTAAAACTTGCGACACAGCACTGAGATTAGTAACTGATCTTGTTTTATGAAACAGTGATATTATTTGGAGAAGAGAGGCAGCAAATTTCCAAACCTTTTCTTTTTGTTTTTTGTTTAGTCATATAAGGACTTGTTGAACTTTTAAGACTTTATTTATTTAATGTTTTCTTTGTATAAACTTGCAAATAAAATATACAATATATAGAAAATAATTAGCGTAATTTTTGAAACCCCCACCAAACATTTGATCCTCAGAAGAGGGTCCTATGTGGTAATTAAGTGGTCCGAGAGCCCCTGAGTCTGGTCTGGATAACCTGTTGTTGAAAGCTGGCGTTACTGTGTTTTTCACTGTGGCACCCACAGAAAAGTCACTGATAGAATCTACAATATAGATTTCCAATCATTTAAGAACATAAAGAACACGGCTTGTACAATAGTCACATTAACACATAGATCACTGAACAGGTTGTCATGCATGTTATGTGTCAGCATGATGCTACATTTTCTATTAAATTATATCCGTCATTTTGAAAGCAACATTTGAAAGCACAACTTTAGTTCTGTGTGAAAGGGAGAATGAAAGGGGGGAAAAAATCATCACTAAATCATCTTTAAACTTTCAAGCATGTTGGGCTTCTGGCCACACCTCAATCAGTGATGTCACAGCAGGCTTTGTGCCTCCAGGTGCGCTTTAAAACAGACTGGCACAGAGCTGTAGCTGATGGGCAGGGTTTCCATTCAATTTAAATTCAGCACATATAAAAGCTGATACCACTTGGCCTGATTTCAAAAGACGGCTTGTAAAAATAAATGGCAAACTTGTTGTACTGTCTTTGCCAAAAAGATATACAAAGATGACTTTAAATGTTGACCTGAATGACATGTTATAATATGTCACCCTATCTGATATGAGCTTTTTTATAGTACAATTTAGTAGCAAGCAAGCAAACTTTCTTTTTTTATATAACATTTTTCAAAACAGAAGTTACAAAGTGCTTTATAGGAAGAAGAAAAGGGGAAACCCACAAAAAAAGGCATAAAATCAAGAGAAAGAAAACAAATGGGTTTAAAAACGTGCAGTGATTTGGCTTTTCTGAGATTATGAGCTGATAGAAATGGGATATCAGTGATATCTGCTTTCTGGCTTCCACTTGTGGTTTTCACTGTGCTTACTTCTACTCAACATGTGGCATGCCAGCAAGGAGCACAGCCTTGGAGAGATGATACAAACATCAGCTTTGACATCAGAGATCGGGGTGTAGCGACAAGAGCAACATGCTTGAAAGTTTTAACCCATCGAGAGCAGTGTACCAATAATTTCCTGTCCTGTTATTCAGTGTTGATATGCTCATTCTGCCTCAGTCCATGTTGTGCCAAGTCCAACATGGACTGAAACGCTCTGAAAATAGCCATACAGGACCAGATAGACTGAAAGATAAGGTGCATTGGCAGTGACAATATCAAATGTCTTACCTTATCTAGTTTCGCCTCGATCTCCACAACCTCCGTCTCCACCTCATCAATATTTGCCCTGAAAAACAAAAGCAAGAGAAGCTGTTAAGGCATGTGTTGTGTATATTACTGAAACAAATTCCATTAAGGTCATTCATCTCGTTGGAAAACAGCCGTTCTACAATCTGCATGCGAGTTCCCACGCTCTCAGAAAGCACGAGGACACTCCATAAATCTGTGAGTGACAGATGGAGTTTAGCGGAGCCAAACCCAGACATGTTCGAGCAGCAACGGGCGAGAGTTTGGGGTGAGCTTTAAGTGAGCGAGACGCCGTCCTGGGAGTAGTTCAGCTCTGTCAAAACAATGTGACAGACGAGGTCTCGACACAGTGAGGGGAACATGGCTGTCTGGCTTATCCCAAACCCCAATCCACCTACCCACTGTCAACACCACCACCACTAATACCACACCCAACCTCTCCACTGAGAGAGGTGTGATTTACACCCAGAGGCTCACAGCTGCATGACGTAGCCCCTAAATATACCACTCCCCAGCTTCTCCACATACTGTGTGTGTTATGAACACTTTCTATCTGCTGCTCATCCTGCCATTATCTGCTTCCTGCTGCACAGTGGGACTTGGTGGTTTAATTGGAGTATAAATATGATCAATAGCCAGCCTCTTCATATAATCGCAGCTCTGCCTATCTTCCCATTTTTAGCCACACTGGCGTTGTGGCTCGAGGGATGGAAATGCCGGCCAGTCGGTCAGTCGACCACTTTGGTCCAGACTGAAATATACCAGCAACTGTTGCGATATTTCCAGGTCAAGCGGCTAAATCGACTTCTGAACAAGAGATACTTTTGCATAGCGGAGGATACTATTTTACTAATCAGAAGCTACAGTGTGTGATTCCGTTGAGTAACATTCTCTATTCATCAGTCTTTCACATTATCATTTTGTTTTTATTCACTGACGAAAATGTAATACATGTCGTCATAGTTCCTGTTTTCAATGGTTACTTTAAATTTAGTTTTAGTCTCGGGTTCGTCTTGAAAAATAGGTCATCAACTAATATTTACATATCTGACAAGCACTTGTGAAGTAGCATACTGGCAGCATCCGTCTTCCTTTCTCAGACACACACTTAAGACTAGTTTTCCATTTGATATCAAGGAGAAAGTGTAACGAATCACAGCACTACACACACACACAGCTCCGTGATGAGAGTATCTGTGGCATTTATCGGACATCGGCTGGCAGGATATAAAACTTGTATCTCTGTCTCATCTCTTTCTCGCTGGCCTTGGGTGGATTAGCCTGCTCGGCTAGCTGCAGCGACGAAGGATGGCACGTGCTCTCATACTCCTCTTCACCCCCACAGCTTTTTACACAGAATCTGAGGGAGTTGGGGGGGGGGGTGCAGGATGGATGCAGGATGGAAACATACATTACCGAAAAAATACCATATTATTCCACATGTGGACGTGTGTTATTGTAACCTGAACTGATCTCTGACTGAACAGCCTTCAGCCAACCACACCAAGGGATAATCTTGCTGTGAGCAAAGCTGTTTTCATTGCTGATGTCATTTTTGAAACTGCCCATTTATGTGATAATGCACAGCTTAGGAGGCTCTCGCTTTTCAGGAGGCTCGTTCCCCTCACGCCTTTCAGCAGCAGCCAGACTGATCTTGAAACGTTATTTTGATATTTTATTTTAAAATGTCCACAGATATTCAACACAGTTCATGAATGACCCATTTCCTGGTTAACACAGGAAAGACAGGAAAGAAGAAGACAAAACATTACTACTACACTGCTACAACTAGTAGTACAATAATTTTTTCTGGCTTGTCTTAAATTTTTGCTAAACACTGGAGAGTTTACCTCTTCAGGACTCTAAAAACTTCTGATAATATGACAAAGAAACACCACTCTTTGGTTAAATTGCTCACAGATCATAGACAACGTTACGAGGGGTCGCCAGACGGCATTGCCTGGCTATAAAGGGCCATAAGCCAAAAAGGTTGGGAACCAGTGCCTTAGTGCTTTATAACCCTGCATTAAACCCACCTAAAAGAGCTTTATGTTTGTGGGATTAAGGACATGATTGTGTAAATTATGTTTCAAAGGCTTTCACATCTTGCCAAACACAGAGGTGTGGGACAAACACTGAATACATTTAATTATGTGGCAATAAAAAAAATTCAAAGGTCAACAGTGGGGATGCCACTGGGCTTTCGGCCATGCTGCTCCCACACAGCGCTGCTCCAAATGCAACTGAACCAGTGTGGCTCAACATAGTGACAGCCCAGCTAGCTGTTCCAGATGTGTGGACTCTGCCTTATGGGACAGCTGCTCCCGTTGAACCCCCTCCAACCCCCACTGCCCTGTCTCACTGCACATGCCTCGCACAATGGATGCACACGGTGCCCCGGGCCTGTAGCCAAGGCAACCATCTCTTAAGTGGGCTGCAGAGGTCCCCGATGTGCTTGTGAGTTGACCCTTATTTATACCACGGGGAGCAGGGAAGCTAAGTAGACTCACGACACAGTTACTGTGACAAGAGATGACCATCCTCACACCATTAAAACCTCGTCAGGAGACGATTAAACTGCAGTAAAACTGTCTGTGGTTCACATGTCAACTTGTACACAGACATCACTGATTAACTCAAATAAACATGAAGACTATGCTTCTTCTTCATGTCTGATTAGGACCAAGACAGATTGAAGTTATGCGCCTGTTAGTGTGCAGTATTAGTCTGGGATCATTAATGTGACATGGAACAGTGCAGTTAAGCAGCAGTGTAAAAACATAATAAACACTGAGATTGTGCTGAGCAAGCTTCAGCTCCGGTGGTTTCTGGCTGATGACATGCTGACGGGGCGTCCAGAGGAACGGCTGAGGTGCCGTTTACTGGCCCAAATTCGCAGAACACCTCTGTTTCTCTTTAATTCAGGAGCAGCCACACGTCTTAACTAGTTTCACATGATGCTAGGTTAAAGCCTTTTGAAATGTTGTACCATAAAACAACATTTTTGTCTATGCTGGGATTGTTTTGTGGTGTGTGAACTATGACTTTTTGATGGTGGTGTGTGAACTATGACTGAGGTTGTACAAGCATCATCCCAGAGGAAATGTTTCCATTATTCCAGTAAGCAGTGGTGGAAAAAAGTATTGAGATCTTTTACTTAAGTAAAAGTACATATTATTAGCAAAATGTACTTGACGAACGATCTGACGATCAAAAGTAAAACTACTTATAATACAGAACAATGGCCCCTGTGAGTTTTATACTATTATATAAAATTTTTTGCTGATGCATTAATGTGTAGATAGAATTTGATACTGTTATAGTTGGTCAAGCTGAAGCTATTCAGATTATTTTATGTACTGTTGAGTAGTAATTTGTAACAATGCATCATGTTTTCTAGAGCTCATCATATGTTTTGTAAATTATCTGTAAATCTGTAACTAAAGTAACTAAAGCTGTCTAATAAATGTAGTTGAGTAAAAAGTAAAAGAGTAAAATATTTTTCTCTGAATTAGTAGTGGAGTAGAAGTATAAAGTAGCATGAAATGGAATTACTCAAGTAAAGTATAAATACCTTAAATTTGTTCCCAAGTACAGTACTTGAGTAAAGTGTGGGATGGCTGCTGTGTGTGAACCAGATGGCTGAGAAAGATGCAGGTGGGGACAGATGCCCCAAAGGGTTTATGTTTTGGAGGGTGAATCGCGGCAGAGCAGCCTGGTGGCCTGGATGGAGAACGAGCAGGTGGGATGCTGAGTAGAGAGCCAAAACTGGGTCCAGGTAGTGACCCCTAAAATACAGCCATGGCTCCTCAACCAAACCGCCAGCTGGGGCACACCGACTAAACCTACAGACGGTGGCCCACTGGGGAGAGCGAATTAGCCAATGAGTGATGCAGCGGTGTCAGCGCGCTCTAGTCTCTCTGCCAGCATACAAATGAGAACAGCTGTAGAGAAGACTACACGCTAGCTTCAAATGATCCTCAGCAATCAGCAGACTGTTTGATATAAATCTGCTGTTTGCTCTTTCCTACACTCTTCAGTATCTTTAATCTCTTTCATCTCTTCTTTGAATCTTAATTCAAAACCTACCACAGACGGTTTCATCAATGTGGAGGATTTAGGAGGTGAGGTGGAGGAGGGGAACCAAGGGGATGGTGACGGGGCGGCCCTGTCTGTCTGTCTGAGGGCCCCACTGTGACAAAGCCACTTCTTGTCTGGAGAAAATGGCAGCATTTTGTTATAATATTGATTGCTTTAGTGTCCTAATTGAGGCTGGATTGCAGGGCTGAATAGCTGATAGTAGGGGGGGAGTGGGATCCCTGAGCACATTCCCTTCAGCTACGTTGAACAGAAGCTCGGGTTATTCTTAGTTATATGGCTCCTAATGCTCCCTGCCCTGCCCAGCTCTCCCCCTCTTCCTCTTCCAGACTACAACATGAACTAATGCAGGGTCAAGGAGGCTACCCTGGCTATGCAATGCCAAGCACTTCAAAAATCCTACCCAGTACAGAGCACTAGCTACCTCCCCACATACTTTCGTTCACTAAACCCTTCCCCCAAACAGCGATTGTCCAATCATAGCTTAGCAACCGTAACTAGGCACGGCAGGCCTGTTGAGCTTTGGATTTCTCCAAATGCGCATGGTGCTGCACTCCTCTTCAGAGACACAACAGCAAAAGAGTAAGGAATGGATTAACTGTTAATCTGCAATGGTTAGCATGTCTGGCTAACTAGCTTACAATAGTAATGTTATTTCCAAAGCCAAGGCGCACATCATTAACTAACTACATTAGTTTGTGGGGTGACAGCCTGGTTACGTTAAAAAAGTCCTGTTAACGACTAGCACATCCACTGTGTAGTAGTGGACAGACTTTTGGCCTTGGACATGCAGCTTTAGCACTATCTCATATATGCAGCCATCAAGTGCATATTTAAGATGCCTTTTAAAGGATTCTCGTATTAATACAAGTCAGCTGGAAACAGTATTTTCAAGTAACTAATGACTCAAGGTTAGCTTAATTAGCTAGCTAGCTATAACTGATCACATCTGCTAATGACAGTCGTCCTTTCAGCCACTAAAATAGATGGTTGCTAGCAAGAAATTAGACGCCTGATTTTATCTGCCACTTTCTGAAATCAAGGACCTGTTATTTCAAAAATTACTAAGAATTTCAAGTGTTAAATCTGCCATTGTTATCATTGTAAACTACATGCAAGAAAGCTTGACAGACATAGCAACGGTAACTAAGAAGGGCGGGGCTTAGCGAACAGTAAATTACTGCAACCAATTCAGAATGTAAACAGCCCATTTTGCCATCCTTAACCTTATGACCGCCAAAGAAATTTTGCACTCATCTAGTTGGCGCCACATTTACATCATCATCCTAATAATTTAAGAATTACACTGCCCCATAATCTGTCGTAACCCAATCCTAATGCATTTAAGGTGCAAAGGGAGTTCAAATGTCTCCAGTAATACCCTCCCCAACATGTGTTCAAAGCCCTGACTATTGTTTCATAAGCCCAAGCTTTTATTTCCACTTGAAAGCTTAGACGTGTTCCTCATACTTAAACAGGCCTGCTTTCTGTTCTGAAAGAGGAGAGAGCTCAGCCGCACTATAAACACTCACATTTCTGCACCAGACTAGACTGAGTGTGCCGCTGTTGCTGCATTCACCTCAAACCCTCTTCAACAACACACATCTGCACTAATGGCTTCCCAGAAGTGACATGTCTGCTGTAGCAATAATTACTCATTTATACTTCGATTACAACATGCTGGAGGCCTAAGCGTCAAGCCATCGGTGAATGCATAGATTTAGTTGCATGTACTGGATGTGTGGTATCCATCACAGCGTTAACATGTAGCCTATGTCTCAGGACAGTTGCTCACATCAGTTATGTCAGTATTTATATATTAAGGCCTGGTTGCTCTTCTACAAGTGGAGGTCAGTGCTCACCACCCCCCCTCTGATTGCCTTCTGTGCCAAATACTTGTGTGTAGCCAAACAGCTGAGTGGCAGCCATTCACCAAGCCTCGTTTCTACGGCAACATTCGTCCACCCTGGCAGACAGCCCACCCACTCATTCAGTGGACTCAATACAGGAGACCACCAACACTCCCACCAAACTATTTCCTCACAGGGGCCTCGTGTGTCTGATGATCTCTGCCAGAGTCTGTAAAGACACTGTCTGGTGTTGAGTTCAGGAGAGGACAGGACCTTCAAGCCTTTGGTGTGACATGGTTTCATATTAGTGTTGAAACAATTCATCAATAAATCAATCTACAGAAAATTGATTGATTACAATGTTGATAAGTGATTAATATTTTAAGTCATTTATCAAGCAAACACTCATTGAAATAAGCCCTTCTGTGACCCGGCGGTGTATGCCGGAGTAGTAGACTAATTAAGTGGACCCAACGCTAGAATATCTGAAGTTAGAGAGCTACCATGATGTTTCACTGGATTAAAAAAAGTGGGGGGAACAAAAACGGCATTTCGAAAAGTGGGAGGGACATGTCCCCCCTGTCCCTACTGGAAGTTACACCCAAGTATTCAGTTTACGATCACATAAGACAAAGAAAAGCAGAAAATCATCACAATTGAGAAGCTGGAATTTGGGATTGTTTCACATTTTGCTTGAAAACTTGCTTGACTTGATTAATGATTAATCCACTATCAAAACAGATACTGTTGAATTTTCTAAAGTTACCTTACAATCTGGAATCTAATAATGGGAATTTTTCACAATTTTTTGACATTTTCTAAATTAAACAATTAATCGATTAATCATTTGGTCTATAGAATATCAGCAAATAGCGAAAAATACCCATCACAAGTAAGCAGAGCCAGTGGCGATGCCTTAAAATGTCTTGTTTTGTTTGACCAACAGTCCAAAACCCGAAGATATTGAGTTTACTATCATAAAAGAAAGACAACCAGAAACATTTGAGAAGCTGGAATCAGTGACTATTTTCCATTATTGCAGATACATTTTCTATCGGTCAACTAATCGATTAATATACTAAATGTTTCAGCTCTATAAATGATGAGAAATTGAAAAAAATAATCCATAGGTTAATCAAAAATGAATATAATCATTAGTTGTGGCTCTACTTCAGTTGCAGAGGAGACTCCACCTTCTTCTCTTGTCTTTAGAGGTAATAATAATGATGTGTTATATGAGGCAGTCATTAATTAAACTGCAAAAACAGAGCCGCAAAATTAAATTTGATTAAAAAAAAAGCTTAAAACGTGTATCACCTCGCTCGCTCGCTGAATACTAGAGCGTGTGCCCGATGCTGTGCCATCTAAATCTGCCAGGATGAAAGCCAAACTCCACACTGTCCTGAGGGCTCTCAGTGAAGCAGTGTCTAAATCGACAGTGACTGCCACCTGACTGAGCCCATGTGTGTACCCTCTCTCACAACAATGAAAGGCCTCGTAAATCACTGACAAGGACAGAGGCTCATGCAGGCCAAGAGCCGGACAGCATGAAAAGTTATAAAAACACCCAACAGAATTACATTAATACAAGACTCAGACATACTGAATCTACTGTTAACCACAAAGGCATAAAATAGAATAATGCAACAGTGTTAAAATGAACTCTATTAAACCAATTCTGCACAGTTTTGTTTTTGCATGAGATGAGAAGCCGCTGAAATGCAAATTAGATTAGACAGGGTGTCTCAAAATAGATGTATGTGTGCATGTTTCATATTTTTTTTAGCAACAACTTTCCAGCATTTTCGTCGCTCATGCATTTCACTTGTTCAGTCTCCACTGTAAGTTCGGTTAAGAGCAGCACATTTTCGCTGTACTATATTGTGATTTCGGTGATTTTTTTTCTTTGTTTCTGTGTATCTGGAAATTGAACAATAAAGCTGCAAACTCAGAGTTGATGTTTCTACTGGAAAGTATTTTACCACAAAGCATGATTAGACAGTAAGCACGTTATCTTTGGGATTAATAAGGGTTTTCTTTGCTATCAGGAAGCTGGCTCACTTTTAACCGAGGTAGATCACCATGGTAACTTATGCTACAATCAAGACCTGTCAGCAGCCTGACTATTGGCCAATCAGATCACTGAAATTTTTTTGTCATCATTCCTACAGGATCCTGCCTGGGACAAAACAACAGAGTTTGTATTTCTCGCCATTTTATTGCAGAGTAATAAAGACAGCAGGTCTTCTAACTAACGGAGGGATAGTTTAATGAATGATGATAATACCTGAATCTGTTTTTATTCCATCATTGCAGCTGAAAATAACATGAAGAGACTTTATATATATATATGTGTGTGTGTGTGTGTGTAATTAGCTCCTAGGAAATTATAAATTCAACATTTCGGGCAGATAGACCTCATCAGACATTCACTACTTTGTTTCTCCTCTTTCCTCTCCTCTCTGGGCAGTAGACACAGTCTTGCATTACTTTAAAGCGTATCACATATTCATAACAGTTTGTTTATCATGGGACAAAAAAAAGCATAAATACTCTGTTGTAAATCACTTCTGGCTGCTGCAATAACCAAATTTCTCTGCGAGTATCACAGTTTCATTTAATGTCATGTAATGTTAAGTACTCCACTCATGGTTCTGTTGATGTTACATGTCATTAACAACTCTGCCTCTTTCACATGAACGTACTCAGAGCTGATTGACTTAACTGAACCAGCTGATACAGTCATCCGGTGTCACCAATGTTAGGCTCAATGAAGCCGGATAACCCAAAGAGAGCCAGAGTTAAACTTGTTTTGTGATACACGCCCCTGGTCACCTTCATCACTGGGTTTGGATAAAATCGATGCAGGATGGTCATCTATAATCCTTTCCTTGTCATCTCAGAGGGAGAAGGCAGGCGTGACAATGCAGCTGTTATGCCGGGCAAGCCAAGTGTACCCATCAGCCCAGAACTCCCCTGTCTGTGCAGTATTTAGACCACATTTTTCACAATACAAACTGAAGCCAACAAGGTGTCAGTCAACTAAACCTGAAAGCATGAATCTGAAATTGAGCAAACACACCCCTCAGGCTGCCGTGCCCTCTCTGTAAGGAGCTCCTCAGAGCCTGAACTGGGATAGGATGTCAGAAACATATAGTATCTGCATGTGGAGCCCAGCTGAGCTTACTGTAACCGGCCGCCATCAGAACATCTCTTATTCAGAGAGTTGTCTGGACTGGAAAGAATGGGAGGGAAAAATATAAAAGGAGTTCGACTGCAGGAAAGGGGGGAACTTGAGTCTGTCTGACAATACATATTTGTCTCTCCTGACTGCACACGGCCTCTCCAAAATCAACACTCCTGATGTTTTTTCTAGCAGAAGGAGATATCTAGTTTGGCGGCGGGTTGGGCGCTCCACCTTAGATGACCAGTCTGCCTGCTGTGGGTGAACTATTGCCTGTCTGCTCCCTACACCTCCTCCTCCTCCTCAGTCCCTGCCACACCCCTGCCAACTCTCCCTCCTACATGGCTCATGTGTTGGCTGTGTGGTGCTTCTCTGCACGCCACAGACCGCAGCACATAAATCCTGAGGGAATGAGCAGCCTGTCTCCCCAAAACACCCAAAAAAACACAAGTCAAAAACACATTTGGTGTTTGTGTTATCCACTGAAGCCACAAACAGATGCAATATTTGAAATAAATATTTCGAGTGTTTAAACTAAAGGCTTCACTAATGAGTTTTTGAAGGCCAACATTACTACCAAAATGACTGATTGGTTAATGCCAGTGTTACATATCTTTATATATAACCATTCCTATGCCAAAAACGACAAATGCTCAGTCTCCCCCATAATTTTCCACTTTGAAATGACACTTACATCTTCACTAGACACTTTAACTTCCTAAGAAAACCAAGCGTAATTAAAAAGTCAGAGAAAATACATTTTATTGCTGGTTTTACTGACTGATTTTATGTAGCTGTGGTCAAAGAAGACCCTCAATCATATCTGAAGAGGACCGCATGAAGAGGACCGTACAACTTTGTCATTGTGCAGAGTACAGGTACAAGCCAGAAGTGCAAAGTATTTACAAATAGGTGCAGGTATAAGTTAGTACTACAGCATAAGTGATGCTATATCTTACAGTATGTACAGTGTTATTGACAGTGGAGAGCAGTATAGAGATTATGTATGCATGTATACTGTATGTACAGTATAAGTGCAAGAATGACCAGTGCAAATATGAAAAGTACTGAGACAGTGCAGTAATGAGTCCAATAATGCTTAGTGCTGTGATGTGGAGTTCAGCAGGGTCAATAAAAGGGTCAATATTGGCCTGACATATTGGCATATATATATATAAACCCTGGTTAAATAACATTTTTATTATTTATTCAAAGGCGCTGTGAACTGAGAAATGAGCCAACCTTTGTTGAGTGTTCTGGTCTCATTTTGCATCACATCACACAGTAGCTATGTCTTTTGATCATTGTGAATCAGTTACAACATCCACCTATTAAAAGTTTTTAATTCAAATTATTAAGCCACTTTTTCCAGAAAATGGCACAGCTTTAAAAAGGGGTACTCCAGCTATTTAGTATTGGACTTCCATAAAGTTTAGGGAGTCACAACAGACAGATTTAAAATGGTAAAAACTGTTGCAGCTGAGGCCGAGATATCCTGACTTTTAGTTCCTAGCATGACCCCAAAAACACTGGATCCTACATTCCCCATAATGCAACTCAACAGCATGTTTCATTAGACTCTCATTGCCAGGCAAACGTCTCCATACCTCCAGTTTGCGATACAGGCTTTCTGTTATAAATTTGAAGTCTCAAAGTCCAGATAACCCTGATGACATCACTACAACATCATCAGGGTCATTTTCTCAGACTTTAGAAATTTGTATGCAAAGCTTCAGAAGACATACAACTGTTTTCACAAGCTGATGAATAAACGGGGTAAACGGATCTTCATGTGTAAAATTGGTGGAATGCCCCTTTAAGAAAATACTGCTTGCATTAAAAATCAAGGAAAATATTCTGGACACATACAACCATAAGTACAGAAAGAAAAGCTTTCAAATATAATCAAATATTCTCTCTGCTGTTACAAATCCTCCTGTGTCAGGCCGTTGGTGTCTTGTTGGACCTTGAAAAACGTGTGTGCATTTTTTTCAGACCCTCCCTTGGCGAGAGACATTAGTTCTGGCGCTGTCCAACGACCAACGGTTCACTGGCAGTAAAGCAGCCAGGCAGGCAGTCCCTGAGCTGGGGATAACATTCCCACTTAATCTGAGCAGATGAATCCCATCTTCTAAATGTGCACATGAAGAGAACGAGAACAGAGAGGCATTCTTCAGCAGAAGCATTCAAATACAACAAGACTTCTGCAGCCAAGCTTATTCCTGCAAAAACTCCTGCCAGGGCTGTTCGCTGATACGTCCAAGGGAAAAAGTCAGATTCAGGTTTTCATTTGAACACGACTTTTCATTTCAAAATAAAAAGAGTGAAAACTTAATTCAATTAAGGGAACAGTTTGACATTTTGGGAAATACATCGATTTGCTTTCTTGCCAAGAGTTAGATAAGTAGATTGATACCACTCTCATCTCTGTCCGTTCAATATGATTTCCTAAAACCATGCCGCTAGCGTGGCTTAAAAAAACTATTAGAAGACATTCAGATGACGCAAACCACCGCACCTTATTCCTTGCCAAAAGTTAATGTACTAGCAGCTCTTTCACACCTCACTCACTCATGCACACATACAGTAGATACTGGCTGCCAAACCCTGACTCCTGACCCCGCTGCAACCCTGTAAGAGTGACCGACCCCTGGGGAGCGAGCAGCTGCCCTCAGCCCCCGTCTGATCACAATCCAGGCTCAGGCAGCACAGAAGTACACACAGACAAGAAGTGGGTTAGTCTGCCAAAAGAAAAAAAACTGTCTCCCCCCCATTTGCTTCACAGCCACAGAATAACATGTCAGAAAGAGAGACAGGCTGCTGCTGACCAACAGCAACAGCTGAGGTTTCCTTTCCCGCTCTTTTTGAAATTCAAATTCAAAGCAGTCAGCGCTGACCGATCTGCCAGGACAACATGCAGACGGTTCTATCGACTGCATGACAAAGACATCCACGTGATTTGGAATAAAGCAAATAAACATCTTAACATGAGTTAAAGATATCACTCGATGATAAAAGGCACTTTCAAGTAGAAAATATGCAAGTGTGAAAAGCACTGCTGCTTTCCTCTCATTGAAGTCATCCACTGATTTTTGTGTGTGTCTGAAATAATGAAAATAACACTGTTTCCATTTATAACTCGTCTGGCTCCGTGGGTTTGTGCAGCAGACAAATGGCAAAACATCTGGATTATCTAATTTTAGCTTTTACTGAGACAGATTGATTTAAGGGTACATGACCCAAGTAAAGCCAGAGTTATTAGCTGAATACTTGAGCAGAATTCTTTCTGCTTGCGTCAAAAGTATGGACAGACGAGTCAAAGCACATGCCTAAAGTCCACAATTATAAACCCTAATGCCTGTAATGTGGCAGAAAGTTTCTCTCATGCTGCATCGGAGTTGGATCTGTGAGGGTTTTCCTTCCTGTGTCAGCCTTTCCACTAATATTTCAAAGCTTTAACTACAGGTCAGCTGTGGAACAGACGTCTCCTGCACAATATCGCCTTTCATTCGGTCGTCAAACAGCTGGATAGATTTCAATACTGAGGACAGTCATATGAAAGACTCAAAGTGTCTAAAAGCAACTTTACATCTTATTTATTCTGAGAAAAACCTGCCTTTATAACAAGCATAATTTCAGAGCATCTTGAGCTGTTTAGATTATTATTATTCTGTTCGTCACTGAGGGATTTGATTGGTGGTACACCCTGGGTGTCACTCAAAGTTGGAGGACTAAACAGTGAGAGTGGTAGGACCAAGACTGAGGCTTATCTGGGAATCAGTGGGGGGATTAGTAACTGTGTGGCTGGAGGGCGGGTGTCCATACTGCCTCTGCACTGCAAATTGTACTAGGGGATCAAAACTTTTTTGTAGCATTACTTGAAAGTTTAATTTGACGCCACATTTTAAAGGATACGCCTGGTTTTTCTTATTTTCAAGAAATCTCCTGAAAAAAACGTATTGTCTGTGTATCCAAAGCATGATATAACTGGGTGACATGTTCCTTTATTACCATAAACACTCACATTGTAATTTATTTTTATTCAATCCTACATACGCCGTCCTGCTGCTGTAAATACTCACTAGAGCACCAAATGTGTATTAATCCACGGCTGAAAATAGTCCCCAACTAACGCACAATTTACTCCTGCTTCAATAACGTTTGCTAAAAACTACAGTGCCCATCTGCTTTAGGAAATTACTTTTTGTTAAGTTAAAGTATATATTCATGACCTGCTTTTAGAGATTTACATGTGACTCTTCTGATGGAATGAACGGGGGAAAGAGTTTGGAAAGTGTTGCGAGACAGAATAACACATGGTTGGTTGGTTTTGGTCTTTTCATGGCATTTGTTTACAATAACAAAAATATAGAATAATGCCAGCCTGAGCTGTTAACAATACAAAGCAGTTCAGTACAGTGAACATCAGTTTGATTACATGTTATTCAATACTTGAATATATAAGACATGCTGGTATTTATACAGATAAAAAAGGATAAATCATATTGATTTGAATCAATGCCATCCATCCCTGGTTGGATAAGTTTTCTTAAATAATGCTGAAATGATTAATAGCTCAGTTTATTGACTGAAAATAGCAAATTCATCAACAAGTGATTTATTTAAAAAAAAAAAAAAAACACCAATTTTTCTCTGGTTTCAGCTTCTCAAATTTGAGTATTCGCTGATTTTCTCCATTTTATGTCATTGTAAATTGAATATCGTCTGGTTTTGGACTGTTAGTTGGACAAAACAAGACGTGAAGACATCACCTTGGGTTCTGAGGAATTGTGATGGACCTTTTTCACTACTTTCTGACACTTTTTAGACTAAAAGAATGAAAGATTTGAGAATCGTAAAAGTAATCATCACATTAATCATGAGAATAACTGTAAATTCCAGCCCTATTCTTAAAACAAACCTCTACAGAGAGTTAAATCTTCATTATCTCATTCTAACAGTTAAAATACAATTAGAAGTTTAAGAACATTTTATGACAAACACTTTTTGAAGTGCTGACAAAAGTATTTGTACTTGCAGGGCCCTTAGGAGCATGTACACATTTTCCAACTTTCACCCTGGCCACTGTAACCGACATCTAACTCCATCAGCTGTAGGAAGCTTAACAAGTGGAACAATCTGGCATCTGACAGCAGACTGTAGATGAGCACGCTCTCTCCTAAAACTGTTAATTCAATTCTGTCTTGAAGGATAGATTTAATATGGTTTGTTCCTTTAGCAGTTTTCCACACACCATTTAAAGGCCTTTGGTGCTTAGTGGTTAGAGCTCTATTAGCTACTAATACATCTTCAGTCTGTACTGAACACTACAACCACAGCACAGGAGCTCAGAGAGATCAGTTAGCGACAACTGATGACACTCAGTCCAGACAAAGAGCTAAATCTACTGCGTATAATACGACAGGACGAGGTAGATTGAAAGAGATTTCTATAAATGCAACCTTCACTTTAAGCATACAGTATTTACAGTGAATTTGAAAGCAGCCATGTGTTGCTCCCCTCCTGAACTTCCTGCTGACAGCACGGTTCTTGGAAGCTGAACTGTAATGCAGCTGAAAAAAAGAGACAATGAATGGGAATGCGGCCAGCGAGTCCTCCGTGACCTTGAGTTGTTGTGGGTCAGCGGTGAAGTCATTCTGGAAAGCCCATAACCAACAACTCCCACTTTGATATCAACACAGGAAGAAACAGCATTCCTGCTTTCACTTTCTTACTTCTTTAATGGATAAAACATCCGTGTGAACAAAAAACTACACTTGACCAAATATCATATTTAAATTATTGTTTTTTTAAACATACCACAATATCTTTCTGCTTTTCTTGAGCAATGGTAGGGTAATACCAAAATGTAAATGCTGACGTTTAGCTTGTTAGGATAATTCTAACAATACATCTTAATGCTAATAAGGTATAATATATACTATGTTCACCATCGTACCGTGTTGGCAAGCTTTTGCTGATTAGCAAAAGTACAGCTGAGGCTGATGGGAATGTCATTAGTTTTGCAGGTACGTGGTGATAAACCTAAGTACTGGACAAATTAAAACTTTGACCAGATGATGGCGCTAGATGAAAAGTCAAAGCATCACCAAAGTTATTACAATTCATCCTCTGGGGAACATGAATATCTGTACCACATTTCATAGTAATTCATCCAATAGTCATCAAGAAAGTTCCCTAAAAAACAAAAATGTCAACCTCATAGTAGTGCTAGATGGAAAGTCAGTGGACCACCAAAATAAGTAGGATTCATCCTCTGGAGACCATGAATGTCTGTACAAAATTTGCATCCAATAGTTGTTGAGATATTTCAGTCTGGACCAAAGTGGTGGACCGACTTTGCTTAGTGACTAGCGAGGATACTAAAAACAACCCTGATTTAAATAAACCTAAACTAACCCTTGTGTAGGTCTTAGGAAGAATCAGGACTCAGAGGACATCAGCTAAAAAGTCTTACCACTACATGATTGTCAAGTTTGGCACACGGCAGGGAGACGGTCTTTAATATCAGCTGCAATTAGGCTTTTTGACAAACCAGCTGGGTGTCGTTGCCATTCATAATACAATGCCAGCTCCATCCATCCTCCCATCAGCTATGGGGGGGGGGTCATGCAATTAGGCCAAGTCAGCCCATGGGGACTTGGTACTTCAGACAGGGAGCCAACAAAGACGGTCATGTAGAGGAAATGTGACATAGATTAACCCTTTCAGCAAAACAACAGTCGTGTTTACAGCACTCCTCTGTTAGGAACTGAATGAGTTTGGTCTGCGAGTGCTTCCTGTGCACCATCACAAGGGAAACAGACTTGAATGGATAGTCTCAGATTGTATGTTTATTATTACATAGCATGCAAGAGGATGTGTTTGACGTCACAACAGTATTGTAAAAGTGGGTGGGGAGAGGGATGCTGTTGATCAGCAGGGGCAAACAGAAGAAAGGCTGACAGGCCACAGAAGGGTCAGGATATGAGAGGTCTCGGCTGGTGGCGCAGGTTTATATTAACTCAGGGTGGTCCGAGATGACGGCAACACACAAAAATGTCAATGAAGATATTCGGGACGAGGGAGACATAAGAAGGAACACACACACAGAGGGTCCAGAAGAGGCCTGGGCTGTGAGAACCGGCCTGGACAATGTTCCATTGAAGGGAGAAAGACAATAAAGACTACAGACATGGTGCTTCTCGCAGCCTTTTTCTGGGCAGCGCACCAGGCTGCCTGGGTAAAAACCAGCACTCTATTCTGCCGCTCGCAGTAAGCCAATCCTACAGAGTAACAACCTGACATTTTGGTGAAATAGCTGAATTCCCTCTGTGAAAATCCCTACACAGGCGTAATGTGTCCGGCTGTGGTGGGGCTGAGCTGGGAGTCTTCCCGGCATTTTTGTGGGCTAAACATGCAGCTTGGCTTGCACTAGAAAGGCATACCAGACGTGTGAAGCATTCAGCTCTTTCCTGTCTGAAAGCTTGAGAGATGGTGCTCGCAGAAACAACAGCTCAAACGACAGGCAGCTTCCATATGAATTATGCTGATATCCCTTTCATACAGTCGGCTGTTTAACATTTGATCCAAAAATTAAACAACTGTCTTGGAGACACAGTCCAAACAACAGATTCATGGTTTCCATTAGTGGAGCTGGTGCTTGTTCATACATCATGTGAACATCACAGTGTCAGTTCAGCTGACTGTCAAAGACAACAGGAGATGTGACCCCGTCACTTCCTTCTGGGTTTCCCCCAGGTGTTTCCTCTGGTCTGAAGTCAGCAACATGTCCCTATGACGTCACTCTCTGGCTCTCTTTCATGACCTACGACCCCTTCCCATCAGTCCATGTACCTGAATGTTAATGTGACTCCTGTGTCAGAGAACTAACCGGACCCTGACACTATCAGCAAGGAAGTGCAACAAGGAGCATACTAGGAAAACAGGGATCCCAAAGCCTGAAGATTTTGTTGCTCAACCTGAGATGAGAGCTTTAAATGTGGATAGAAGTTGAGAAGACAATAACAGCCATTCTTCGCTAATTTTCCTAAACCCACAAACTGTGTGAGAAATCCAACAGCAGAAACATCAACACTGACACAAGGCAAAACACAATGACAGAGTGCAGTGAAGTGAAGCATGGGATAGCTGCCTGTCTTCAGTTAACAATGCTGAAACATGGCACTGAAAATGACTCTCTGGAGAATTACAGCTACAGCGGTTTTGCCAGACTCGGAGCGAGGAAAGAAAAGAGCAGAATTATACAGTTGTGTGAGAAAAAATGAAGTCCAGTCACGGCTCATAAATCTCCAGCAAACCACACTCTCCAGGGAGAACCACAACAAACACCAACAACAGTGAGAAAACAATGAAAAAGTGGAATACAAAAGTCAAAGCACAGGTAACATAGGCAACTGAAGCTGTCTTCAAAATGCTTTTTTTTGTCTGACAAACCGTCCCAAACCCAAAAATTGGGCTGCAACTAACGGTTATTTTCATTATCGATTAGTCTGACGGTTATGTTTTCAATTAATCGATTAATAATTGTGTCAGACAACAGTAGAAAATACGCGTCACAGTTTTCCAACGTGACACCATCAAATGTCATGTTTTTCCCCATCAACAGTCCAAAAAGTCCAAAGTCCATCTTCTAAGAGAAAGCAGCAAATTCTCACATTTGAGAACCTGGAAATGAAATGTTTTTGCTTGAAAAATGACCCCAAATGATCGATTGAATCGATTATTAAAATAGTTGGCTATAAACGTTTCTGTTGATCGACTAAGCGATTAATCGACTAATTGTTGCAGCTCTTCCCAAATGTACTCAATTTACAATTATGTAAAGCAGAGAAAACCTGAAAATCCTTACATTTGAGAACCAAGAACCTTGATTGTTGTCCATAAATTTTCTGTTGATCATCTAATAATTGCAGCTAAAATACTGCTTTATTCCACTAATTAAAAACCAGTAAACAGCATGTTTCTTCACTTATACAGCCTTTTTTAAATTGGTGGAATAAAGAATTGTCTAAGTAAATAATCTTCTTCTTCTTCTTGTGTGCAGTCATTCAAGTTTTATTAATACTGGAAATTGTTGAAGGGTGTTTAAGGGATTTATGTTGGGACTCAGTGCTGGGTGTCATAATGAGGGAGACAGCAACTTCCTCGCACACATCATCTCCCCAGGGTTTTGCCCTTCATTCTGAACCTTCTTTTAATATTTGAGCAGAGTGACGCATTTCCTGGCCTGTCCCTAGACCCGGTTCTGGCCCAGCCACGACCAGAAGCCTGCCCCCGCACACAGAGGAAGGCAGGGAAGATGGAAAAGGGGAAGAGAAAGGGAGAGTATGAGGCAGGGAGTGAGAGGGATGGAACAAATCAAAAACAGATGCTTGTACACGTGTGATTCAGCATTTCAAAACTGAGCTGAGACGGAGCTAACTGCCTGTGGAGCCCAGTGATTTCTCCCTTTATCTCCTCTTCACACTTTCAGGGTAACAGCTTCGTATTTGTATTGGACGTACAGTGATTTCATATTCCCCAGGTGACGACAAACACACAGCTGTATGGTTGAAATCCCCACTTCTATCAATAACTTTGTCCCATTTCCTGACCCATGGCGTGATAAACATGTAGCATGGGCTGATGTTGACACACCTGGAAACTACCCAACCACTTCCCCCCTGAGATCACGGCTTTCCAAGCAGGCTGGTCATGAGAGGAGAAGTTTCAGAGACATGACATTAAACAGTGAAATCTGTTAGTCATAACTCTCTTTTCAGCCTTTTTATTTGTCCTGTCAAACATAGATTCAACTATGTGTAAAGTTTATTTTATTTATCAAGAATGGGTCATTGTGACTGCTGTCTGTGAGTCTGCTGACGAATGACGCACGGCCACGACCAAAGAGCCAAGCCCAGTCAGTGCCTCGCTGAGAGGACAGTTCCTCACATGCCGCCTTTGACTGGAGGCGGGCAAGCTTTTAAAAAACAGCAAATTTCCTCCGGCACAGACTAAAAACACAGCAGAGAGATGGGCCACGAGATAAGAGGGATGCAGCCGAGGAAATTGGGTATTTTCCAATTTGTGTTATATCTTGAATGTAAAAAGGCGGTCGGTGAATTACTGTACATGCACCGATGTTAGCTGTAAGCTAGCTTGCAACGGACCCATCGATCATGTGTGTGGGAGTGTGCCTGTGTGTTCATGTTCAGCTCAGCCTCTGACTGAACTCAAAATTCACCAGAAACTCTGCTTATTTCCCTTCAGTCTTTCTACTTCTTCCACGTTATGTAGGTTTATGAAGCAGATTCATAAAGCAGATGTAAGAGAGGATCAATGTTCTTATCTAACTCTCTACCAGAAAGAAAATAAGTGTATTTCCCCACATGCCTAACTATTTGGTTAACGTGATGTGAAAGTAACAAAAAAATGACTGATCAGAGTAGAGAGGAAGAGAACAGTACTGCTGTCCTGTCATATTATGCTAGCCTTTCCCGTAGTACATCTGATAGCTTACTTGGATAATCCACCAGGAACATTAGTCAAACTATTTATATTAACTCAGAATTATAGTCCATTTCACAAGGCAGCCCTCCATGGAGTCACGTTGCAGCTGAGGCTTAACTCTCTCCCTGTAGGGTCAGAAAGAGTTGAAAGTGCACAGATGATACTAATGCAAATATGAGGGATTCCAGCAACCTGTTGTTAGCTATGTTCTGGTACACAAATTTTCCACATTTCTCTCATGTTTCTAGATGTTTCTGTCTTTGCCACCCCGGGACAAAACACACGATCAGGGGCTCCAAATTGGAGCTCTTCTCTCACATATCAAGAGGAAAGTGGATTTTCCCTTCTAAACAGCATCAGACATCTGATATCTACAGCCATACAGAATTGAGATCAGATGTTCGGTCTCCGTTACCATAATCCAATCTGCTAGGGAAAACAAATGCCGAGTTGTGAGCGATTTTGTTCACCCACACTGTGAAGTAAGACCAAAGACTTGGATTATCAGCGTTAAAAATCTGCTCGGTGTGTTACAGTGTGTGTGAGATACTGCACTCGCTGGCCCAGCTCTTGTTTTCTTACTCCCCTGTCTAGCATTAGTCATTGCTGGTCTCATTCGCCATGGGTTGTGATAGGAATACTAATGCCAATTTACAACTCATCCATCATTTAGGGCTCAGGATGTTGCCATAGTGCTGATTCAATGTCTGCGGCACAGCATGCGCAACCTGTGGCAACACCGGATGGCTGATTTGAAAGAGAGACAAGAGGAATTGAGCAGAGTAGCGGCAATGAGCTTCGCACTTAATAAACTGTGCACACTCTTGCCTGTTGTGCGCTGACTGATCAAGGTCTTTGTCATCCCTCAGGATGTCCGACAGAAGCAGATTAGCAGTGTTCGGCATGCAGCACCCTGCTTTTCGCGGCTCTTTGTGTGAGCAGTGTGTGAAACGTCTTGCTATTCATTCAAATGAAATGAGAGGGGCAGTGAGCCCCGTCCTTCATCACAAAAGGCTCAGGGATGACATCATCTCTGCATCCTAAAGCATTTCACCAGGGATTAATCTCCATTTCAACAAATCATCAATTAACTTCCTGGATATCGAACATATAAATAGACACAGTATAATACCTTATGCAGCACTGTATAAAATAATAAAAATGTTCCGTGACCTAACGGGTGAGAGCATGTTCTGCCATTTCTACAACCTAAGATGCATAGTTCTGAAAACTGTAACAACATGTTGCTGTTTTTGACTTACAAAAAGGTTGTATCGACCAGTAGAGAGCGCATAATGGAGTGATGTTTAATGTGTTGGTTACACTAGGTTGTGGCTTAATTGATTGTTTTCCTAATAGGCTGCATCCAGCATCACTCCATATTGACTATATAGTGCACTATATTTACCCTCTGCCATTTTGTGTCTGAATTCTGAGAGATATTTCTGCACTATATAATGCCCTCAAAAATTGAAAAAAAAAAAAAAAAAAAAAGAAGTGTCCATGACCAGACCCGCCAACTTATTACATGCTGAGCAGGAGGATTTCAATGCAATCCAGATCTGAGGCTCCAACTGGCAAAAGCCCTTCATCTATCGGGTCTCATTTTGAAAAGATGAAAGCCTTTTCAGCTAATGGTGCTGTGCCTTCTCAGTAGGAGGGCAACAATGCCGTGATTAAGAAATCATATATTGCTCTGTGTATCATTAGATCTGTTTGCAGTCCTTCACATCAGGATGACACCAATTGGACGTTAAGCCTCCAGGTGTGACACCTTGCCGTTCAGGGATTTTAGCAGGCGAATGTGGGCCAATCCCTGATTAAGACATACGGGCCGTCAAACTACACACTGGTGCTTTAATCCCTGTCACTTTCATTACCTGGAGTTGTTAGCTCTAGCGCACAGAGCTCACTGACGCCCTTTAACAGGATGGTGAAAATGCCCGCAGGCCAGCGCCATATGAGCTTTCTCGGTCATTAAATCAAGTGAAAATTAAAATAGCTGAATAAACTTACATGAGCGTGGGGAGATGGTAGTAGAGCATGAGTTGAATGCCTCTAAAGCAGAAATCACATGCAGAGGTCATTAAATTGATGCCAAACAGGACACATGCTTTATGGGTAACAGAACACTTATGTATCTATAAATGATTAAGATATCAGCTGCAGCTGCTGCATGAGGAGATGAATGTGACGGAAACCAGCTTGATATCAGATAAGTGTTTTTTATTTTCCAATTACAATAATGGTTGCGACCCCCAACTCTTAACTGGCCAAAGTCACA
This sequence comes from Siniperca chuatsi, assembly GCF_020085105.1. Classification (NCBI taxonomy): domain Eukaryota; kingdom Metazoa; phylum Chordata; class Actinopteri; order Centrarchiformes; family Sinipercidae; genus Siniperca; species Siniperca chuatsi. Next base: position 26,458,998 of record NC_058051.1, on the reverse strand, counting down.
GTCTTGGGAGGAGCACTCTTGGCTGAACAGAAGGCCCACTGACACACATTCAAGATGGAAGGAGGTCATACTGAAATAGAGCAGAAGCAACAAGACCGCGCAGTCAGTAGAAATCCCTTCCAGCTCCATGCAGCTGGAGATGCAGATCTTCCAGAAACACAAGAAACATCCTCCAACCGCCCAGAAATGGTTCGTCACAATCATGAACCAAGATGAACCGGATACTTTGAATTCAACGTGACTTTAAGGGCTCACTTTAGATGTTCTCGGTACCTATTATGAATTTAAAATACATAGTAGTTGTGTGTTGTTCTTTATACATGAGCAGGAACAGACCCCAATATGAGGGGGCTCAACTGAAGGGCAATAAGTTCCTCTTGGTAAACATGTATTAAAAATGAAGTCAGCTAATGTAATCCCACTATAAATTTCTTCCAGAGAAGGAAACAGATGGGTAGAGCACATCAAAATCCAGAGGCAAAATGAGTCAGGTACTTTCCAGTTCACTCGACAATGCACAGTATGCATAAAGGAGCTCAAACTGTAAAAAGCTGCCCAATTTGTACGGGGTCTAAGTGTAAGCACTAGCATGTAGCTGTGATCTTAATCTAACAGCAGTGGGATGTAGATAAACTAAGAAACATGCAATCACACAGCATTTCATACTGAACGTGGAAACTCATCTTTAACACAACATAACAGCAATGTGTATATTTAAGAAAGTCATTATTTTTTATAGGGCTGAGCGATAATTCAATATTATCATCTACTGAATCGGTGGAATCCTATTATGACAGTATGAACATAGTGTTATTAGTGTTATTGTTTTACTCAATTCTATTGTTTAAATTACTGTCATTTTTAGAGCTTAGTTGATAAACAGAACATTAATCTGCAACTATTCTGACAATCAGTTAATCGTTTAAAGGTTTGAGGATAGATGGTGTCGTATGCTGTAGAACATTTTAAAGCCCTTTCAGAAATATTTGTGATTTTTGGCTGCATAAATAAATTTTACTTGACGTTTTTCAAGCAAAAATGATCTGGTTTCAGCTTCTCAGCTGTGAAGATTTGCTACATTTAGCTGTCTTATGTGATAATAAACTGAGTATTTTTGTGTTTTGGACATTTGGACAAGACATTTAAAGACATCACCTTTGGTTTTAGGAAATTTTGACGGACGATTAATCAAGAAAATAACCATCAGTTTATTATTATCATCTATTGACTTTTATTGGAATCATATCATCTTGTTGTTTTTAGGGCTGCAACTAACTATTAATTTGATGATCGATTAACCTGCCTATTATTTTCAAAACAATCACAACCCCATCAATTTCTAAGAGCCCAAGGTGACATCTTGAAATTGCTTCTTTGTTCCGACCAACAGTCCAAAACCAAAACATATTGAGTTGACAATGATATTAATCATAGAAAAGCAGAAAATCCAATCAGAATTAGACTGGATTAATTGTTTCAGTTCTACTTATTTTAATTAAAAACTAAAAATGAGTTATTAAACTTTTGGTTTCTGATATAATACATAAAGTGCATCACAGCTCCATGCACTGAGTATCAATTTGACCATTTTATACATGATTTTGCATACATTTACCATATTCTATACCAATATCAGAACAACATTCATACTAATATTGTGGTCGTATTTTTACTCTGCATGCATTTCTGCTGTACATACAATATTTATTAATTGTACAACTTACTAACTTAATTTCTTATTATTTACTAAAAATTTCCACTAAACAGGCGTAGTTCATTCATCTCTTGCAATGCGAGACATTACACCAGATGCTCTGCATTCCTCCATATCCATGTCACAAATCCATCCATCCAGTCATTCTCTCACAGACACTGGAGACACACTAGCACTGAGCGCCACAGGTCTTTGGCCTTGGATTCCCTGCCTGTCGAGGCTCAATGACAAACCCATCACCATGAAGACGGCCTCGCCTCAGCTCTCCGCCCCCAGCTGTTCACATGGGAAGGGAGGAAGGATCATCTAGGCTCTCTGCCTCACGGCCATTCAGACGCAGAGAAAAGACTCTGTCTCTCAGCGGAAGCAAGAAGCTCTCCGTACAATAGTCATATTCTGCTGAAGGACTGTTAGGACACATGAACAGACCAGCAAGGACGCTCAAAATCCAGCCAAACAGCAAAGAGCGTGCTAATGAAGTATCTTCTCAAGATCAGCATAAACACTAGAGGCATTCATAGTGGTTCAGTGGCCATAATCACAAAACATCCTGAGGCTAAAAGTAGCTCATAAGTGGCCGAGTTAGGCAAAACTCCTAAAAAGTAGTTTTTGAAGTTTTTGGTCTAAGAGAAATTCACAAAGCCTTTTAGCACTACAAGTAGTCCGAGAGTAATTAGACACCCAGATGACTCCTAAATCACAAAGTCCTGCTCACACTCAGTGATATGCTGCGGGTAATGCACCTTGTTATATCAGTGTTGTAGAAAAACACAACAATAATAAACTTTTAAAGCATATTTTGATGGAAGGCAAGTTAATAAGGACCCAATCAGCTCAACAACAAATCAAAACAATCCAATAATAGCGGAGATGACGGTTTGCACAACTCTCCACGACTTGGACCCTTTTTCAGACCCCCCACCTCAGCTTTTCAGACGCCATTTTTCGACAGCACAGAAATGAAGAAATAAAGAAATAAAAGCGATTCCATGGCTAAAGCTGCAACTTTGTTGGAGAGCCAGAGAATCCAAAACAAAGGACACTATTGTAGCTTATTAGCTTAGCCTCCTCTGTCGGAGTATATATTGTTCCACAAAAGAGGAATGGTTTGCAGACTGCTATGAGACAGGAATCGATGGTACAAATACTTCTGTGGAAACTTGAACTGTCTCGTTAGCAACAGAGCTAAGCTAACGAGCTAACAAATCTTGGAGGGCTTTATTTTCCCTCTTCAATAACGCCAGGGGAAAGTAAACAACACTAGAGAGAAAATAGGGAGAAGCACCGGGAGCTATTCTGACTGAGCTAACGGTTAGCTTGCCAGCTACAGCAGTTCACCACTAACCCTGTGACTAGTGAGTCACTGTCACCAAGCTTCTAGTGTATAAAAGTACAACCAGGTGGCTAAGAAATTAAAGTCAGACACTGCCTTCACAGATAAAGTGTTTAAAAGTGCTCAAAGTTATCTCTATTCCAGCCTATTTAAAAATGCATACTTCATATGAACTACAACAGAAGATACTGGTTGCTACGTGAGTGAGGTCCCTCAATATTAACCTCCCACAGTATGTGAGTGTGACCTCAAATTAACGTGTCAGTGGGGAGAAAACAGCTCAAACGTTGCGTGTTGCCAATGTTGTTTCGGGGCAAACACAAACACACGAGTTCCTGCAGCCGTGTAATCATCACAGACCACTTTCCCAAAACAGATGGGGAGAGCATCACTGGTTGCAATCTCACATCTGTCCGAGTCGGAGTATCCATAGAGACTAAACACAGAATACATACAGCTGGTTGAAGAGATCTCTAACCAGACTGGACTGGTAATTCATCATTGCTGACAAGTGCTTAAACGGCAGATTTAAAAGGAGAGAAGAAGAACTTCACTATGCCCTGCCTATGGTCCAAGCTTGAGCTAACAAGTAAATAAGCCTGGGACATGTGAGAGATAATTGTGCAGAACTGATTTCTTGCATGATTTTACACATATGGGAAGCAGAGTGTCATGCCAATCCTAATAGTGAAAAGCCTTGATTTTCCTGCACTCCGGGCCTACTGCTTCCTTCCAGTCATCCACCTCCAGGGTTGTTACATAACACTACACAGCACTGCTTTTAGCTCCACAAAGGAGCCGTTTGAATGCTCTCTGAAAACACTGTTACAGGCTTCAGTGGCTACAAGAACATGCGTTTGTCTCTTTCAGCGTCTCTTCTGGTCATTTAAACATACTGGGCATTAGATAAAAAGACTCCCAACATAAACGGGAGGAAAGCTCACAATAACTGAACATGGAGCGTGAAGGAGTGGGTGTCTGATCCTCTCAAGCCACTGAGAAACATCTGCACAAGTATACGAGGAGGAGGAGGAGGAGGAGGAGGAGGAGGAGGCATATTTTCATTCCACATTCACAGCTCCAGTCAGATAAGAGATAACTTTATCCACTCATTCATGAAAAAAAAAGAAACAGTGAGGAGTATCAGAGCTCTAAATAATGAGGTAGGCAACTCTTTAGCATGCAGTTTGTCTCGCTGTAGCCTCGCTGCTTAGCATATGAAACAAGGAAGGAGATGGTTAGTGCAAATACCCTTCACTCAGCGCTTCCTGAGATGTGCCGTTCTCCAGCCCAGATGGCAGTCATTAAGGTGCTGCTGCCAAGTCTGGAAGTCTTTGATTTGGGAGCAGAGATTTTATCTCTGGCAGCACACACAAGTGCAGTGTTGGAAAGTAACTAAGTATATTTACTCAAATACTGTTCTTGAGTACTTTTTGTTTTTTTAGGTCCTTGAGTGTTTCTATTTTATGCTACTTTATACTTCTACTCCACTACATTTCAGAGGCTAATATTTAACTTTTTACTCTACACTACATTTATTTAGCAGCTAAAGTTTCTTTTCAGATTAAGATTTTACATAAAAGACATATGATGGGTTTATAAAATACAATGCATTGTTAAAGATTAAACCAGGCTCGTGACCCCTTACAATAAAACAGAGTCTAGTTGTGGCTATTTGTCACGTTTCAGATGTCTATGAGTTGTTAGCAGTTCCAGCAAAGAGGGACTTCCTCTGTAAACTTCCTCCATGGTTTTATTTAAATAACTGCTCAAGGCCCAAAGAGGTAAAATCATCAAGTATTTCACAAAAACAGCAAAGATTAGAGAAAAGTCCAAAATATGAATATACATTTGTGCAGCAGAACTTTTTCTTCTTTCCTCTCCCATTAATCATCTCACGGCCCCTCAGATTTATCTTGTGACCCTTTGGAGGGGCCCGACCCCTAGGTTGGGAACCATTGGACTAAACTACCTAACTGTACTGTATATAGAGTAGTTCAAACTAGCTGCACCTCAACCAGCTTGCTGCCCACACACTGAAGCATCAGTGTTAACAATCTATATAACAATATATCAGCCCCAGACTCTCTCTGGTCTCCAGCTTTTTTTCTTTTTTTCCCCAACTTTCTACGCATTCATGTTTGTCTTCATTTAGCACCTTTTAAACTCATCTCACGCCACATGCCTGGTATCTTTTTTTCCAGCACAAACTCAGCTAGAAGTCTGACTTATCAATTTGGCAATTTAACAAAGCATAAAGCTGCCAGAAACCCAAAATACAAAAATTCTATATAGCTATACAAATATGCAAATCTTTAGTGATAAATCACTCAAACTATTATTATAGTACAGTTCAAATTTGTAAAAAAAAATATATATATTGTTTTACTATTTCTACACACAAATGCAGCAGAAAAATGTAAGGAATAATATAATAATATTTACATTTAAAGTGACTATTTTTGTGCCTTTTTCATTGAAAGTCTACAGTATGTAAATCATGTATGTAAAATCACAGAAAATATTAATGATTCAGTTTCAACTGGTTTTCTCAGCTTGTCTCTACATTATATGTAAATAAAGTTATGTTACTATAAATGAAACATGCTCTGTGTATTCAGTGCATTGTGCTGATAATACTTCTGTACAGTACTTTTACTTGTAATTGAGTATCTTTACACTGTTGTATTGGTACTTTTACTTAAGTAAAGGACCTTCCACCACTGCAGGAGCGTAAAAGATCCCCTTCTGAGACTCCCTTCACAGCCTGAGAGGCTCTTGACTCCTTGCGAGCAGAAGACCAGGTTTAGATGTGGGTGTAGAAAATTCCTGCCTTATTTATGTAACCTTTGGTGCACGGTGGTCGGGGGATTTGGCACAGGCTGTGTGGGGAAACCTTCAGTTTCCTCTGATTCCAATGATTAGTGACACTGTTTGAACTAGAGCTGATGCATCAATCGATTAGTCTACCAACAGAAAATGAATAACTGATTAATCGTTAAAATCCCAAACATTCATTGGTTCCAGCATCTCAACTGTAAGGATTTGCTGCTTTTCTTTGTCTTATGTGAAAGCAAACTGAATATCTTTGGGTTTTGGAAGGTTGGTTGGACAAAACAAGACATTTGAAGACTTTACCTTTGGTTTTAGGAAATTGTGATGATCATTTTTCACATTTTATAGGCCAGAATGATTAATCAACGATTAATTAATAAATGAAAATAATCTTAAATTGCAGCCCTAGTATTATCATCTATTGACTTTCAGTGGAATTATATTGTCTTATTGTTTTTAGGGATGCAATCTTATGATCGATCAATCTGCACATTATCTTCTTGACTAATAGATGAATCGTTTTGGCTATATAATGTCAAAAAATTGTACAAGAAAAAACCCAAAGAATTTGGATTTAGTCAGACAAGACAAGGCATCACTGTAGAGAAATTCTTCACTTTTTCTGACATTTTATAGAGCAGACAATTAACCAATTAATCAATAAAGAAAGAAAAATCATAGTTGCAGCTCTAGTTTTTTAAGGGAAATCAATACAGAGTTATGAGGAATGCCTTTTAGAAACTATAGTGAATCATATCCAACCATTACCCTTTATTTCTTCTGGATTAGAGTCAAATGGATGCAGATCAATAAAAAAAACAAAGTGTGGTAGCACGAGGGGAAAAGCAATGAAATAATCGGACAACGTGAGGAACCAACAGATAAGACTTCATCTCTGCAGCTCCATCTCAGCCCATGTGACAACTCATATGGCTGCATTGCTCATCATCATCATCATACCTACTGTACGACACGAGTGACCGGGAGGCTGTGAAAATACTCACAAATCTGACTGTAATTGTAATCCAGACACCATTTATCGGATCAAAGTATTAATCCCACTGAGATTTAAGTGCAACGTGTCGCAATTTAGTTCAACATGCAATATAACAGAGAAGACACGTGGACAGATCGCACTTGCATTCAATGCCTGGGATAAGAACTAACCCGCAAACAACAGATGTCGTACAGTCTTGTATGCGAATTGTGGCGTTCAACAGTTCATGTGCTTACCTGAACCGGGGTGAATCTTTAATGCATTCTTCAAAATCCACCGTCATCTTGGGCTGGAGTAAAGTCTTTAACGCGCTTAAAATACGGGTTTCATGTCCCAGGTAGAGTAAAGCAGAGATGTAAATATCCGACACAGAGAGCCTCCCTCCAGTCTCCTGTTCCTGCAGCGGTTCACTCAGTCCCGCTCTGAGGCTCCGGAGCTGCCTCAGCCAGTACTGGACCCTGTGCTGCCTTCATGTGCTCCTTGCTAGGCTCGGAGTTTTAATACGCCACATCTAGCGTACGATTTGGAGCCTATAGCATAACATACTCAGCTTCTTTTTAGTGGGAAACGATCAGTAGTGAAAAGTAACATTTACTCAGATACAGTTTGAGGTACTTGTACTTTACTTGAAAACAGCCCTTGCATGCTACTTAATACCATTACATTTCAGATGGAAATATGTACTTTTTACCCCACTACATTTTTTTTTACATCTGTAGCTACTAGTTACTTTGATTTTACATACAAAACATATTATGAATTTATACAATATGATGCCATTTTTTTCGATTAATTTACCCATGTTTACATTTACTCCACTACATTTATTAACAGCCTGTGGTGGAAGTACACAGATCTTTTACTTATGTAGCAATACCACAGTGTAGAAATACTCTGTTACAAGTAAAAGTCATGCATTTAAAATTAGAGCATCAAACTATAATTAAAGTACCAAAAGTAAAAGTACTCATTATGCAGACTGGCCAATTTCAGATATTATAATTACTGATACATTAGTGTGTACATCACTTTAATGTTGCAGCTCGTAAAGGTGGAACACATTTTACTTGCTCTTTATACTGTGCAGCTCTGAATGCAGGACTTTTACTTGTAATGGTGCATTTTTACATTGTGGTATTGCTACTTTTACTTAAGTAAAAACACAGAGATTGTAGTTTTCTATAAACTTTGTAAGCAGCATTTCATCTTAAAGGCTATCTGTACAGTTCAAAAGTTCAACTCAGTTTTGACACTATAAAGCCAATATTAGTTCAATTTCCAAAAATGCCACGTTGTAAAAATACTCAAGTGACAAGTCAAAGTCCACATTCAAAATTTTACATACGTAAAAGTACAGAAGCATCAACAGCAAAATGTACTTAAAGTATCAAAGATAAAAGTAGGCCTACTTACTGTATGTGCAGAATAGACCCATTCAGAGTGTTATGATATTGTATACAGTATATTATTGTTGCATTGCCATGTAAGCAGCATTTTAAAGTTGTAGGTAGCTGGTTGAGGTTAGGCTAATTTAACTACTTTATATACTGTTGGGTAGATTAATTGACAAAATTTCATTATATTGCATACATTCATAATATGTTTTGTATGTAAAATCTTAATCTTCAAAGTAACTAGTAACAGATGTCAAATAAATGTAGTTAAATAAAAAGTGCAATATTTTCCTCTGAAATGTAGTAGTATAAAGTAGCATAAAATTATCTCAAGATTGTACTTAAGTACAGTTCTTGAGTAAATGTACTTTGTTACTTTCCACCACTGATCACACAGCAAATCCCGTCATTTAACAGCTGCTCAGTGTCGCTCTGCACACAACTCGTAATAACTTTAATATTTCCGATAGCACTTGAAAGCAACACACGCTCAGCGAGAACCTTTTACACAGTCTATGATGAGAACGTTTAGAACGTGACGTCACGTTCCACTTCATTTGAATGAATGCAACATGATTTCCCTGAACAATAATCTCTTCTAGCCTACATACGAAAGATATTTAATCCCGAGATTCAGTCATGTTTCATTGTTTACTTTTAAAACAGCAAAAAGAAAACATTTAAATTTCAGTCATGACAGGTAAAAATAGAAAATACCTACAGGTTCTATGTGTGTAGCATGAAGAGGTTACAAATTAATTAAGTTGTGCAACCTTGTGTTGTAAAATGACAAATAAATTACCTTGTACCTCCTTAATAACTCCCATTCTGTTATTCTCTGCATTTTCAAGAGACAAGATAATTCTTCACTGTGCCTGAGATTTCAGTTACATCTTTATCAGAGAAGTGTGATGAAGGTATTTTTATACTCTCTGGTGTGTTAACTCGAGCAGTGAATAAGCAAACGCCCACGATGGCTTCAGTTGCTGCTGTTGGTTTAGTGATGCTCCCTACAGTCAGATTCACCGCTCTCATCTTTTCCACGCCTCTGATACAGTATGGTATGTTCTCCATGTCAGATCATCATGTTTTACTGCTGTGCAAGCTGTGAAATCTATTTAATGTAAAAGCCTGACTAAGGGAAACTAATTGCTTGATTCCAAAACACTTCAAAGAAACCTTTACACCTTTAACACATCCAAGGGTTGCTATATTTATCTACTTTCCCATGCAGCTGTTAAATGAGGGTATCTTAATCCATTTCCCCAGCAAGGCTATTATTAATTCACAGGAAATGGGAAAGCTTGGAGAAAGAGCGCCTGCTCTGCAGGTTTTCATAGAGCGTCATTGTTCCATCTGATCCCGGCTTTAAAAAGGCTGCCGCTCAGGCCATGAATGGAGATGATCTCATCCACTCAAAGCAGAAGTGTCTTGACTAAATACCACCATCAGTCACTGAATCTCAGAGGAACGATACAGGCTTTATCAGCTGTGGCAGTGGCTCAAGGGATGACAATGTTGGTCGGTTGGTCGGTCCACCACTTTGATCCAAATATCTCAATATCTATTGGATGGATTGCCATGAAATGTTGCACAGACATTCATGGTTCCCAGACAATATATCCTACTGACTTTGGTGATCCCCTTATTTTTCCTTCACATTTGTAGTTCTGAGTTAAACGTCTCAACAACGATTTGATGCATTGCCATGAAATTTGACACAGGCATTCATGTTCATCAGGATGAATTGCAATAACTTTGGTGATCCCCTGACTACTCATCAAGCGCCATCATCGGGTCAAAATTTTTATTTTGTCCAATAGTGTGGTTCAATAAAACGGACGACATTCCCATCAGCCTCAGCTGTACTTTTTGTTTAGTGCTAATTAGCAAATGTTAGCATGCTAACGTACTAAACTGAGATGGTGAACATGGTAAACATTACAACTGCTAAACATCAGCATGTTAGCATTGTCATTGACATTAGCATTTAGTTCAAAGCACCGCTGTGCAGGCTCACAGAGCTGCCAGCATGGCTTTACACTCTTTGCTTGTTTTAGTTCTGCTGGAGGTGAAAAATCTGTTCCACTATAACCTGGAGATTATAAAACCAGGACTATCACCCGTTATACAGAAGAAGCCTGAAGCACTAAAAGCAGGTGCTCCACCGATACGGCAGCTCTGCTTTCTCTTCGTGCAAGTCCTTCACTGCTTTAGGGACTAAGACATGTGACTCCCCCCACCATCCCTCCTCTCCCTCTTTGCCTCACCCCCAGTTCCTTTTACTAATCTGAGATCAAAGCACCTACTGCTTCTTTATGAAGCTGTTGAGTCAGCAGTCAGCTGATCTGAAAGCTGGAGAAATTTAAGAGCAAACTTGGTAGCATGCAAATAATCTATACCATTCTGGATTTTATTACAGCAGCAGCACATGATCATAGGTACAGGCATTTATGTTCCCCTTTAGCATGAATCGTAATAACTGGTGATCCCTTAACTTTCCATCTATCACCATCGTCAGTTTTCAGGTTTGTATATATCCAATACTAAACAAATGAAATTCCCATCACCCTCAGCTGTTCTTTGTGTTAGCAAATGTTAGCATGCTAACACTCTAAAATTAGATGGTGAGCATTATTCCTGCTAAACATCAGCATGTTAGCATTGCTATTTTGAGCAAGTCAACAGCTCTGCGTTAAAACGACACTGATTTTGTAACTTTCAGACTGAGCCAAGCTAACTGTGTCCCCTTTTCCAGTGTTTATGCTAAGCTAAGCTAGCCTGCTGCCGGCTGTTGTTTCATGTTTAACGGACAGATGTGAGAGTGGCATCACTCTACTTTTTGTTTCCCAAATGTCGAACAATTCCTTTAAGATTTGAAAAGGTAATCGGTGAGGTCTTTGGGGCAGATTTGAGTCATATGATGAACAGAATTGGGTGCTTGACAGCAAGATGATTTACAGTGGAGACTGCCTAGCTGTCATATCAGTAATGGAGCAGGGATAAGGCTTTTCTGCCTTTGTGCAGGAAAAGTGGAAGGGAGCTGTCGACTCCGATTTTTGCTCCCATCAGAGGCCCTCTCGTGGCAGACACATGCACTGCTGCAGTGTGGAAATACTGGGAGAGATGTGTGGGTCTCTGGGAGGGTGACCTACTTTTGCTCCTCTCTTTGGTCTGCTAGAGAGAGCTGCCACTGAACACACAGCTTGTAATGTTATGCCATCTGACTGCAGGTGCAAGGCTCTACAAGCCACTACCAATGAGGCATGTACAGATGCTGCATGAATGTTCTGTATTATGTATGCATATGTCTTCTCAGCACTGACTTAGAAAATGTATTCCCAAGTCTATTCTAAATTAATTTTAATCTTGCCATAGGACTGCTGCGCTCACACAATTGCCACTAGTGTGTGTGTGTGCGCCAAGTGTACTTAGAAGGTGGATGGAAATATAGAGGCATACTGGCATGATCATGGTATTGTAGTAGTTGTTTGATATTGTTTATGCTTTTGACAGAGCTCTGCAGAATTTATTATTTCTATTCAGCGTAAAGGAAAGAGATAAAAATTGAAATCTTAAAGGAATAGTTTGACGATTTGGGAAATACCCTTATTCACTTTCTTGAGTTAGATGAGAAGATTGATACAACATCTGTACAGTAAATATGAAGCTACTGGCCTGGCACTGTCCAAAGGTAATAAAATCCAGCTACCAACACCTCTAAAGCTCACTAATTAACATGTTGTATTTGTTTGTTTAATCTGTACAGAAATTGAAGTGTAAAAACAACAATTATCCATTTTATGGGGGGTTATGTGCCAAACTATTTCTTGACCAGGACTAATTGCCAGGCAACCAGTGGAGACTCCAGGAAGTTACTGATCCCGCCCAAGAAATAGTCACACATAACTCCCCAAAAAACTGCAAATTGTTGATTGTATGCTTCCGTTTTTGTACGGATTGGACAAAAGAGATATAATGTGTTAATTAGTGAACTTTAGAGTAGCAGTAAGTAGTGATTCCCAACCTGGACCCCCACAATGGGTTGGAAGACAAATCTGAGGGGCCACAAGATGATGAACTGGATAGGAAAGCAGAAAAAAACTATTTCTGCTGCACCAAATTTTGTTTATTTTTTTTATACTTTATTCTAATCTTTTTTCAAGTGCATTTCTGTACAATTATACCTCTAAAAATATTCAAATACTGTAGAACAAGATCTTTGGTTAAACTGGTCATAACCAGTAGAGTTATGCCACCAGGGGCAAGGGGTCACAAGTGGACATAGCTTTGTGTGATTGGGAACCACTGAACTAAAGGATACTGCATGTTGTGATAATAATACTTATTTTAATAAATTATATTCTCGCTCTGCATACTGGGTAACATCCAAAAGCCCTTGACACATGACCTTTCTAAGTTTGAAACCCCCATTGCCAGAAGCTGTTTGCAGTCATAACATCACTGCTGACTTATTTAGCAGCTCTGCCAATGCACATTAGCCCGTGTAGCTAATGTGTCAGCCAAAGTGCCTCTCTGCCTCTGCAGCTCTCAGCATCGCTCCTGGGTGGTGATACGCCTTCCAGCATCAGCTCCACTGCATCACTGCTGCTGCAGCAAAATAACTTCGGGGGGTGGGGATTTCCATGCTTTTCATTTAGCTATATGTTTTCATGGTCTTCTAATAAGTAGATTATGTTACATAAATGCAGAACCTATGAAACCCCTTCAAAAGTATAAAAGAACAACACAAATGCATTGACATGAAACTGAAAACAATGCTGTTCTTGAGCTAATTTCACAGAGTTCCAGACTTCTTCAGGGGGAAAAAAAAGGAATAGTTCAGCATTTTGGGAAATACTGTAGTTCACTTTCTTTCTGAGAGATGACAAGATCAATACCACTCTCATATCTGCTAAATATGAACTAGAGCCAGTAGGCAATTAGCTTAGCTTAGCGTAAAGACTGGAAGCAGGGGGTAACAGCTAGCCTGGTAAAACTACAGCCATGCTAGTAGCGCTATTTTTTTTTTTTTTTTTTTTGCTGTAACGCTAAAAGAAAAAACAAAAGCTGTTAAATATATGTTTTAACTTTTGGACAGAGCCAGGCTAGTTGTTTTCATCTGCTTCCAGCTAAGCTAATCGCGTCCTGGCTCTGGCTTCATATTTAGTATACAGACATGAGAGTGGTATTGATCTTCTCATCTAACTCCCGGCAAGAAAGCAAATAAGCCTATTTCCCCAAAAGAGAACCTCATCTGGGTTTAAATAGTTTTTTTCTTAGATGAAGAAAATACATTTAGGTGCTTCACATGCATGGAAGCACAACAAATTCTGTATTTTTGAATGGAATGTGGTTTAGAGTCACTCAATTGCATTTTATCGTCACTAAATCTTTATATACCGTACTAATAAACAGACTCTCTCTGGAGCAGCGAGTCATTAGAAATTTTAACTTTGGCTCCATTGTGTGTCAGTTGTGTTAGTGTAAGGCCCAGGTCCTTATCCATTGGACGGCTCTTCAAAAGGCTGCAGTATGTTGTTCCTGTCAGCGATTCCTGTGAGGGAGACAGTGACAGGATCTCATAAAGAGTGGATAGGGTGAGCACTGGGTCAAAGCTGGAACAGCTGGAACAGAAACAAAGGAAAGTACTCAGGAAGCCTGTTTCACTGTGTCAGCTTGACTAGTATCAAATATTCAGATGTCCAGAAGGAGTCCAAATCCCCGCCACCAGGTTTAAGGATGGTAGAGTTTAATGAATGGTGAAACAAAGGGTCATGTAGGGTCGACTGTGGTGTTGACTGCTGAAAGTGAAATTGACATCATTACAGCTGCAAAGCAGCTTACATCTTCAGAAAAATAGATTATTTGGCTGAAGCTGTATCAACAAAAGAACAATGTAGCCTGTTCAACCAGATCAGCCTGTTTACCAATAACAAAGAAGGCCTTTAAGAAATATTTCGCTTATTCACTTTTACGCCTTGACTTAGACAAGATCGATACCACTCTCATGTCTGTTCTTTAAATATGAAGCTAGAGCCAGGAGGCAATTAGCTTAGCTTAGCATAAAGAAGGGGGAAAAGCCTGGCTCTGTTCAAATGTATCAAAATGTGCTTACCAGCACCTGGAAAACCACAAATTGTAATTTTTTACACTTTATACAGGTTTTGTAACTGATCAAACAAACGACATAGTACAACGTGTGAATGTCGTCAGTTTTGGAGGTATTTGGTCATCAACGTGTAATTTTTTCACCCACCCATTTTGTGTCAAGCCTGCTACTACTGTGCAGTGATAGGCTAGTACTTGACACGTCCCTGTGATTGGATGCTAGCTGTTGGATAATGGAGATCCTACATGCTCCCTCGCCTGTGACTCATTGCATTCATTTTCTAGTTGGTCTTTATTATGAAATAGGAAAGATGGGAAGCATAATGCAAATACCACCTATATTTTTTTTAAATAGTAATAATGTAATGGTAGTGGTAATATTAATATTAATAAATTAATAATAATAGGAATGACAGCTATAGAAATAATGATGACGGTAATAGTAACAGAGCCAATAACAACTGTAGTAGCCAGTTGTCGAGAAGGAACACGGGGGCAGCAGGCGGCCCATGTGTCTACAAAATTTCTTGGCAATCCAACCAATAGTTGTGGAAATATTTCAGTCTTGAACAATGTGGTGGACACATCAACATTGCCATTCTTAGAGCCAAGCTGCTAGTGTGGCTAAAAATAAAAAATTACAAATGTCATACCTAGAAATTTTATATAAAAGGTTTCTGAATCAAACGTGACTTTTGGTATCAGTCATATATTAATTAACACAAGTGGCCACAGTTCTTTATACAGCCCCAAAAACAAGGTCAGATCAGCCAGAAGATTCATTCAATTCAGTATTTTAAAATGGCCTTTAAATCTCCAGTGAGCCTAAGCTAATTGCTTAAGTAAGGGTAAACCAACAAACAAGAAACTGAGAGTGCTTTCTTGGGTACACTTGGTTTTACACACCTTATGGTGTCTCAGCTTGGACATTTTCTTCATTTCATTTTGCTCAGCAAACATGTCTGGCCAATGAAGGTGAACGTGTGCACATTGTTTTGGGGGAAAAGTAGGGCAAGATGAGCTGCAGGCTTGTTAAGTGCCCGCCCACTGAATCACAACACACACACGGATCAACATGGATACATATGAGCTATAATACCTTAACTGTAATGTCAGGGATCACACTGAGCAGATGTAACGGTTCAGCAAGTTATTTTGTTGGAATGATTTCTCGATGTCACATTAGTCTTTTTTATTGTATTTCTCACAAACTAGTTCAGATTTTAAAGTGTCTATTCCAACACATGATGCTATTGGACATTAAAGGCTGGATTTCATATCAGACAACCAGAAACAACAGAGTGTGTCTGATTGAGGCAGACTCCTCTCGGGAACGGCTGGACGAGACCCTGAGAAATCACTGAGGCTGGTGTTGCTAAGCGATTGGGGGATGAGGGGATCCTGCAGACGAGCAGAGGAGCTGCTTCCTATTGAAGTCTAAGTCTTTGATTCTCTGACACCCCAGTTGCTTCGCATATGTCTTTTGGCCAAGGTCCTTCTATGTCTACCCCCATATCTCCACAACTATTGGATGGATCGCCATGAAATTTTGTACAGACATTCACAGTCTCCAGAGGATGAAACTTGACTTTGGTGATTCCCTGATTTTTATCAGTAGTAGTTTATCAGTTATTTTTCAGTAATCCTGTGAAATATCTCCACATCTATTAGATGGATTGGCTCAAAATTTTGTACAAATATTCACGCTTCCTAAACGATGTATTGTAATCACTTTGGTGATCCTGTGACTTTTCCTCTAGTGCCACCATTAGGTTGACATTTGCGGTTTTGAGTGAAATATCTCGACTACTGTTAGATGGTTTGCCATGAAATTTGATGCAGCCATTCATGTTCCCCTCAGGATGAATTGTAATAACTGAAGTGGTCTCGACTTCTCATCTAGCGCCATCAGCATATTTCTGCAAAGCTAATGACATTCCTATCAGCATCAGCTGTACTTTGTGCTAATTAATATTAGCATGCTAAATTGCTAAACTAAAATGGTGAACATGGTAAACATGACACCTGCTAAATCTACTAAACATCAGCATATCAGCATTAGCATTGTGAGAAAGTTAGCATGCTGGTGTTAGCATTTAGCTCAAAGCACCGCTGTGCCTAAGTACAGCCTCAGAGCTGTACTAGCTTGGCTGTAGACTCTTAGTCTTGTTTCACACTTAGTATTGAAAAAGATATGTTAATGTAAAAGCTTGTGTTCCACTTCTAATTTGCCAAAAATTATGAAAGTTCTCCCTACACAGCAGATTAGAAGCAGACTACTTTGAAGGAATTCATTTTACAAAGCAGTTAATTAAGTTTATATTTAATTGGACAACAAGTGTACCTCCTGCTGCAGCAGGTTTTCCATTAGTCGTAGTGGTTGGTGGTGAGCCACATTGTTGCACTGGGTGATATGTTACTTCATTTACATGAACACACACACTGTAGTTAAGTTTGTCTCAATCCCACATACACCATCCTGGTGCCCTAAATACTCCCTATAGCACCCAATGTGTATTAATCCGACACTGTCAATAATCAAACAAATAAATGCACTATTTACTCGTTTGAGTAATGTTTACTAATGTTTTTTTTAAATGGGTCATAAATGTAAAGTTTAATTTAAAGATTTATGTCTTCAGTAAGAACCAATGGGCTTTGGGCTGAATGCTACAGACAGGGTAGAGAAGTCATAAAGTATTGAGAGGCGGATGCATTGTTGGTTTTGGTCTTTTTATGGGATTTATTGACAGTAAGACAAGTACAGAATAATGCCAAAAGTAAAAACAAAAACATTCAACAATAGTTTTTACAAAGCACAGCAAACAACATCACTGTAAAAAGAAACAGAAAAGCACCAGCACACAAGTTTGGTCAGTTCCCTCACATGGCTGGGATCATACAAAATGATATCTTGTTAATGTCGTTGCAGTGAGACACAACGTTTATTTTTTCCCCACTGTGTTTTTCAGATGAAACGGACGGGTAAAGTGAACTGTAGGCTGCAGACCAGTGTGTTTACTCCTGCGACCACCAGCAGGCCTCGTCCCATGTCTCCTGCTGAAGCACACAAACACTGTATTTTGCATATTTATATTTCTGCAGATTAATAAATAGTTGTGGAACTAAATGTGTGTATAGTGGCTATTCTTATATCTGAAAACAAGTATATACTACTATATATATATAAAAAGACACATAATGTTTATGCTTGTGTTACCATATTCTAATATTACAAAGCTCTAAGGAAGTAGTGGCTCTCAATTTCACCATTATACACCAGTTAGCTCAGTATTTAAAACAGGTGTAATGGGTGTAATTTGCCAAATCTTCACTGGTCTTTAGACTGCGGTGGAAATGCACACAACAGTGGGCTGAAGGAACTTTTTAGTTCCTTAAAAAGTAGTTCCTGGGGATAAAAGTTCCTGGTGGAAAAGCAGCTATAATGTTTATGCCTGAAACTCAACAACTCCAACTGTTAACACAGTGCTGCCACCATGTGGTCATTTCTGACAGGAGCACCTTAATCTGCTGTGACATTTCTCAGGCAGCGACGACACACACCATCTTCCAACGTCTACTCCTCTTGGTGTCAGAAGCTCAAGCTGCACGCTTCCTTCTTTTTCTTGTGTTTAACTCTGTGAAACACCAAAACAGATAATGTTAACTATCAAAGGATGGACAGGCTCTTGAAGCTGTGGGGAAGTTGACTGACAGTTACTGACTTACTGACTGTAGCATTGCTGGTATCACTGTGATCAAGTGCAGCTACTTCATCTGTTGTAGCTGCAGGCTTTGATGCCAGTAACAAGTATTTAGGTACATGCTGAGAAACAAGAACAAAAAAAAAAAAGATCATTTATAGAGATTAACACCAATGTTACAGAAGGTTGTCTTTTACAGATCAGAAGCAAAACACGGAAAGCGACACCTGATGATGTGGTTGGATGGTGCCTTATTTACCAGTATATTCACATCAATGTGTGCATTTTTGTAGAACTGCCATCAACTGAATTTTGTCTTCGTATATAGTAAAGATTTCAAGTTCCCATTGATAAAATGTACACAAATTTACAATATAATGTGAATTCTGTGTTTTGAAAGAAACAAACACCATTTCATGAGAAAGAATGAAAGCTAAATCCATTTTAGAAAATTCGGCTCCATCCTCTCTTTAAGGAATCTGGCATGCTCCCCCTTGGATACAGGTTTACAAAATGTATTACAACATGTACAATAAACTCTTAATTGTAATAATGCACCATAAACCTCCTCTTAGCACTTTATCTTATCCCTCTTCTTATTGTTGCAACTTTTCTTTTCTTTCATTACTTAAAACTTTTTATTGTATTCTGTATTGTGTGTATAGTACCAGTACTTTTAATGTCTTCAATTGTGTGTTTATTGTCTTTATGTTTTATATGCTGCCATGCTGCAAAAAGAATCTCCTTTTGTGAGATAGCAAAGATGTAAACTGAACTGAACTCAAAGAATGGAAAGATGCCAATACACCAGACATTTTTAAGGTCTTCTTTAAAAGACAGAATATTTTGACATACAGATACCTAAACTCAGGGTATCTGATACCGATACTGATTCACGATCCAATATCAGTTCTCTCTTTTCTAAATTTAAAATCTGTAAAAGAGTACCAAGAGCTCTGAAGAAGATGATACAAGCCTCTCAAAGGCAATGAAAACAGGGAACCCAGGCTATCTGCCCCCTGCTTCAAGAACAGGTATATCAGAAATCACAACCAATGTCTACACAAGCAGAAACACACAGATGAACTCAAGAGGGCCAAAACGCTTGTTTCAGACAGTATAACCACAAACACCTGCAGCTGTTACAGTATCACTGCTAACAGCACATGTAAGCAAAGCAGGAAATGTGGTGAAATGCCACAGCGATGCCCGTACAGGACTGTCTGGCACACAATCTGTAAAAGGAATGAAACCACAGTCTGTGTGTGAAGAATTCTGCTTTGCCCTACGTACTTGGTTGGTTGCATACTTGAGGTTACTTAAATGAATAACGTGCAGGGTAAAGTTAATGGAATACATTAAATTTTAATGTTTTGCATTTTTCTTTTTGATGAGATACACAGGGTTCACATATTTCCCATAAATCAAAGGTTTTAATTTAAATTTTTCTTACCGTTCAGTCTTTATGTTCTAAATGAAACGTATGAATTTCACTTACTGTATTTGATTGATCTTAGGTGATTTACGGCATATTTTGTTTTATTTATTTGAAGGAATTTTGAGAGTCAACAATCTAAATGAAGAAACTGAAGTGAACTCATCGGTTGCTGTTTCAACTAAAAGAGCTAAGCATCTGTTCTTCTAAATAAATTAATACCCAATTATCTTTGAAAAGCCCAGAAAGTAGCTGAATAGCTCTTACCGCAGTTCTGAAGGTATTTCCAGAATCCTCAAAGACTCTTCTAACCATTTGGATGAAAACATGTGCCATTTGCTGCACGATAAGAGAGATGTTTAACCCGTTTCCCCAGTTGCGACTCGGTTTCCTAATCCAAACAAAAATTGGTAGACGGAAATGTCCTTGCACAATTTATATAATTAAAAACGTCTCATTATTGGTAATATTTGTCTATATTGATGTTACTTTCTATTATTTTATATCATAAAAGAATAATGTATTTATATTTTCCTTGTGTCACACAAAATGAGCTAGCAGGTATGTCATTTCTGGCAGGAAACAAAGTTGCAACATAAGAAACTGGTTAAACATCTCGTTTTCATGCAGCAAAGAGAATATTTCTTCATCCAGGTTGGTTAGAAGAGTCTCTGAGGACAACGGTAAGAGTTGTTAAACGACTTTCTTGGTTTTTCAAAAATCACCTGGTATATATTTTACAGAAAAAAGGATGCTTACTTCTGTGACTCGAATGTAATGGTGATACATGACAGGAACAAGCCGGGGCTAGTATTTAGCATGAATTTTATATTAGAAGATATAATATTGTCAAATAACATCATACTGGCAATCATGTTAAAATTTTGTCATATTTTGGTCATACTGTTGAGCACTAACTGTCTACTTTAGAGACATACTGTGCTTCTTGTACACATTAACTCCAGTATTGTGCACATCTTGTAAAGTCAAAATGAGCTTGTCACTTGATGCACACATTAACGACAAATTATAACATACTGAAAGTGGGGACCTCTGCATTTTCACCTCACGCCGTTTGGTAGATAAACAGATGACACTCTCTCTGTGTAATGTTGAACTGACCCAGGAGGTTTGGGGGCGAGGATTAGGATCGCCGCTGGCTCTGCTCTGGATCCTCTGGCTGTGTCGTCGTTCAATGGTGCTGCTGCGATGATTTGTGGTGGACGGCCGAAGGCGACTGCTGGTAGATGCAGTTTCACCTATTTCGGCTAGGAGGTCCATTAGTTCTCCATCACTGATCTCCTCCTCCACCATGAAGCCGTCTGTACAGGGACAATTTCACAAAAAGAAAAACTACATCAAAATTTCAATTCAATTCAATATGCTTTATTGGCATGAGTGTAACAAAGACAATATCGCCAAAGCTCCAAGTAATAATGAGATTAAAAGAAAAACAAAATAGTACAATTCAGAAAATCATATTGCAGAAGTGTGTTGATGTTGTTAGTGAGTGTGTGTGTGTGTGTGTGTGTGTGTGTGTGTGTGTGTGTGTGTCAGTACCTGGACAGTGGAGGGTCTGGGTGGTTGTGTATTTAGCTCTGACATTAGACCCTCCATCACACAGTGAGTATCAGTATCATTATAAGAGCAAGGAATTATTCAAAATGATCAAATAATACAAGCATTTACAGAATTATAAGTAACTAAATTATATATAGGAACATATATATAACCTGGTTATAATAGAAAGATGAAATGTAATCATTATTTACAAATCAAATAATATTAGTCAGGTTTTAATAAACCAGAT
This sequence comes from Siniperca chuatsi, assembly GCF_020085105.1. Lineage (NCBI taxonomy): Eukaryota > Metazoa > Chordata > Actinopteri > Centrarchiformes > Sinipercidae > Siniperca > Siniperca chuatsi. The sequence goes on along the minus strand of NC_058051.1, from coordinate 26,437,665 downwards.
AAATTACCTCCTATTGTCAACTGTCACTGAACTACTTTGGCCACTTTTGGTATAGTCCCTATGTTATGTTGTCTCACTGCAACTTTAAAGAATTGTATTATTATTATCTATTATTATCTATTTCTGGATGTTACAGTCTATCTTACAGCAGCCGAGAGAGACTACAGGCAGTCGTGCACTACTTCCTTTTCAGACTTCCAAACAGAGAGCAATTTAGAAATGTTGCTATATCTGATCTATAGTATGGATGAATTGATTCTTGCAGGCAGCTACTAGTGTATTATTGTTATTGTTTTTTATCTTATATTATTGTTGTTTTTTTTCTTCCATTTTATGTTTGTATTATTTTTTTATTTTATTTGCCTTATTGCAGTCCTGAAATGTTGTAATCCTGGTTCAACCATGTAAAGCACTTTGTTTTGAAACGTGCTATAAATAAAGTCTATTATTATTGTAGTGTCAGTTCATGCCAGTGTGGTATAAAAATCAATATTCTCACAGTATGCCATAACACTAAACATTTTTTTTGTTTGCTTGTTTTATGTCATTTTATTTTTTTTAACATTGACTGCCATACTTTATTTACATGAACTAAAACCAGTGGCTATCTGGAAGACACATTCATCAGGTACTATACGCTTTGGAAAGTGGTTGGCAGTAATGTGAAATATAAATGATTTTTATTTAATGGGCTCAAAACACCAGTGTGGTCCTTCAAAGAAGGGCTACAATACAAAAATAATAACACAAGTAAGTTAAAAACACAAGATAATGTGCGTGTATTCGGGTGACAGGCACCTACTTAGTTAACTACACAGCTTTACCTGTATGCTGAGGAGTGACCGCACATTCAGGACAAATCCAGTCACCTTCAGGGCCTGTGTTTAATGATGGTGTCAAGCAGTCCATATGATACCTGTAACAATAAGTACAACCGCAGTTCTGCGATTAAGTACCTTTAACCTGTATTTCCAGCAGCTCCAACAAGAGTTTGTAGGTGTTTCAGTGATATAAAACATCAGTGGAAAAAAGGTCAGTCAAGTGTAACTCTCTATTGTACTCAATATAATGCTACTGCTTTGACTAAAATATGTATGTACTGAACATTAAAGACCAAAGTAAGAGCATCTGATGGTGGAATCATGACAAAACGTGCTGAAAAAATTAAGTGTGTAACCTTGTGCAGTGTAATGCCTTACCCTGAATCACACTGTATGCACACCAGCAGCTGGTGCCTGCGGTTGCTGCGTCCACATTCTTCGCAGACAACAGCATTGCTCCCCTCCTCTTCATCATCATCCTTTTTCTGCGTCTTCACTTTTATCTGCAGCAGCACAAACAGTTCAGCACCCCACCCCTCAACACTGTCCACATACAGTATATTTCCAAAAACTTGGCAGAAAGCTTCCTTCAGCACACTGCAAATGATTACCTTCTTTTGAATGTCCCCTCCAGTACACCGTCTCTGGTGGATGAAAGCGAAACTGCTCCGATCCACCGGGCAAGTGTTGGCTGTCTGGGATTCAAGACAGAGCAACACAATGTTTCAATTTCAACAAAAAAAAAAAAAAAAAGTCTCTTGGTTTCTCATGCAGCTTAGCTTAGACATAATAGTGCTTTAGAATTTGATTCTCATTCTGTGCTGTAATGTAACGCATCGGATGATTAATCCATTAACGGTTGTGCACACAAAATGTCAGAAAAGCCCAAGGTGACATCTTAAGATTACTTGTTATGTCTGACCAACAGTCTAAAACACAAATATATTTTCTTTATGTCATAAAACAGAGAAAAACAGCACATCTTCACGTTTGAGAAGCAGAAAGCAGATGTTTAGTTTTTGCTTGACAGATGACGCAAGTGATAACAGATAAACAAAAAAAAAAAGCTGAATACCTTTCTGTCTCAAATCTCAAATGCATTCTGAAAGATGTTAAACAATGTTCACATGTCACTGCATCTACTACTGTGTCTTTAAACCTTTTTCTTAAAGCACTGAGCCCTTACGGTGGGATAATTACAGTTGCTTTGAAACACAAATCAACTTGTTTCTAGACATTGATGTATATCTTGCAAGTATCTGCCAAAGTGGATATATAACACCTTACTGGCAGAATTTAAGAAAGCACATTTACTCAAGTGCTGTACTAACGCACAATTTTGAGGTACTTGTACTTTACTTGAGTATTTCCATTTTCTGCTACTTTCTACTTCTACTCCACTACATTTATTTGATAGCTTTAGTTACTAATTACTTTTAAGATTCAGATTAATACTGCAAAATATAATCAACAAATAAATTATGATGTATTATTTTATATAGGTTAAGACTTTGTGATCACAAATTCACGACCTACCCAGCAGCATATAAAATAATTAAAACTAGCCCCACCTTTAACAGCTGCAACATTAAACCGATGTACAAATTAAAGCATGAATAATTATAATACAATATTATGATATACATTATTCTGAAATGTGCCATTCTGCATAATGATTACTTTTGGTACTTTTACTGGTTATGTTTGCTAGACAGGAGTGACAGGTGAAGTGTATGTTTACCTGGGACCATTGGAGAATACATTCAAGGCAAAAGACATGCTGGCAGTTCTCCAGAGAGGCCACTGCTTGCTTTTCAAAGGGGCTCAGGCAGATATAGCATTTATTTGAATCTGATGTGAAATCTGCGCCCTCTCCACCTTCTGTGTTTAACACAATAAACTCATCCATGGTTTAAATATTACTGGACAAGAAAGCGTAGATGATAATATAAGATCGAAATGAAGAGTCTCTAAACTAACGCTAGCTATAAATCTACTTTTTCTCAATTTAGTAGCTACGACACTGGAATAGATTAAATCTAGCATAACTCGGTGTGTCGGAGTTTCCTGTGAGCTTTAACGTTAGATGTTGATGTTGACAACAACAGCTACTTAGGTCGGCAACGTTAGCCAGCTAACGTTAGCTATAAATCTACTTTTTCTCAGTTTAGCTAGCTAACGTTAGCGTTAACGTGATCGTGAAGCATTTTCTGCGTACGGCCTTAGTCAATATAAGTTAGCCATACAGTGTTTGCTTTTGGCTAGCTAGTATTACAGCATATATTATATAAAAGAATTATAATTCACATGTTAGCTGAAACATTCAAATAGCGGGCTAACACCAAGACTTTCAATTTTACGTCAGGTTCCCATGGAAGTGCGCATGTTCCAAGATACATATACAAACTTCCGGTCCTATTCTTTCAGAATAAAAGCGTCAGATCATGAATTCATTCAAGCGTTGACTTTTTTATTTTTTATTTGTTGCGCGTTGTGGCAACTGGTTTGTTGCAATTTGATAAACTGTAATTGTATTTGGGAATATACACTACTAAAGTACAATATTAACTGACATGTTAAGGTCCTGCTTTATTATCTGATCTTGAGGCCTTGTCTTGAGGAGGGTCCATGTATGAAAATCTAGTTTTAAGACCATCATTTCAGCTGATCTGTGCATACATGGGGCACATTCTAAAAAAAAAATGTTTTGTTTAAATTACCACACAGTAAACCTGGGACCATGTAATGTTCCAGCACAGGAATACTGTACACAATGCACAGAGAATGAAAAGACAGGGGTTAACAGGGGCCCAGCAGCTAATTTTCACCCCCAAAGCCCTCAAGTTAATATGGCCATGCAAACTACAGACAGGAGCTCATGTCACCATATTAACTGTACAACACTGGTTAAGACTTGTGGCATACTGTATCATCATATCATATCATTACAGAGACCCTGAAATCCTTTTATCTTGTGCACACAATGGCTCTTATGCACACATGGCATGATCTTGTGTGCACAAGATAATGTTTTTATGCAAGATATTGCTCTTGTGTGCACAAGTTATCTTGTTCACACACGATCCATATCTCGTATGAAAATGCTTTAATTCGTCAGTAACTTCATTTACAAGAGAGCAGTCATACACTCTATGGAAATCTTGAAGAACTAAGTTTAAGCAAGCAAGCAATCAATCAGTTTATTTATATAGCAGCTTTCACAGCCACCAGACGCAGAGTGCTTCACAGTCAAATAAATAAAATCACATTAAATCAAATATGTAAGACACTCCATTAATTTTTCATCTAGTTCTGAATGTCCATGACTTCAAAACAGGGTAACCTTGTTGAAAAAAAACCCTCAGACATTTAAGGCCTAATATAAAAGAGAATGTGAAGCATCAAACTACTGGAACAGCCATCAAACCATACGGAAATTATAAATACACTCATCATAAAGATTATGCAGCCTGCTGGAAATGTAGGGGAGATGACGGTATGCTGGTACATGCACTGTGGTCCCACAACGTTAGAGCTGCGTTCTGTCCAAAACTTTATATTAAAGGAAGTAAGTTTTACCTTTTTTTCTGCAATAATTGAAGGTCTGGACCCAGATAGAAATAATGATTGTATGGCAAATTATCAGAAACTGGAGAGCCTCTTTTTTGAGGACTGGGTGACAGAGATAGACAAAGTTGCTGCATATAAAAGAATGTCATATAGGATCTGTAACAGGAATGAAAAATATTTCCTTAAGAAGTGCATGTATATTTATTTTAGAAATACGTGAAGGATGAGGTGGAAGCACAGTGATGACAGTGATTTCCACGTGGGAGTTATTTTTTTGTATTTCGTCTAAGAAGTGTATTTTGTTTTTCTTTTTATCTTAATTTCTGAGACAGCCTTTTTGTAATGTGGTTGACTGCTCTTAACTGCAAGATATAAATACACTCATCATATCTTATTATACTGCAGTGAGCGGGTGATAAAAGTAGACTGTATGCATAACCTTGTATAATGCTATGGTTTCCTGTCCCTCTCTTAACTTTTTCACCTACAGTACACAGAAACAGGAAATCAGGAGGCCTGAGCAAAGAGCAGCATGATACTCACTGTATTCTGACGAGCTGCACTGAGAGGAGCTGCACAAAAAAAGTACGGCAACAAAACAGATTTTATCTCAAGAGTTTTCAACACGCAAGTGCAGCCTTCTACATTTGGAGATCACGCTAGCAACTTGGTAAGGGTCTTTTTCCAAAATGCTGTTTTTTAGTTTAGTTTTTTTACTATATATAGTCTAGGTTTAGTTTGTGTTAAGATTTTACAAATATAAATCTAATGTTTCACAAAAGTTGTAATTCCCGAAAATGCAGTGAAAACCATTCGACATCCTACAGCTGATTTAGTGCTCAGGATTCAAATCTTTTGGTTAAACAGTAAGGTGAAATATATTTAATGTTTCAAGAACGCTAGTGGAAGTATAACTTTTTATTAGCTTTTCAGTTTCACTTCTCCCTCTTTTAAAAAATAAATAAATGTAAAGTAATTACACGTGAGTGTGTATTTTATCAAGTGTAAAAATGTCCACCTAGAAAACCCCTTTGCTTTTAGAAACCTGAATACAGAATAATGTAGTCAGCTTCTGGAACAAAAATGTGTTGTGTTAAAAGCAGACTCAAAGAATGCCTAAATGTTTTTTAGTCAAGTAAAAGATTGAAAGCGGAATGGAAACTGAATGGAAACATGTTTGTATTACAGTTACAGAAAAGAGCCTGCAGCGTTTATGAGAATCAACCTACGCCGTCTGACTTTCACTTGACTACACTGAAAAAACCCTTCAACCTGCAATGATGAACGTGACAGCCGACAACTGCAGTACCCCTTCAGCCGAGTACCAGTACTACTTTTTCCCAGCGGTCTACAGCCTTGCTTTAGTTGTAGGTCTACCAGGAAATCTGGCAGCCCTCTTTGTCTTCACCTTCAGGACTATTCCCCGCACAGCCTTCAGTGTGTACATCAGCAATCTGGCTCTAGCAGACATCGTCATCCTCTGCACTCTACCCTTTAAGATCCACTACCACATCAACGGAAACAACTGGGTGTTTGGGGACATCGCCTGCCGCGTCACCGGGATTCTGTTCTTCGCCAACATCTACATGAGCATCTGTTTTATGACTTGCATCTGTGTGGATCGCTACATTGCCACTGTACATCCGCACACCTATTTGAGGCTGTGGAGCTCCTGGTGCTCCCTGGTTGTGAGTGTGGTGCTCTGGTGTGTAGCTGGAGTAGCTATGCTGGTCTTTATCCTCATGGGACCTCTGGAAACCAATGCAGACGAATCTGGAAGAGACATGTGCTTCGAGAATTTTGCCAAGGCTGAGTGGAGCTCGCGTTTGGCGGCGTACAGCCTACTGAGCTTGATCTTTGGCTCCCTGCTGCCCTCCATAATCATCCTAGTGTGTTACCCACTGGCTGCGAGGCGCATTTCAATGATAAGGACTAAAACAGCCCAAAAAGCCGTGAGGGTCATTTACACCATCCTGGCTATAACGCTGCTTTGCTTCCTGCCCAACCATGTGGTGTACCTGCTGCACCTCCTTCGGCGCTTGGATGTTATCAAGAGGTGCTCCTCTGTCAACGCCATCTACAACGCCAGGCGGGTCACGATGGCGCTTGTCACCCTCAACACATGCCTGGACCCCGTGCTTTACTACGTCACCACCAGCCACTGCAAATGGAAGCCCTTAAAGATGACATGGCTGTGGGGAAGAGTCAGGAGGAGGAGAGGTGTTTATACCATTGCAGGGAGCTGAGTGAACCAAGAGGGGTAAAAGCACATGCTACTATAAATATAGCTCTATATGCTTCATTGTCACTGTACATGTCACTTCAGTGTTGCAAAAATGAGACTTTTCTATAAAAGTGTTTATTCAAATTGGATTTGTAAATGAAAATAAAGGGACAATTCAGAGTATCTTATTTTTCTTTATCTTGCGCAGTTCAGTCTATAAATGAGTCCATGAAAGAGTCTGCAACATCACTAAAAAAAGAATGGGCCAATCAGGGCAGCAGCCTGGATACATTTAGGAAAATGGGTTCATTTAAGGATCACTATCCCAACAGTGAAAGGGAAATTCAGCCTTAATGTTGTTGAAGTTTACAGGTAAGAGTTTTTATATTCTCTGCACTGGGATGGAGTTTTCAGCCTCCACAAATCCAGTTCAAAATAGTGACGCCGCATTAACTATTTTTAGTGTAAATTTTCCTTCAAATGTTCATAGTTTTGGGACAAAAGATATTTCAGCACAGTCCAGATGGAAGCCCTTTTTTCAGCAGAGTTGAAAGGAAGCTCCCCAGGTCTTCGTCCTGACAAAGAAAACCAGAACATAAAGTCAAAAAAGAAGCACTGTCGGAAATTACAAAGCACCATATTTCCAATTTAACACACGTTAACTTCAACACAGATACCCATTAGGTGGTTTCGGGTACATAGAGGAATTGTAGAGGACCGACTAAAAGCTGTATTTGTATATGTAAGTAACTGCATATTATATGACACAGTGGTTCCCCAACCTTTTTACTTTATGACCCCTCGTTTTTAAATATGTCAGAGTGATTGTTTCACTTGATACGTTTTTGTAGGCCTAAAGAGGTAAACCTATCTGATATTCCACAAGAAAACCCCCCGCAAATACTAATGAAAAGTCAGAAAAAAAGAATATAATTTTGTGGGGGTTTTAAAAAACCATTTCCATCATCTTGTGACCTCTTCCCACAGGCTGGTAACCACTGATATATTGCATATTACAGTGAATTATGGCTGCAACTAACTTTAAAACACAGATTATGTTCTTAATTAATTGTTTGGTCTATAATATGTGGTTTTTATTTACTTGACACCTGTAATAAAAATCCTTGAGATAATAGTTTTTCAAGTTTAATTTGGCGAGTATAACTAGCAAAAATCAATACATTTCGCCCTCAATTGTTAATCTAACCCCATCAAAAACTACGGTATATGTGTGATCTTGGGTTTAAGTTTAGTGGCAATCAAATATGTAAGATACTTTTATTGAGAGAATTTAAGATAGAAAAGATGTGACAAAGATGCAGAAATACACATCATATCTTCTATTTTCTTGCCCTTTGTAACACTTGAAGATACAGCATTCACTCTTTCCATTGTGTAGTGACAATGTGGGTTTAACAGATAGGTTTCCCCACCCTCTACTTTCATCTTATTCTCACTTTCAAAGCCCCTGCTCTCATACTGTCCGCCCACACAAGTGTTTTAGCTTCTAATGGCTGATCAAACCTCTTCTGAGGACTGTGTGGGCATGTACAGACTGTTTAACGGATATCAACCTGGCAGTACAGTAAGACTAGATTTCAGACAACAAAAACGTACTCGTGTGCTGTGGTGAAAAGAATCTGGAACAGAAAATAGCGTGGGCAGGGTTTTAAGCATTCCACAAGCTGTAAATTTAACAGCTTCTTATCAAACACTTTATCATATACTGATGTATCATCATCATTGTCCGTGCACTCATTGCGGCGAAGATGCATCCCTCCTTCTCTGCTGCTTGTTTTATTCATGCAGTTTGGATAAAAACTTTTGTGACTGACTTCGTGTGAGATGCAGAAGACACATGGTGTCTTCGCAGAAACCAAGGTCCTTACAACTTTATGCTTTTTTGTAATGGGGAGAAAAATTTAGCATCAGTGATGACTCTGTCAGAAGCAACAATTTCGGCAGTAGTAAATAAAACTTTGATCGCTCTTACAGCGCCTCATAAAGATAATGTGTCAAGGGTCCTCAGTGAGAGCAGACTAAAACTTTTATTTTGAACACAATCATGACCGATATCTCTACTTAATTACAATAGTTTAAATCTATTATAGGGTCTTATTTATCTGTTATTTATTTATTTCATATTATAGCAGAGCTATAATATTTGAGATGTGTTCATATTGTTATTGGTGTATTTCCCAGGACTGGTTGATGATTAATTTCCCCCCACCTGTAGGGGACATAAAATAGAAGACTTCATGTTCTTCATGGAGGTGTGACCACAACCCACAGAGAAATTTCAGTCATTTTATGTGCAATACTGCACAGCACATGCAGGATGCGGCATGTTTTCATGCATTGTAAAACAATGTCATTGTATGGTGATGAAAAAATATAAAATGTGTAAAATTATTCTAATTTGCATATATGTTTATTCTTTAAGCCATACAAGAAAGCTTTCCAATATTTACTTAAAGTCTACAATGTAAATGGCATATTAGTAAATATCATTTTGAAATTAAGCCACTTTTGGTATCATATTTTGGCATGTATAATCTTGATGACTAGTTATCTACATTTTTTGCCTATATAAATATGGACCCAGGACTCAGCTGCTCAGCAGGGTTGAGCAGGTCTCCTTGAACACTTTGCAATTTGCCTAGAGAGGGGTGGATGATGCAACTGCCACTTTGCTCAACTGCCCTCTTTGAGGGCACAAAAACTCATGCAAGACTTTTATTTATCCCCACAAGGTTTTGTCCTGTCGCCACTACTGTGTATTCTCTATACCATCGAATGCAGAAGTCAGTACAATTTCCAGATGACACAGTGGTTGTCAGTTTCACTGAAATTAGTCGTCAGATGGGCCTGTGGTCAGTTATCTTGTACAGACACCAGATTATTTTTAAATGGCCGAAAGTGGAAACTGTGGAGAGCTTAAAGTACCTAACTCTACAATTGTCTAACTGCTTATGGCCTTTTGATAACTTTCTTGGTTCAGACCTCGCCACAGTCCAGAAACAGCTCATGTCAGAGTTGTCAATGATCTCTGCATAAGCATAGACTCAAAAGGTGTCCATTCTTGTGCTTCTAGATCTCAGTGCTGCATTCAACACTACAGATCTGTGTGATCTTATTAGAAAGACTAGAATCATGGGTGGAACTGTCTGGCAGAATGCTAAATTGGTTTAAGTCATATCTGCATGATAGGAGCTATTATGTCTCCATAGGAGGGTTCGTCTCCAAAACAGTCAACACAGTTCCACAGGGATCAATTCAAGGCCCCCTTTTGTTTAACATTTATATGCTACTCCTCAGACACATAATATATAAACACAACATTCATTACCATAATTATGCAGATGATACATAATACATACATGATACATAAGGCCACCTATCAAAACCAGACCTGGAGAGACTTGTACATGCTTTTATAACCTGTAAAATTTGCTATTTTAACCGCCTTCTCTCTGGCCTGCCACAGAAAACTGTGGGACTGTTCAATTGTCTTATTGTGTTTTTACTGTGATTGTGCTGCTTTGCTGCCAAAAGAATTTACTCTTGTGGGTCAATAAATATCTGAACTGAACTCAAAACAAGTGTAATGTGCAAGGCATTTAAAAGACCATTTAGATGCCATTGTACAATCAAATCAGTGAAGCACAATGAAAATGTTTTACCTGATAACTCCAGGAAAGTAGTAAGACTTTGGTGTTGGTGTCTTCAGCAGAAGAGGAGACTTTGATGACAATAGACTCCACCATGACTGTGCCATCAGGGAGGTGCTGGATGGTGTAACCTTTTAACACGCTGAAGCATAGAAATGCAAAAGCAAGGGGTTATAATAGATGTTATCTTACAATGCAGCGAAAATGAAAAAATATGACTCATAAGTTAAACATCTTTCACATCACAAGGATTCAGGAATAAAAGAAGATAAGATAAAAATCTTAATTTTCAAACAGAAATGACGCAGACTGTATTTCCTAAAGTCTATCACAAATATACTAAAAGAAATGAAAAGAAGCTAGATACTAGACCGTGGGAGATAATAATAAAATGAGATAATAAATGTGAGCAAGTAAAAAAGAAGGCATAAAAACAGTGATGTGGTTCACTGGAGAGAAAGTGGATGGTGTAGGTGAATTGCAAAATAATGCAGATTAGTAAATTGATGCAGGAGGCCCAGTAACCTCTTGAGGTGTGTGTAGATTCTGTGAAGTGTGTCGGGGTCGCTGTGCGGGTCCTGGAGCTGCACACGACAGGTGAAGCGTAACTGATGTTCGTTGAGGCCCAGCTCCTTAAGAGCCTGCTCCGACGACACTAGCTTCAGACTCTGTGCTCGGGGAAAGACAACAAGGAAGTACATCATCATCTGATCTGGCGATAACCGAGCAAATCCCACAAGACTGCGGGTCATAAATGTAATAGGTCACAAAGGTATTAAAAAATTCTAAGAGCGGCAGACTTACTGCACTGACATATAGTTAGAAGTATGTGATAACGGTGAACTTACGTTTTCTTTCATGATCAGGGTTCCATGCATGGTGCGAGGTTTTTTGGGATCAGGAAGAGGCCCTTCAACACAGGAATGGTTTAGAAGATTAACAGATAAAGTTAAATAATTAAAATAGTAAGTAAATAATTACATAAACACATAGGCGTAGATTTGGGTCCAAGAAGAGGTGCCAGGGTTTGTGCGCTTTCTGCAAAAAGCAGGCTATTATGATGAAGTGTGAAAGAGCTAGATATGGGGGATACCTGACCTGACGATCTGGCAACCCGCTGTACTATGCATTGACAGCTAGCTGCAGCTCTGGCAGTAGTAATAGCGTCTGAACAGTGATGAACGGCCATTTGAAGCGGTTAGTATTATATTTAAAACGTTTCAAACATTGCAGAATTACATCTGCGCTGGATATAACTAACATTAGTCAACTGATATTATATTTCAATTTTAGGGATACGGTGTTGGCTAATTTGTGATCATTGCTCAGACATGTAATTTTATCAAACAATTTTATAACTATGCAAAAATGCCCCCCCAAAAGCAGGTTCAGGATCATTTTTAAGAAAAACCAAAGCGTAGTGAAGTAACACCTTCGCTGTTCTGTAATCAGTCCAAACATTTATCATCTTTAAAGACATTTTTAAAGTGTAGATTAATATTTATAGAATTTTACGTCAATATGTGTTGGAAAATTCTTATATGGATTGAATGTTTTTAATTATAAGACGGTGTAGTCCCTCATTCGTCCAGGAGTGTTTTTAATTATGCTTAGATTAATGGTGGTATACCCCCAGTGGGTAATTAGTGTGTGTGTATGTCACAATAATGAAACAATTTAAACTGTTAAAGGCAACATAGTCTTGCATCGCCAGACCTCTCCTCACAAAGTATTTGTCACACCACATGCACATGAAAGGAAAGGTAACATGTTGCTATTACTATTAACCTGAAGGACCAAACCATGCCTGCATTCATACCTCACCCAACTGCTATGGAAATGGTATATAAGTCTGAAAAGACGAGGAATAATAGGGGCAGAATCTTCAGACAAGTCTTGAGAAGATTGGAAACTAGACAAAACGTCGAGAAGGAGTATGGAAAACCATTGCTGTACTGTCCTGATACACACCACTATACATTTTATCTGGTTTTATAGTCCTAACACCTCACATACATTCTGACATGACATTTAGGTGGCATGGGGCAAGATTGTTAGATGCGTAAAACACGCTGAAAAAACCGTTCATTCAAATCAACAGAAATCTAAATGTCAGGCCCAACAAACAAAATTCTGAAACTGAAACCGTGTAGGCACCCTGTAACCTAAACCACTGTTCCCAAAGACAAACTTTGTGCCACTTTATTACGCCTTAGGCTGTAAATTAAACAAACTAATTCATAAGGTTTCTAAATAATCAACAAAACATACCTCCGAGAGCCATCTCCCTCTTGAGCAGGTTGAGTGAGATATCCACAGGCACACTGGGGTTTGTTGTCACAGTCGCTGTCTCTCCGTTGGCTGGCATGTAACAATCTATACCTGCCATTTAAAAACAGAAACATTAACAAGACTGACAACGCCTTATCTTTCTACTGTGAGCGTACATATATTTACCAATTACTTATAATAAAGCCTAACATTATTGATGAGTTGTACACAGGTCTACCTTGCAAATCTGTCTAAAGCTGTGGATGGAGATGCACTTACTGAACTCCTGCTCAATCTTGCCCTTGAGGAACTCCATTTTCACCGCCTCCCCGTGTACCAGCAGCATGTTCCGAGGCTCTGCCATACGAATGAGCTGCATGATGCCCTTGGCATCTGCATGGGCACTGAAGGACATGTACTCCACCTGTAGCTTCACATCCAACTGTAAGAATCACAGAAAAACTTGTCAACCACTATGCCTGTGTTGTTTTTCAAATTGATCAATATTTCATGTTTTTATTTTCTAAGGAATACTTCGATTTTTGGGGAAATATTCTAATTGGAGAGTTAGATGAGAGGATCGATACCAATCTAGCATCTGTTTCATTAAATATGAAGCTAGAGCCAAGAGACGGTTAGCTTAGCTCAGCATAAAGACTGGAAACAGGGGGAAACAGCTAGCCTGGCTCTGTCTAAGTGCCAAAAACTGCAGTTCATCAAATGGCCACTTGAGGCTGCCTCCAAAAGCGAGTCAATCCCCATAGAGCCCCATGTTAAAATGCCCAACTTTACAGCATAAAGAAACATGTTTACAGCTTGATACAAAAAACGGTTTTCATCTCTATAGCTAATTTAAAAAACTGTGAGGGGGTGAATTTTTTTTATAACTCACCCGTTTAAATTATATTAAGGCTTAAAGTTACGCATAATTAAGGACATGGCCGCTTTGCCTGACAGGTGGGTGCCCTATCAGGTGGGTTCCCGCTAGGTGGTTTAGCAATCAGACTTCATTCGGCTTGCTTCAGCTCCACCTTTTTGCCCATTTTCGGATTAGCCGGATTTTGGGACTGCCGGACCAGCCCCCTATAAGCTTCAAAACGGCTCTTCAGAAAGTTATGGGTGATGTCACGGACACTACGTCCATGTTTGATACAGTCTATGGTTATACCTCATTTGTTTAACATGTATGCAAACTAAAGTGTAAAGGGGACATGTTATAGTTTTATGGGGGAAATATGGACAATTTCACCGCGCCCGGCCAAAAAATAGTCCCACACATAAACATGTTAGTAAGTGAAGTTTAGAGGCGCTAGTAGGCCGATTTTGTTACCACTGGACAGAGCAGGCTACTCTGTTACGCCCTGCTTTCAGTCTTTATGCCAAGCTAAGCTAAGCTAACTGCCTCCTGGCTGTAGCTTAGTGTTTAACAGACAGATATGACGGTTGTATCGATTTTCTCATATAACTCCTGCCAAGAAAGCGAATAAGCGTTTGTATGTTGAACCATTCCTTTAAGCACACAAGGAAAATGAGAGAAATAGGGGATAACATGATGGAGATCATGAGTTCCATGTGAAAAATATGTGACTGTATAAAATGCAGTATGATCCCATACCTAACACAGATGAAGGTGAAATTAAAAACTCTTACTGTTGATCTCCCTTCCATCTCCAGTTTCTTCTGCCCATTTAGGATTTTGTGACCAATTGTTCCTTGTACACAATACCCCGGCATGATTACCTAAAAAAAAAGCAGAACTAGTTGTTCATCAAGTATTGTTATATTTTAAAAAACATCTTCCATTTCCTTACGAGACTCACCATGTTCTTCTCATTGCCAGCCCATTTCTTGAAGATCTGCAAAGACTGACCAGCATGCAGCATACCCGGTGTGGCAAACACCACCTGAAAGTGTACATTTTGTTGTAGTTCACTGCCATTTGAATTTTCATCCTTAAATTTTTACTTGTACACTTTGGAGGAAAAACAATACTTACCATAGGTCCAGGATTATCAGCGTAGGAGCGATCGAAGGGCTTGATGTGCTTAAATTCAAACATGTTTCTCTGTACAAAGGTTTTTCGAATCTTCTGGTTGGTCCATGTTATGAAAAGCTTGTAATAATGATTAGCTTTCTCCGTCAGCCCAGTGGAGAAGTAGATTGGGGCCTTTAGGTTCATTCTCTCCCTGGTTGGTGAGAGGAGGTAATTAGACTGTCTGCCCAATGAGCCGCCAATTAATATGAAAAAGTTCACACACCACCATTATTCTATCAAGCTTCATTAAATTAATACAACCATTTTAGGGAGCTATTTTTTAGTCCAGACAATTTGTAATCATGTGCAATTACACCACATTATTATTATTATTAATATACATGATCATATTTGATTGGAACGCCAACAATTATGAACCAGAAAAATGGCCTTAATTTGATATCACTCAGCCAGGGAACAGTGATTATCTCCAAACATCACTGTCTTTGCTCTCTTATTTCTAGCTTTGACAGAGACTTATTTACATTCACAAACCATTACTGAAAATATAAAAAAGCTTATTTGAAATTTGCCTCTGTTTGTTTTCAAAATTGAAGAACAACCCTACCAAAATGTTTCCAGCAGGATGCAGAGTTCTTGTGCTCTTCCAAGGGCAAAAACTGGAATGAGAACCTGAAAAGATAATAAGAAAACAAAGAAAAATTGCACTGAATTTGCAAAATCTGAATTTTCTCTCCATGATGCAATATGAAAAGGAAAGAAAACAAAAACCTCCACCACAAAATACAGAATTACCTTTCCTCCTCTTTCTATGGATTCATGCACTTTCTTCAGAAAGTCCCTCTCTCTGCATCTCTTTGAGTCACGGATGGTGGTGGCATATGTAGACTCTGAGATGAGGATGTCTGGACGGCACTTATCGATCCATGCAGCACTGCAGATGTACAACACAAGGATGAAGAGACTGTGTAGTATGTTGTAGGCATAGACTCCAGCATACAATCATTAAATGCAATAAATACCACTTACCCTAAATGCCTGTCAGGTGTCATGTTATAGTCTCCCTAAAAATGAAAAATACATTATTCTAAGATCTTGGCCGTCAAATTCACTGACTCTGATACATCGCAGACTTGTTTACACTCACAGTGTAGACCACAGACTCTGATCCCACTTTGATGTGCACCATGGCAGCTCCCAGGACATGGCCTGCATAGTACGCCTTGATCTCCAGCTCATCATCCACCTGCCAGCAGCACAACAAAAAAACAGCTTGATTTGCCATCAAAAGAGACGAGCAGCTGGTGCAGAAATGATTAATAGATGGATATCTGGGCACATCAAAAATAATATCGGCACTGCACCTGGACAGTTTGGTGGAGGTTCAAAGGTACCACTTTCTTCATGCAGTCCTTGATCATCTGCGAGGTGAAGAAGTTGGTTTCTCCCTTTTTGTCGACGGTAATCTTCCGGAAGTCTTCCAGCAAAATTGGACAGATAGCCTTGGTGGGATGGGTCATGTAGATGGGCCCATCGTAGCCCACCATCTCACTCATGAAGGGCAGAGCGCCACAGTGGTCCAAGTGGAAATGGCTGAGGAAGGAACGGGTGTAGCCATCTAAGAATACTTGTTTATTTTATTTATTTTATACATATCAATGAGAGAGAAATGGCACTATATACTGTAAATATTAGGACAACAAACCTGATGATCACGCAGTCCAAAAAGTCTGTCAGACGCCCATTCTGGGTTATATAAGTAAAGTCTGGGAAACGTCTCTGCAATGACAATATAGAGTTGCATTCAATTAGGATTATGCTGTAAATTATCTTCTTCACGAGATCCAAAACATTTGAGAGTCACGGTTTGAAGTTTTTAAAAACAGGTTTTTTCAATGCTTTCAAAATAAAACTCCTTTTTCTAACAAGACTGTTGCAGGTACTTAGCTAAAGTCACTGGAGATGCAATTAAAGACTAGGGAAGAGGGATTACAGGTTGAAATTGATTGATACTGCAACTATCATCGATTAATCTGCCAAATATTGTCTCGATTATCCGTTTAGTCTTAAAATGATGAAACATCACACCTTCCCACAGTCCAAGGTGACATCTTAAAATGTCCTGTTTTGGCCAACCAATCGTCCAAAACCCAAAGATATTCAGTCTGGCTGACCAACAACACTCCTGTATTACATCAACCACCCAATGATGAAATTGCAGGCGTTTAAAAACAGTTTTATTTAATAAAATGTTAAGAGGTGAGATGGGTGAATGAAGTGGCTTATATAACGACTAATGCCATTAAATCTGCATGGTACAACTTTCATTTAAGTCTGTAATGCAGCTGAGACACAGCAGTCTTTGTTGTTATCACGATTTGGGGCAAGCCAGGACCATGATGAAAATAAGTTTCACTTTTAATGTGTTTATCCTGTGTCATGCTTCAATTGTATGCATAAGACCTTTGCACCTTTAGTTTCCAGCGCCCATGTTGGACTGAATTAGTGTCTTCTGCTTTTGTGTAAGTGTGTTATGTGTAGGTTGTTAAAGCCAGAATGAAACCAAAGAAAAAAACATTGTCACACTGTTATCTTACACGGTTGTTGTTTTTTTTCTAAGCTATAAGGTACTTTACTTACATCATCATTGTATCCCATGTGCATCCCACAGTCGAGCATTATGTTTTTGCCTCCAATAGAGACAAGGATGCAGCTGCGGCCGACATCCTGTCCAGCACCTTGGAGAGGGAACAGTGAAGTGGCGAGGACGCATAAAAACACACTGTAAGTCCACTAAGTTAGCTTCTCCAGCTAACAACAGCTACTAACAGTAAAGGGTGAAACTTACAAGCTGTTTTCGACTATCATAACAGAAAATACACACCTTATTGCTATTCAATGAGAGCCAGACATTTAGCGAATAGATAACTTCAAAGTTACATACACATTTATTGTTGACGGAACTAGCATTGCAGATGCTAGCTAGCCACTGTAACTCACCCAGTGGTGTTACTTTTATTTCAGGCATGTTTTCTCATCAGGACAGCCTCTTTTTGAAGATAGATGAATGACACAAAGGTGACCCAGGTGGCCGGGCTGCTTCCGATGAATAACCCCTTATTTACAAAGAAATGTTAATTGTCTAACTTGTATACATGCGGAGCATTTCGAGTACCGACGTTTTTATTACCAGTGTCAAGTTACCCACAGTAAACCGTCAAAACTTCCGGGCAGCGCATTCAAAATAAAACACTTATTTTTTGCAAACCAAGTTTGTTAAGTTCAAGTCCTTGGTTTTTCTTGGAATTTGGGGGGTTAAGAGATGGAAAAGTTTACATTCTACATTCATCTACATAAAGTACGTATTTTACAGGCTGATTCTCTGACTAAGTAACAGCTGGGTTATAATTCCAGTATTTTCAGAATCAATATTAGGGATGCAAATGTCTGATTTGCTGGATCAGGATCAGCGCTGACTATATTTAGTAGATCAGGTACTGTATCAGCCAGGGTATGATCAATCCATATTACACATTTTTTAATTTTCCTTTCTGTTCTTTTTTTTGTCACTGTCATTGTAAAATTCTGCATTTTTCCATTTAGGTATTAGTTACATTTATTCAGTCACGGCGGGCTCTGTTTTTAGTGCCACAGCACTGTTTAGTTGAGGTTAGAATTTGGATCAGTGCATCCCTATTCAATATATTTAAATTTGACTATACTTATAATTAAATAAATAATTCAATATATATAGTGTAAAGAAGGCTTTGAAACAACATTTAGACCTTCATATAGGGAAATAAAAATGTAGCCTACACAAAACATGTATAAACGTTGTTTTTGGTGTCTGGTTAAAATTTTTGAGGGCAGTAAGGTTATATTGGGGGAACTTGGGGGGACTTTGGCCTAAATATTTATTAAATCCTGACTGCGCCCCTGCTTTGTTGGTGTCTGAAGTAGGACTGTCACGATATAAAATTTTCAATACACGATTTTTGTGGCGAAAATAGTTCATGATAACAATATTATCGTGATATCTAATAAATATAGGCCTATAATAATGCTATCAGTCAAATTCATCTTTAACTTTGTTCAATGTTTGTTTTGTCTTTACTTTACCGCCACCTACTAAGGAAAAGCAAGAAGAAACGGAAATGATATAAGAGGCGCTGAATTATTTACGGGATATTATCATATGTGTATTATTAACATATCAGTATTTCATTTTTAAATATCACATTATCGTCAATACCGGTATATCGCAACACCCCTAGTCTGAAGTAAATAAAGTTTGCAGTACAAGAACATGCACCGCACAATTTTCCCCATGTCATTTTTCACACTAGTTTTTAAATCTCATGTCAAATTACAGTATGGCATTAAAATTTGTTTTTAAAAAGCAGGGCAATCATATATAATTTACTAATTAAATAAACATTACACAGCCTAAATTGATGTCTAATACTAAAAAAAATCTACCAATCACAGTGACATACATTTTTCTAAATTTCTAAAAAAGAACGACTGCAGTTAATGTGGATCTCAAATTTCTCTCATGGTAGCCGATGCTCTGTATTCTTACTAAAGCGCTGAGCTCCTTTTCTCGCTTTTACTTTGAAGGCAAAGCCAGCAACTTCCGGCGTCTTCCGGCTCGAGTCTGCGCAGTACAAGCGGATTAGAGCAGGAGTAACTTGTCCCACGGATAAGAAGAGAAATGCTTAATTTTCCTTTCAATTTTCCTTTTTCTTGGAGGTAATGTGTTCGGTCTTTGATTGTCTACCTCAGTACTTACATTTGTTGCCACCTCCAGTTTGTTAGTAGCCGTTAGTTCCATTTGCTCATTCATTTGTTGCCTATCCGTTTTTGTCGATAGCACTTCCGTATAGAAAACCATGGCTGATTCTGTGGCATCAGAAGACCAGAAATTCTGCTTACAGGAGGTGCTCGACACTTTCAAGTTGTGTTTGTCGGAAAATAAAGAAGTATATCTTGAACACTACGTCGCTGGGTGGCGTGGTCTTGTAAAGTAAGTGATTTAGGCTTTAGGCACTTTTGGCATGTGTTGGACTTGTGTATTTGAATAATGCAGCCTCTCCTGTGTGAACTGGTACAATTTGCGTGTATTTACAGCGTGATTATACTGTACATACTACACTCAGCTGTAACAGTCTATAAAGTGTCATTGAGGTGTTTTGTTTATCCCTTTAATAGGTTTCTATCCCCTTTAATAGGTTTCTGAACAGCTTGGGGAGTGTCTTTGGCTTCATTTCCAAAGATGCTGTCACCAAGATCAAGATCCTGGTCAGCTACCTGGATGGTGAGAACGGGTCTCAGTATGTCACCTTCCAGTCAATGGTAAAATATGAGCTGGAGAATGAACTAGTGGACCTGACCAAGAGAGGCATCCATCCAGAGTCAGGCTGCCGCACTCTACTGAGGCTCCACCGTGCGCTGAGGTGGCTGGAGCTCTTCCTGGAGCGCCTCCGCACCAGCAGCGAGGACAGCAAGACCTCGGTCATGTGTGCGGAGGCCTACAATGAGTCTCTAGCACAGCACCACCCTTGGGTGGTCCGCAAGGCTGCTGGCATGGCATTCTGCGTGCTCCCAGGGCGCCCTGCTTTCCTTGAAGTGATGAATGTAGGCCCCCCGGAGCAGGTCGTGGCCATGCTAGGGGAAGCTATACCTCTTATCTCTGAGGTGTACCAGATCACAGAGGAACTTTACGCTCAACATAATCTGCTTGACTTACCATAGACAGCAACAAGTGCTATTATCTGCCACTTTATACATTACATGATTAAATATCTACACCTTGTCCCTTCTGAAGGGCTGTCAAGCTAGCTACTTGCTACAAAGTTGATTCGAATTATTTGGGTATACATTATTTAGAACTAGAGCTGCAATGATTAGTTGATTAGTCGATCAAAGGAAAGTTAATATGCAACAATTTTGAGAATCGATTAAACATTGAAGTCATTTTTTCAAGCAAATATTTGATGGTTTCAGGTTCTCAAATGTAGGAATTTTCATGGTCTTACAATATAGTAAATTTAATATTTTGGGTTTTTTCACCGATTTGATAATCGAAGTCGATAATGAAAATAATTGTTTGTTGCAGCTCTATTTAGAATTGACACCAATCATGATTTTATGTATCGGAGAAATGCTTGTATGAAATAATGTAATAGAGCCATTAGGTCAGATTTTTGATTTTCTCATACCATATTTCATTCAAATATTAACATATTTATGCTCCTGTTACACAGTGGACATTGCTGTCATCTAATACTAGATGATCTGATACTGGTTGATACCAGATACTGCATAACTTATCATGGTCTTTAGTAAAAATCCAGATAGAAGACAAATGGCAAACTGCAGCCTTACCGGGAGAGTAGCAGTTTCCAAACCACTTACTTCTTCAGTGACAAAAAAGTCTAAACATGTCAACAGTACTAACTTTATCTGGGAGATACGTACTCTAACATTACAGACAGAAGTGCTGGAATAATGTGGATCCTTAAATTTCTACAAACACATAGAAACATATTTGCAGTTCAATGGCCAAACCAAATACTACGACATTTTTACTTAGAAGGAAAAAAAATCTGTAATGTTTTTGGTAACTTATGGTAGAAAAGCTTTTAGTAGTGGACTCAGAGTTGTTGGTATTCTTTATTTAAAGTAATTGGTGTGTTGTTTTACAAGAATGTACTGTACTACACACACATATATATATATATATATATATATATATATATATATATATATATATATATATATATATATATATATATATATATATATATATATATATATATATATATATATATATATATAAAATCATAAGTTCAAACAGAATTTATAAACAGTGTACCTTAATGAAAAAAATTCCACTTGCTTGATGTTTGTGAATTTGTGTTATGTTAGATTTGACAATTGATTATTGATCCAATTGAGAAACATCTTGTCTTTTATCTGAGAAACATTTTGTTACCTGTTGTCTAAAGTAGATGAGGAGATAAGTTAACGTTTGATTATGTCATGTTTTTACGATTCTATGCTAATGGTAGTGAGTGTAGTGGTCCCTAAACCCTACTTTGGTAATCAAGTGTCCCCAGAACAAACTATTAATCCATGTGTTTTATTGACTTAGCTTCTTCCTTGTTTGGGCTTCCACAGACCACACTGCTATATGCGTAAAAATAATACTTGCAAAATCAACCAATTTTTTTCCTTCAAATACTTCTTTTTTCTTCTGACCTCATCAAAAGCCAAAATGGAGAAGTATTGAAGTGGTAACCCTTCCCTTGCCACAAACTGGACATTTGGTGTCAAAATATGGAACCGACCATAGAAACATTATCACACCACGTAAGGAAATATTTCATGTTTTATATGTTAAATTGGTTACGCATGAACAAATGTGTGTTAATTTAGTTTGCCAAAAAGCCATTCATAGACAAAGAAACATACAGTTCGTTATGCTACATAGTGATGTTACTTGACGTTATAAAACTCCAATAACAGAAATCCAAATAGACTTATTGGGGATTTGGGAGAGTTAATGCTGCGTAAAAAGTACTTTCACCACCAATCACATGTTTTACACAGTGGTGGAAAGCAACTAAGTCCATTTACTCAAGTACTAGTTTGACGTGTTTGTACTTTATGTATTTCCATTTTCTGCTACTTATTTCTTTTATTCCACTACCTTTCAGAGGGAAATATCGTTTTGACTCCACTACATTAATTTCATAACTTTATTTTCCTTTGCAGATTCAGATTGTTAATACAAAATATAATCTAGAAATAATTGATGATGTATTATTATAGGTTATGGTTAAGGTTAATTAAAACTTTATTTATCCCGAAGGGGGGGGGAGTCACAAGCTACCCAGCAGTACATAAAGTAATTACACGTAGCCCACTTACCAACTGCAACATGAACAACTTAATGCATCAATAATTATAATCCAATATAATATATATTATTCTGAACTGGGCCATTTTGCATAATGAGACTTTTACTTGATTAAATCTTTGAATGCATGACTTTTTAGCTACTTATACTCAAGTAAAAGACTTCTTCCACCACTGCTTGTACCGCTGGGGTCTCTGAGATCCCAAACAGAACTAATGTGTCATTTCCTGTGGCGGACTTCAATTCAAAATCATGTTTATAAGCAATTCTCATAAATGTAGCATGAAGGTGAGAAAACGGTAAATCTTGTTAGCTAAATTTAGCTGCAGTTGCGTACCTCTAACACCAGGGGTCTCCCCGCCTCCAACACACAAGTCGTCGTCAAGGCAACCAGACTGTCATGGCAACCTCGCTGACGCTTAAGCGAGGTACTTCCTGCTGAAACTGGGAAACTGGACTGAAAGCGACTCAAAAGTAATGCACACAAACGGCGTTTTTAACGTTTTAACCTGTAGTTTAGCTTCAACTGTAGGCATCTGTTCTTCCAGGTAGTAAAACTGCTTCTAAAACAGTTTTAGCAGTGGAGACTAATATTTACTTAGGTGTGACTTTCTTTACTCTTTTTGTGAAGGATTGAAGCCAAGAAACAACTGGGAATCTTCTCTGACAGACTATTCTGAACTGTAATGCCAGAAAGAACCTTAACAGCTGGTTATAGATGCATTTAACAAGGCCAAAGTCCTCCAAAGGACGAAGCAGACCTGCTGTAAACAACTCCCTGTATGCAGGTGACCCAGACAGCATCCAGAGGCCACCTGTGTCTCCAGACTCTGCTGTGCACAGCAGGCCGGACAGAAACCTCCGCTCCCAGTCCCAGCCCATAATGTGGCAGGCCAGCCAGCTGAGCCAGGATGAAGTTCTGCAGATGCTGCAACACACCCCTGCTGCTCCACCACAGTCCTTAAACAAGTACAAGGTTCTTCCATCCATAGAGAGGAGGCAGTCAGAGGTGAGTCCTGGGAGAAGCCTGGACAAACAGATGTCCAAGCTCAGCCTGTCTGATGATGCTATCCTGCAGCAAAGGTATAGGCATGAGGAGCCAGATCTCCCCATGGTGAAGGCTGTGACCCAGACCAGCAGCTCTGAGGTGGACAAGAGGGCTGACATGCATCTCAGGGTCTGGCCTAAACCCCCTGACCCAGGACCAATTACGACCAAAGAAGCTGGTGCCACTGGCAGCTTGCTCCTAGCTATCCGAGCACCATGTGGTAGGAGGTTTCAGCAGCACTTTGACCCCACAGACACTCTGCTGACCGTGAGAGCCAGAGCAGAGGTCATGTATGGAGCCAAATACGGAGACGCTTCCATCGAGACCATGGATGTGCCACGCAGGTCCTTCACAGACATGGATATGACCTTGGCTCAGTGTGGCATCCTGAACAGATCGTTGCTGTGCATCTCTCAGAATGACAGCGTGGTGCAGCATGAGTGAGCGGTTTTGTTTTGCAGTTGAAATCTGGCTTCGTGGTGGAGTTTAAAGCCCCCCTCTCCACTCCAAAATGTGTTTTACTTATTGTTTCTTCCCTTGGATGTTTGAGCTTCACTGTGCAGAATGATGTTTGTGCTAGAAGGCTGTTTTCACATTCATCTGCTGAAGGGGGAAAGCTTCTGTGCTCACCTTAAATATAAAGCTGTACATAAGAGCATGATTTAATAACATCGCAACTATCGTGGTCACAATATGCAACTTACACAAGTGTGACCTGGAAACCTGAAACCTCCAGTGCACATACAATGAGGATGGACTCGTTAGTGAATTATTAGTTAAACTGTCCAGCAGTTAAACTTTAGGTCCACTAATTCATCTAACTGGTAATGTGTTTTTCTGTACTATTGCACAGAAGATTCCAGGCAGGTTCACTAAAATGTATCCTGTATGGCTGTATATAACCACAGCTGGCCTATGAAGACATTTAAAATTAGTTTGTTCTGTTTCAGTTAGACTACACAAGATTTTATTCAAAACAGCAGGTAATTAGCAAATTAAAAGCTTTGATCTGCTGTCAGTTATTGATTTAGAAAGAAAATGTGCTTTATCTGTGATGCTTGCAGTAGTTCTGACATTTAATACCAAAGCACAATCAGAGATGCTGCTGACAAATGCAGCAACAAAAAGGGTCTTAATTTATTTGTTGCCATTTTCCACATCTTTTCTTTTTTGGTTGGTGTTCTTATGTGCCAAATAAAGTCTTTCATTAGGATACAGAGGCACAGAAGTACATCAGTCAGTATATGGTGAATTCATCACACTTTACTTTTATACTGCAACTACTGCCCTGCTGTTTTCAAAGCATGTAAACACAGATGATCCAAATGCCCTTAATCTTGCGACTGGATTTGAATTATACAAAATTGTATGCTTTGTGTCATTAGTCTAAATAATGCAACATGGAGTTCAAAAAGGAGAACAAGGAATCTTATATTGTATGCACACCGAACAGGAAAACAATAGGCCTCTTGCACACAAGACATTTTGACGTGTCACAGGAGGAAAAGCAGGTGTAAATAATGAAAATTAATGGCCATCGTTATTAGCAACACCTGTGCTTTTCTTTCGGAGTCAAAATGACTGCAGTGAAAAAGGCCTATTTCAAACAACCCTCACTCTCTTCTGATCAAGAACTCCTTTTATATTTTTTTATATGTTGATGAAGACTGAAAGCACTACAATATTACCAATGAAATGTCTTTCAACAGAAATTCAAGACATAAAACCTGCTCTCACTCTGTAAAATGTATTAAAACAAACAATTACACACTTAAGTGCAGGAGGTTACAGGCTTCTAATCTTTTGAACATATTGTATATTCACTGAAGAAATTTATTTTCAATGTCATATATTTAATAAAAGGTTCTGAACAACCAATTCATTCTTTTGGTCCTACTTGATAAGGTGCAAAAACCCATCCTCTGACAAGCTAAAGCTGTCATGCAAAAACAACATTTCCACTGTAAGAAAACTGAACAGGTTTTACATGCATCGGTATATTTATTTTTTGTCCACACAAAAACTGAGCAACAGTTCCGGCATCACGGTTTGATGACACCAAATTAAGTTATGGAGGAAACTAATTGTTAGGTACCACTAGGCTGAAACAGGCATTTAAACCTTAAAATGCTTCAAGTCACTCAAGGATATTTTATCTGAACTCAACCTTGATCAAGCTGTGCAAACATCTACAGATGGGACACGTTCTTATGCCCCACTGATCCTACATTAATAATTCACTAAATCAAACACTGCAAACCATCAACTGTAGTAACTCTTAAATGCTGTCAAACAGCTAGTGGTTGGTTTATAGTCTCAGAGACTGTTTAAAGGCTTAAGGTGACTTCAGTGATCAATCAAAGTTGGACACATCAAATGAAATTTAAGTGAAAACTTTGGCAAAAATTACTGCCATGAACTAAGTTTGCATAGTCAACATTAGCATGCATCTCTCTTCTGTAAACAATTAAATGCAATCAATAAACCCTTGAAATAAGTCCCATTTGAGGTAACATGTCTAACTGCCTCAGTATTGGGTGGTGCATGTAGCAAAGCACTCAGCTCATCAGGCTTTCCATTTCCTCAAGATTGCTGGTGTCGAGTTTTGTGATTCTCCTGTCTGTGGGAGAAAGACACAAGATATGTTAGGATCCTTATATTTGGTGTTTTACATGATCAAACTAAAAGAAACAGAAACATACTGAAATGCATCTCAATTTGGTTGATAATATCCATGCTGTGTTTGCTGTCAACCATATTGACAGCAAATCCTCTTCTGCCAAAGCGTCCTGTGCGGCCAATCCGGTGAAGGTATGTCTCATTGTCTGCATTCCCATCTATGTCCACAGGGAGGTCAAAGTTGACCACAAGTGACACTTGTTCCACATCAATACCTGTAATCAACATAATCATAAATGAGATGGAGATATTTATACTCACCTCCCAACATAAAGATGATGTTTTAATTTTAAAATCTGACACTTGTCAATCTATAATCTCCCTCACCTCTGGAGCACACGTTTGTGGTCACGAGCACCTTCTCCTTGCCGTTCCGAAAGCGTTCGATGACAGCAGCTCTCTGCTCCACGGTCATTTCCCCACTCAGCAATGCCACCTGGTGGCCCTCTTTGGTCAGATTTGCAGTCAGCCAAGCAGCCATCTTGCGAGTCTGAAGAAAAAGTATCAGCTAAACTGAATTGCTCATACTGCGTCCTGTCAGGGCGACATTTTCCTGGAATTAAAAAATTCTTGTTATTTGTGATAAATCAGATACATTTCAAAAATTTTATCACAGCATAAAGGAAAGGCTCAATCTGTATCTGGATATCCTATCTGGACAAGGAAAAAACACTTCCTAACTCCACCTCTTCTTACTAGCTCTAGCTGCGCAGTAAAAGCAACCAACAGTAACAGTAGCTAGCAAGTCTTCCCTTCACGTGGGACGCAACAAGTTTGTTCACGTCCTCCACCCCTGCCTAACGAATGTGCATATTTAGATCCAGTCACAATGTGAGCAGAATGGAGATAATTAATACCAGGTGTAAATGCAAAGGCCTGTGTATTGGATGTCATTATCCAGATACAGATCACCAGGTGTAAATGGGGTCCAACAGTGAAGGAAAATGTGTAATTTTTAAATCATAATGAAGAGTGTACTAAGCAGGGTTCAAACAGCTGACTTACATGGCAGAAGATCATGGCCTGCGCAATGGTAAGGCTGCCATATAGATTACAGAGTGCTGTGAACTTGTCCTCCTTCTCCTTACAGACCACATAGAACTGCTTGATGGTGTCCAGCGTCTCCTCTTCACGCTTCAGCCTGATGATATTGGGATCGGGGACCACCTGCTCTGCAAACCTCCACACAGAGTCCTCAAAGGTTGCAGAGAAAAGGAGCATCTGACAGTCCTTTGTCAGCTGTCTGCATTGGTACGGAGAAAAGGAGGAAAATACTTTGACAAGGGACAAGACAGGCTTGTTGACTGACGTGACAAAGAAAATTCTTATGATTGGTAGGTTTATCTGAAAAGAACCAACCTATGGATACGTATGCTCTGGTCCCGATGACCCTGTGTGGCGATCATCACATCAGCCTCGTCCAGCACAAACATAGTAATCTTCTTGGGATCAATGAGCTTATACTTGGTGCACCAGTCAAGGACTGTGCCTGGCGTTCCTATGACAATCTGCTGCTGCAACTTGATGCCTCGCTCCACTGAACAGAATGTAGACATTCATTTAGTGATATAACCAACACTGGCTCTCTAATGACTTGAAATACGATATTGCTGCTAATTCCATCAGATGTAATTACAATTATGGTCAAATTCTTACTTTTGTTGCCCCGAATGCCATATGCCAGTTTTACATCGGGACAAAATTTCCCCATTTGCTCGATTACTTGACCAATCTGCAGAGCAAGCTCGTACGTTGGTGAGATGCAAAGGCACTGAAAGAACCAAACAGTTTTAATGGTGAGTTTATTTCAGCGTCTACATCTGAATGTGGACACTGGCTGGCTCCGCAGACTACATGTTACGCTTACCTGAGTCCACTTATTGGCTGGGTTTACATGGCTGAGCATGGCCAGAGAAAAAGCAGCAGTTTTACCCGTGCCAGACTGGGACTGGGCGATCAGATTCTGAGGTCTGGAACCAGAGAAAATACGCACATAAAGAAGTTAATAAACCACAGACAAACAAATGTGAGGATGTGCTGCTTTTCTTGGTCTTACATTATAGTAATCTGAATATTTTTGTGTTTGGCCCGTGAAGACATTTGATGGAGTTACCTTGGGCACTAAGAAATTTCGATGGGCATTTTTCACAATTTTCTAATGTTAACTGATAACACAAATAATCATTAGTTTCAGCCCTAGTCCACCGACTTCAGGCCAAATTAGTTTTTATGTTCTCAAATCCATATCTATTATGGATTATATTATTATTATTATTATTATTATTATTATTATATTGACTGTAAAACAACATGAATTTATGTTTCAGTCACTTAAATGTGAACTGGCACCAAAAAAAGTCAAAATTCTATCCACTAAAGCCAAATTCTGCACTGAACTGCATTAGTCTATAAAATGTCAGAAAAGTGAAAAACACCAATTGCAGTCATTTTTCCTGACAGACATTACTTAAACAATTAATCGATAATCAAAAGTGTTGACAATTCATTTCCCCAAAGTCCAAGGTGATGTTGTCAAGTTGCTCACTGTCAAACCAGTAGTACAAAATGCAAAAGATATTCAACTTTAATGACATAAAAAAAGGAGAGAAGAGCAACAAATCCTTACATTTGACAAGCCTGAACTTGAAATACTTGGTATTTTTCCATGATAAATGACTTAGTTATCAAAATTGTTGATTAATTTTCTGTCCATTGACTAATCTGTGAATTGATTACTTGTTTCAACACTACGAAAGAGTAAAAATAAACTCACGGCTGTGCCAACATCATGGGCAAAGCATTCTCCTGGATTCTAGATGGTCTGTTGAAACCCATGTTGTACACACCCTTCAGCAGCTCGGGTTTCCTATTGATCATCAAGTCAAAATAACAAGAATAAAGTGTTTGAGGACGAACATAGACAACATACATGTGCTCATCTGTTTGAGAGTCAAATCACTGTCACACTCACAGTCTCAGCTCCTCAAAGGTCTTCACGGAGTACAGAGGAGAGGTGGGGTCCCGCTGCAGAACCTCCACCTGGTTTCTGTTCCGCACCAGAGAGCGGCGGATCAGTTTATTCAACAGAGACTGTTCAGCCAGGTCCACTTTGTCCCCGTCTCTTCTCCAACCTCCATTTTCAGTCCTCTCCGGCACAATGTTGCCTGCACAGGTGGAAACAGCACAGCAGTCCGTCAAACACCACCACTATTGAGCGGAACAATAATATAGCTGGGATGTTAATAAGGGGAAACAACTAATTAAGTTACCATTGATGTCTCCTCTCATGTTACGTGGACCACGCACTCGATCCACCTTCTTTGAGAAGTCAAGCTGGTCAGAGAAAATACAGTTTTATCACAATATAAGCTAAAAAAAATAATGCGTATAATGTGAGCAAGCCATATTGCAGACGCTGGCAGCACATAAGCTAGGTAGCATATTCAGCTAACTTGCTAATGAGCGATGAGCAACTTAGTTTGATGTTACTTTTGAAGCTGTTGGTCACCTTTAAAACTTACCTGTATGGATGGAGTTGTAGTTTCTTGAACATCGACTGCAACCGCCCACGAGTCTTCGGACATTTTCAAACATTAATTGTGTATTTCTTTCGAGACAAACAACACTTTTGTTAAAATGTTTGATGTCAGCGTGAATAATGTGCGTGCGATGTCAAGTGACGACGTGCCGCTGCCCTGACCTGGACCAACGGCAACCCGCTGGACCACACCACTTATGCTACCTTCATACGCATCGGAAATATTGACATTTTAAGACCTGGGCCATCAGAAGCAACCAATTAAAGTGGTAAATAGGCTATAAATAGGAAGCTATTTACAACGTATTTCAATATCTTGAGGTGGAAGTTAAAAGGAAAAGTTTCCCTATTCACAGCTGAGTTTACCCTGTGATGACTATTTAAAAGTTACTATTACGTTTCTGTCTCTCGCTTTGTATGATGTTAGCTGTAAAATGTTTTTCTAATTGCTTCATGATCTTCTCTATGCAACTTTGAAATAAAACAACTCTTTTTATGTGTCTTTAGAGCGAAAAAGAAACGCGTGAATGCAGATTATGTTATATTTACGAGGTTTATGAGGGATACCTGAAGGCACCGTAGTGTACCCACCCTGTTTGTGGAGTGAACCTGCTGACACACCCATCACACATAATCTACACAGATCTAGGCCTACTACATAAGGTATTGCAACAATTACATTTTTGTGAAAATCCATTAAAAAACGATTTGCAATAATAATGCATTTATCGTTTTTTCTCCCTATTATTATTTTTTTGATTAATTGATTATTTTCTAAATAGTAGGAGGGTTAAAGGCAAATTCCACTTCCATTTAGATGTTGATGTTTAGATGTTAGATGTTGAACAAGAGTTACAGCTATTATTCTTTTGATTAATTTATCAATCATTTGATCTATAAAACGTCAAAAAAATAATGAAAAATGTCCATCACAATTTCCCAGAGCCCAAGATGACATATTCACATTGCTAGTTTAGTCGAACAACAGTCCAAAGCCTTTAAAGCATTAAATTTACTATCACATAGTAAATCTGCTTGAAAAATAACTTGATTGATTGATTTAAAAAAGAGAGATAAATTATCTCTCTATTGACTAACTGACTAATTGTTTTAGCTCTAATTCACACCAGGTAAACTCAGTTCTTGACATGGGAACAGAAATATTTTAAAAGTAGCCTATAAAACACATAAAACATTCATCAGAACTTGCTGTTCACCAGTTAACAACATGCTTGATTACCTTGCATATGATGGGGACACTGACTCACTGTCCAAAGTAGAGCTGAGACAAATATAGCCGACTCATTGGTGAGGCAATCATATAAGTAAAAAATACTGCACATTCTCTAATCCCAGCTTCTCTAATATGAGGATTTTCTTGTTTTCTTTGTCTTATGTGATCGTAAACGGAATTTATGGGGTTTTTGGACTATAAGTCGGACAAAACAAGCAATTTGATGTCATCACCTTGAGCTTTAGGATTTTTTTTAGAGCAATAGTCACTATTTTCTGACATCTTCTGAATTTGTCTTTAACCCTGCTACAATTTGGTTGTTATGAGGAAGACAGAAAGTGAGTGAGCGTGAGTGTGTGTGTGTGTGTGTGTGGGACCGGTTTGAGGGGTGGGGGTGGGGGTGGGGGGCAGAGTTTTATTGGCTGCAGGTTGATTCAATTTGGAGGCGGATGTTGAGTTTCAGCCAACCTACACACACACACACACACACACACACACACACACACACACGCACTCACGTAGACAGACACCATCTACATTTTCGTGACTATCAAAATTACTTTATAAACACACATTAATTGTCATGGTAACCTTGCAGAAAACAGATGGATCAAACCGAGTGATCACAAAACATAGAGACATCCAAACACCCACATTGGATTTATAACATTAAGTGCTTTCCAATCACACCAGAGAGAGGAAGAGAGAGAGAGATTATAGGTGATGTGAAGGGGACATGTAGTGCTCCCTCACCCACCCATCTGTTCCTCCAAGCCTTTTTGTTTCACTCTCCTGGTGTTACATGTCATTTATTCTGATCCCTAGCTATTAAAAAGGATACCTGGATGGTTCCTGTTGTCATCGATGGCAGGGAGTGAGTGGGTGGTGCTGATGCTTTTAATGCGCATCGGAAGGGAAAGGGGGTGTTTATTGGAAGCACTGGACCCACTGTCTCAGCCCCTCACTATCTCTAAAAACGCTCCAACTCCAGCATCCACAGGGAGGAGGAGGAGGAAGAAGAGGGGGAGGAGAATAAATGCAACAGTTTTTGCAACCACATGTTGCTGTGCTTGATTGAACTGCTGCTGCAGCAGCTCCTACCTTTCCTTTCTTTGCATTGTACATCTAACTAACAATGTGGCCGCTTCATCTGTAGCTTCTGCCACCTGTGACAGCACTCCTATTCCCTCTACGCCACAGAGAGAGAACAAAAAAGGAGAGCTGAGAGAGGTCGGAGAGGAGGAGGATATCTTTCCTGATAAGTGGACTTCTGACAGAGAGATCCTCGCTGCATAGCCAGCTGACACAAATGAAAGGTAAGATAATGATACTGTGATCATTTCAGAAGCATTTTAATGCCGCAGTGTGTCTCTCTGATGATGCATATATTAAACATCCCTGTCATTTGTTTGAAATGAAGAAAAGGTCGACCAGTCAGATGATTAAAACTGCCGGTGATGCATCTTGATTTACACTATAACCAGATATCCAGACAATGTGTTCCAACAGGTGGTTACCACAGCATCTGCTCTCTGTTTTGACACTAATGAGTTCAGAGGAGTGTAGCAATGTTGATAGAAAATGTTGAGAGTTGATGGTTTGGTGGTCTTTTAGTAAACCCAGGAGGGAAGCAGGGTGATTCATTTGACTGAGCCAACCAGGAGAGAAGCATCCTGGGACTGCCACTTTTAACACTAATTACTATAAGCTGAAAGACCGTAAAGAAAAGAATGCCTTGAAAAAAACAGACACCTGCCATGCAGGTAGTGGAAATTTATTTTTAAAAAGCATAATGTTAACTTATTTAGTATATAGATCTTTAATTTCACATTAATTTGTAATATTGTATTGATGTTCAGTGTCTGTATCTATGTTGCAAGAATTGGGATTGGGAGTTTGCAGTCCAGCTGTGCTCGAATTTTCTTTATTTTATTCACCTGTAGGAGGAGATTGGTTCTACAGAGGGAGTAAGAGAACGCTTCTCAATCTGTGGTTGAATGGACACATGATGGCACTGTTGAGACAGACAGCTACACAGTCTGTGATTACATCTGTTTGACCTTTTCCTCTCCATATATAACCATGTGGTGCCTAAAACCCCGGTTTGACTATTAGAAAGACTGATCGAATGTGTTATTGATTCTGAAGGACTTCTTTTGTAGCCAGGGAGCGTGAAGGTTGTCTCTGTGGATACTAGTTGAACCTTCTAAGTGAATATGATTTTGTGGTTTGTGGGAAGGAAAGAGATGGATTGGTGTTTTAAATGCAATCAGTCACAGTATCACAAATAAAGGCACACTTTAGAGATGTTAATGGTCAGTCTGCAAGCAAACAAGCAAGCAAGCAAGCAGAGCTGTCTCTATGGAAATTGCTTTCGTCATAACACTTCCTATCAAGCTTGTGCTGGGGCTCTGGTCGTGCAGCAGACACAGACCCTTGACAACACATAAGCAAGATTGCTGGTGGAGGAGACGACATTAACAATGAAGCACAGCCCCGAAGCAACAGATAATTTTACTGTATATCTTACATAATTAGCAGCGCTGATTCTTCCCTGAGCATTTATGTAGATGTATCTCAAGTTTTCACCTCACACGGCACTGAATACTATTTTTTTGTAATGATGATGCCACCTTAAATTAGTTTTATTGCTGTGACCTTTATCTCAAATGCTCAAAGTACCTGTGTCACCCATCCTAAGGCTCCTTGGTTTTATATCATATTGTTGAACTTTATTGAGGTTGGAATATCTATAAAACCTGCTGCACTGAACTGACATCTAGATAGCTGTTTCCGGAGTCTGTAATGAGACCCTGCTGTGTGTTTTCTGGGTAACAAAAGTGGTAAAAAGGAGGGAAAAGAAAGGCATTCTGCGATTGAGCCCCAATATGTTCAACATTAAATAAATACATATGCAATTATAGAATGAATCACATGACTAAATTGTGTAACATATATAGCCTAAATGAAACAATGTTAGATTTTTTAAATTTCAAAATGCCCTTTTTCAAGTCTGTTTTTATTACATAATGGCATTTTCCCCAATAACACTTTTATTTAATACCACTTCATAATGTCATCTTTTCATGACAGTGGTGTTGATGCCCCGTGCCTCTTAAGCAAGCAAGCTCAACAACTGCTACCAAATTTAACCAGTTAGCTCCTGTTAGCTAGAGCAAAAACAATGCCAAAATAATTCTGAATCAACTATCTAGCTGGTTCTGTAAAAAAACAGACACAAAAACTAATATCACCTTTTAATTATTAAGCATAACAAGGCTGCACACCTATCTAGCTGGCTAACTAACTAGGCGGGGTTGTGACCTTGGATTATTAACTCAATAACATCAAAGTGAAGAACCAGTGTTAACAGCAGCCGCTAACGTTAGCTAGTTAATTCAGAGTTACCTCGGCTGTGTTTTCTAAAAGATGTTCCTCAGAGAAAGACACACAACCCTGTGAAGAGCAAAAATCTTTGTGATTGCGCAAGCCAACAGAAGCAACCTAACAGTGCTAACACTGGCTCTTCACTTCCATGCAGAGTAATAATCCAAGCTCACAAACTGGCCTAGCTAGTTAGCTAGCTAGGTAGGTAGCATGAGCATAAATAAATAAAAGAAGATGTACTGTGTTTATTTACAGCAGCAGGTTGATTCAGAATAACTGCCTAACTTTGACATTCATTTCAATTCAATTTTATTTATATAGTGCATTGCTGTTGCTCTTGCTAACTGGTTACATTTGGTAGCAGTTGTTGAGCTTGCAAGCTTAAAGAGTGAATAAGGGTATCTGTGAAATGATAATTACATCCAATAAAACTGTTATTATTTCAATAAGAATAATGAAAAAACATTTCAGAATAATGAGTTGAGTTATAATAATTTCTTCAGTCATTTCACAATTTCTTGTTTCAGTTATATATTTCACACAATTTATTCATGTGTTTATTTATTTCATAATGCCCCTTTTATTTACTGTTGAATACTATGCCGGTGTCACCTTTTGTTTCTGACATAAAGTATCATTATCTAATGAGTTGTTTTTTCAAAAACTTTTTTTGACATGTGGCAACAAACCAGAATCCTAAAACCAGCACCATGCCTGGACTCATTAACAAGGAGAATCGGAGCGCTCTGCCCCTCAGTGTCTCTGACATCACTTCCTGTGTCAGGGGTTATACTCTGGCCATGACAGCCTCTATGACCTACGAAAATATTGAGGATCATGCAATTGAGGGTGAGTGTGTACACTACAGGAGACTAATTTGTTTTCTTCAGTTATATGAACGCTAGCCACTTTCAACTAATTTATCTTATGGTCTGAAACACACTCTTGTAAAATTCACTATTATCGACTGAATATGTATAATTGCTTGTTTGCTGCCTCTGGTTCATGCCCTTATTTCTGTTTTTCTTTTCTCTCCTACTGCCTTTTAGGGATGTTCATTTATCCACTGGAGGAAAATTCCATTGTTGTGGGGTTCGAGTCTATGATAGCCAGTCAGATTATAACACTGCAAATCAAAGACAAGGCAAAAATTGACGACTGTTATCTTGATTGCTGCAACACATCTAATGGAGGCCTCCAGAGTGGCAGCGGTAAGATTAACACATAACACATTTTCATCAGATGGACAGTATTTTTGGGTTAGGTTTAGGTAGATACAAGTGAAGTAATACAATATAATGGTATCAGAGGATTGTGATATAATAATAACATTACAGCATGGTACTTCACTTAAACAAAGGAGTAGAAGTACCTTCTGCAGAATCAACTATGAGGACAATCCTTTTGAAAGTTCTGTACTTAGTACTGTAGCTCCCAATTAGAGGTGCAGGAGTGACATCTATTTTAGACAAGATTAAAGAAAATCAAGGATGAAATCAAAGAAGAAATTCATCAAGATAAAAAAAGTGCTTAAATGAGTCTACAATGAATGAGCAGATATTTAAGGCATCAAAGATAACTATTGGCAGTTTCCGGACAGATTTACACTAGCTTGGACGCCTTGAGAGTCATATAGATTGTGGTAAATTTTAAAAATGTGGTTGTTTACTAATCTAGTCTGGTGTTACAGGACACGTAGTGATGGATGAGGATTTGGAGAGGACAGTGTTAGTGGTTAACCTTGGGATCATCCCTCCCATGGAGACGGTCCATATTCTGGTTAGTACCTCCTCTGAGCTCTCCACCCTGCCCAGCGGCGGCATCAGGGTCTCATCCCCACCGGTGTGTACACCCCGGGTACAGAGGACCATCAACGAGGAGCAGGGACTATCTCCAAACTTCTCCAGAACGTAAGAAAAAACAATATAAAAGCCACTATCTTGTTGATATTACAGCATGTTACATGTTGTGTTCAAATTTATGTATTCTAAAGTTGAATTTGGCACAGTAAACTGGATTTTTAGGCCCCAAATTTGTATTGATATGGATGGAAACTGACTATACTGACATTTTACATGTTCATTTAAGATGGCTCCATTTTAATATAGTTATGCTTTTCTACTTTTAGGCGGGACAGGCATTCTTGTGCCTCAAGTCCTCATGATCAAACTCCCAGCTCCCCTCAGCTGTGGTTGGCTTCACTGCTGGAGGAGGAGGCCATCAACTCCATGGACTATGAGTTTAACTTCCAGCTGGAGATCCGGGCTCCC
This sequence comes from Siniperca chuatsi, assembly GCF_020085105.1. NCBI lineage: Eukaryota > Metazoa > Chordata > Actinopteri > Centrarchiformes > Sinipercidae > Siniperca > Siniperca chuatsi. The sequence goes on along the minus strand of NC_058051.1, from coordinate 26,401,032 downwards.
TATCTCCTCGCAGGTTAGAGAATTAACCACTACTAGTGACATATTTGATAGATATATTCTCTTAGGGCAAATCCACTTGTCAACAGTAATCAAGCATTGCACTTCAGTGCTCCTCGAAAGCTTCTGCAATAACAAGTTGTATTTGTGATGCATCCTGCAATAAAATGCAGAAAAGGAAAAAAAGCACTGTTCTTTTTTGTGTGTTTAAAGTTACGCGTATGTGTGTGTGTTTTACAATCACACATTGCTAAATGTTCTTTTTTAGTTGGCTATTGGGAACATTAGTGAGCAACACTAAACTTGTTAAAGGAATTATTCGACATTTTGGAAATACGCTAATTTGCTTTCTTGCCGTGAGTTAGATGAGAAGATTGATTACACTCCCATGTTTGTCCATTTGATATGAAGCAGGGAGAAAACAGGGAGAAACAGCTAGCCTGCCTCTGTCCAAAGGAACCAGCACATATGAAGATCACTAATTATCACTTTATATCTAATTTGTTTAATCTGTACAAAAATCTGTACAAAAAACAAATTGTAAAAAACCACTGAGTTGTGGTTTTATGGGGGTTATGTGTTGGACTATGTCTTGGCCGGGAGCAGTCAATAGTCCGGCACATAACCCCACGTGTTGATTAGAAGACTTTGGAGGTAATGGTAATATTCATCCTATGAGAGTGGTATTGATGTTCCCATAAATCTTTTGGCAAGAGAGCGTATTTAATAAGTGTATTTTCCAAAATGTCGAACTATTCCATTAAACTTGGCAACTTGATTGATTTGAGCATCATGAAAATTCTCACATTATAATTCATAATTGCTGGTTTGTTAATTCTTCATGGGGCTTAAACTGTACACAAGTTGTTTTGCTTTTTAAATATTTTGGAAAGTTGTGCTCTTGTGAGTACAAATGTGAGTAATTTCAGTGGGACCTGCTGGTGTGTTATTACTGTTATTACTGGAGGTGGAGCCACAGTTTTTTTGCTCTGCTGTTGTTGTTGCTCTGTGTAGGTGTAGAGAGCCCGTCTCATGCTATCCGAGCTGATGCAGACCCTCTGGCCCGCTCTGCCACCAGCGTTGTCATCACTCTGGCAGACAAGTACACTTATGACTGTCCTGTCAAAATCCTCATCTACCCCAGCGGTAGGTCTACAGCTTCAAAACTCACTCATAGCACGGCCCTGCAATTAGTCTTTCCTCCCCTCTCAAGTACAATATTTTGACATTGTTTACTTCAGCTCTGTCCACCTTCTTTTACAGCATATTTTGTGTTAGCTTATAATCAGATCCATTGCGAGGTGTTTCACCACCTCACTTTGTGTGTGTGTGAGTGCCTCATCAGGAAAAAAATTGTCCTCCCGTTGTTAATGTATGACATGCCAGCGCAGTCAGACTCCATTGTGTGGGTGTGCAGCGTCAGGTTTTTTTTTTCCTGTGCTCTCGTCTCTCTCTCATTGCCATCTTGACCTACTGTATGTGTTGGCCAGTTGTCTCCCAGAGGCAGGAATGAGCCCCGGCCTTGCTGATCCAATAGGCCTCTTATGAAGGCTTTGTTCACAAACAGACCTGCTGCCAGTGCTGGGCAATTTAATTCAGCTCAGACTGGTGCTGCAGTTTCAATCACAACATGGATGCTCAGTTCAAGCAGAGAGATGGAGGAAACTGAGCTGCTTTACAGGCATGCATATGTGTTATAACAAATGTAACAGAAAAAAGCAGTCTATTTTCATTATCAGCTTGGTTGATTAATAGCCCGAAACATGGCTGTGTCACAAAAATTCGTACAGGGTTTCTGCAGGGTTCACCAAGTTAAATTTTAGACTTTTAAAGACATTTTTAATACTACATAGGATGCCATTTAATACCTGTTTCGTAGTCAAACCGGCCAAAGTGTGAAAGATATCAATGAAAACCCGAAGGGATGATAAGGCCTAGAGTTTTTCACCAAGTGCATGACTTTATGGCATTTATGTCAAATTTTTGTCAGTACTTCCTAGCAGTATATAACAATAATTCCCAACAATATCCTAATTAATCTTTACACTTGACCTGGACCTGGATGAGCAGCAAAGTAACTAACTAATTAATTTAAAGTCCACATATGAATTTTACATAAAGTCAGAGGTCTGGGGATTTTCCAGCCAGTTTTAGCTAAAATCACACACAAAAAGACTAATGTTAATGCCTGCAAATAAAATGTAAGCCTTTTAATCTGAGGCCTTTTTGAGAAAACTGAAATCAATGCTTTGTAAAGACCTGCAGATACCCTGCACTGAAGACAAATAACAATCCAAAATCAAGGATACACTCAACTCTCTGAGCTTATTTTGTTTTCTTGAGACCCAGCTGTGATACAGCATCTTTATATGCAATCATCATTCTCTCTTCATTCTCACATTAATATGGGAATAATTCTGCACTACTGATTACCACGCTCCCCCACCCTGTGCTGCTACCTGGTGTCAATTTCAGGCATTGTCCATCTGCTTTATAATCTGTCTGTAATATCATGTCTATGTCCTGACCAACTGTAGAGCCTCATCTGCCACATGTTCTCATTGAGAATGGAGACATGACGCAGGAAGAGTATGATGAGTATCTTCATGGCCGGAGTGATTTCATCAAGGCCACCAAGAAGGACTCCAGCAATGAGAGGAAAGTGAGTGTGTCATCAACATCTGCACCATGTACCTTAACTGATGGCAACACTATCATACCAATATCGTTTTGAGGAGAATGGTAAAGACAACACAGTAGTGCAATATCATGAAAAATGCCCTGAAACAAATATTATTTTTGTGAAGCTGCAATGATGTCACATTGTTTTGTTATATCTAACAATATAATGCAGTCCAATACCATGATATCATGCAATATAGTTTCAAAATTATTATAGGGTTGGATCAGCTCCTGTCTGACACAGTCTCAATAGTTGGATTGGATTGACACTGTCCACCCTCTGTAAGTTTCATTAAATGTGGAGAGTTATGGAGAGTGAATTTTCTACTCTGGGCCACCGCCTTCAAGGCAGAGAGCAGTAATTAGCCTATAGTGAATTTGAGGAAAAAAAAGGGTTTAACGTTTTCAGGCTGGCAGATACAAATGCCTTCACTATCATTATTTTACCCAAACAAATCATTGCCATACAACTTACATAATACTAAAAATAATACTGTCTTTGGATTAAAATGCAGAATTCAATGGGAAATGCTGCACACAAATAAAATGTGTTCTTTCAGCTTTTTTGTCCATTTTGACTAGTTTGTTTAAGTAAATGTTGATAATTTACAGTCCATAGTTCATAGGAATTAAATGTATCATCAACATAAATATATGTCATGTTTTTCAAGGTGTCTGTCTGTCCATCTACTATAATATATACTCCATATACTGGAGTATATAACATACACGACAATATTTCTATTGAAATAATGTAACAAACATATTTACCATTTAATACATTATATGTGATTTAACCACACAAAAACCACATGAAATCTACTAGTTACTGCTGCTCAGTTAAGCTAGTTAGCTTTAGCAGAAGTTTAACTATCTGTTTTTTTCTCCATCATGATTTGACTTAGTTACCTAAATTAGTTATGTGGAATAAGAAATTATCAAGATGTGTTTCAGCAAGATGGATGAAATAACAGCTAGGGAAAAATCAGTGAGCAAATCTAGTTTTAGCTTTAGCAAAGGCTAGCTGTGGCTACCAGCTAGCTAGCTTTCACTTGAGAGCTAACAAGTAATGTTAAAGGCAAATTTTACATGCCGTTTCCTTAGACATTATGCATTTCTATGGTACAATAATTTTTTATATGGTGAAACAGATTCAGTTTTGACTAGTTACAGTACTGTGTTTTGTCTTTGTAGTAGGATACAAGTTAATGTTTATACCAATTTAGCACTATTATTTTTCAACCTGCCTAGTTGATAGAATAGCTGATAGATGTATGTGTCCATTAACATCTCTGCTATGATGAGGTTGTTAAGTGATCAGCAGACCTAAACATGAGGAGAGAGAGCACTTAGCCATAAAAATGGGTTTCTACAGAAACACTTCAAAGGCTTGCTACGTTCTGCCTAGAATTTCCTGCACGTCTACAGTAATTGCTGGGCTCTGTCTATCGACCTGATCATCTTTTTTTGTCTTCTTTAAGTGCTCAATTAAATCCTGATGTTCATAGAAAGCCCTATTTTCTCATTGTGCCAATTCCCCCATAATTTATGCTTTTTGATTTTGATTCCTCTGTATTACAGGTAGATATCATTCACAGGCGACTCCATAAGGACATCCTCCACAACCCTGTAGTCATGTTGAACTTTTGCCCTGACCTCAAGTCTATCAGCTCAGACCTGAGGAAGGTTCACGGCGAGTTTATCTTCCTCATTGACCGCAGCGGCAGCATGAGCGGGGTTAACATCAACCGTGTGAAGGTATTCTAATCTCAGTGTGGTGTGGGATGTTCCATTTCTTGTATAGATGCAGATGCAAACATACATTAAGGCACACACCGATTTACTGTACATATAAATTGTGATATACTGCACATCATCACCAGTTTAAAGTTGGGTTTTTCTTAAATGATATTTGCAGATTACACTGAATTGTTGAAACGTGTTATAGTCAACACCAAAAACATTAATATAACATCAATATATAGCTACAAGTCTTTAAAGAGATTAAATTGAAAGCTGATGCATCAAAACATATGCTATGTTATTAGAGGCTATATAATTGCTCTCTAGGCTCACAGCCATGCTAATTCTGCAGTCTTAGTCGGTTAGCCAGCTGTGTGAAGGGCACATACACAAGGATATTGATCAGTCAAATCATTCACTATTCACCAAATGTCTTCCAATTGCTAGGTTTTAGACAACAAGTCTTATAGGCCTTATCAGACTTGACGTGATGTTTCTTCAATACCTACAGAGCCGACTCAGGATCATTTGTAATCGATCAAGGCTTACATGTTTTTAATATGTTTGTACATTGGTTGGCTGCTTGTGCACTGACCCTACCCTGTGACTCAGGCTTTTTTTGGATGTGTCCGATTCTACAGAGTGTGGGCTTAAGGCCAGGACAGTGATGTAATGACTATTTACCACTGATCTTTCAGGGAAACCTTTAAAAATATCTCTAAAATTTAATTACATATTGAATTTTTTCTTTGTCAATATAGTTGAGCAGGCAATTTATTATTGATTTTCTGGCTGATGTGGTATTTGTGCTCTTCACCTGAATGATGGTTGAGATAAATGGTATTCCTCTTGAAACAGCTCCTCTACTGTAAAAGAGGCAGTGATGGATGAAATGACACTGCGTGATGCCACTCACTCCTCTCCTTGAGAAAATCTGCTGTGCAGCAATGACAGCTGTGTAGAGTACCATGCTTCCATTCAAAAACACATCAACAGATGTAGTCGTCTTGCAGTGGAAATGATCAAATAGTTCAACAGATCATTAAGCACCTAATCAGCACAAGGCTTTTGCCTTTTATTTCCAAAGTCTTTGTTCTGTTTTATTTTCTGGACATGAACTTAATCTGCTCTCTGCCTCTCTCTCAGGATGCCATGGTGGTGATTCTCAAGAGCCTTGTGCCAGGCTGCCTTTTTAACATCATAGGCTTCGGCTCTACATTCAAATCACTATTCACAACCAGCCAGAACTATGAGGAGGTAAAGCAATTTTGCAATACATTGCTGCATGATGAATTACCTAATTTTATACAGATGTCATGTACATTTTCTGTGCTATGAGAGCATAGCATTTGTGTTAACTGAGCCAAAGCAATCATAAGATACTGCAACTCAGGAAACCACAGTTTATCTTTTCTCCTTCTCATCTTCACAACTCAGGAAGCCCTGGCCCTGGCTTGTGAATATATTAGGAAGATCAGAGCTGACATGGGGGGTACCAACATCTTGGCACCGCTCAATTGGATCCTGAGGCAGCCGATGTTCAGCGGACACCCCCGCCTACTCTTCTTGCTCACTGACGGGGCCGTCAGCAACACTGGCAAAGTTATCGAGCTGGTCCGCAGCCATGCACGCTACATCAGGCAAGTATTACTGTCAACGCACTTAGGCAGATAAGTGAGCTCTATTCTGAATGTTAGAATAAGGGAAAAAGATCAATAATGAGTGACATTGTTAGGGATATTGTCATTATTGTCCAATGGGCACCTCTGTCAAAACTGTTTTGGCCTCTAAACACATTACAAAATGACCCATTTAATGCTAAATGTGATTTGTACCTGCAGACATTACAATACATACTACTCACACTGACATGAATATGTGTTTGAGGTAGCTGCTTGGTTTTTAAGAGTTAAAGGATATGCATAAGCATATTAACAGCCACTGAACAGCACTGGCAGAGAGAGCTACTGTATGTATCTTTTGTTTATGCCCATTATACAAATACCAAAAGAACCACTCACGGATAGCATAAAATCACATGCAGGGATTGTCAGGAGTTTAAATGGAACACCTGATTATGGAGCTATAATCCTCTCAAAATGAAATCCGGGAATGTGCATTGAATGTCGTGTCAGTGTCAAACATGATATACAGTATATCACTACAAAGAATCTGTCAGAGGGGCGGCATTTGTGCAGTGTTGATTTTAGTTAAAAAAAAGAACAACATTGTTTTAAAGCTATGTCTAGTAGCTAAGGAAATAAAAATGCTCCCTGAAGGCTGTGAACACTGTCAACTGAGAGTGAGCGCCGAAGGCACAATAGATCTACAGTATACTGGGAAATCATTTCATTTTGCAGCCTTCATCTAAGTCTCACGCTGTGAATCCCTTTCCTGAGTCACTCTGGAAATAATTGACTTTTGTCTTCCCCCTTTTAATGGATGACTGCCCCCAGATGATTGCATTAGGTACACGGAGCTTGGCCAATTCATTGACACTTCCTGGGCCATTATCACACTATGCTTACAAAATAGGGCAGCCAGTCAGAGACAAGACCAAACAACAATGAATCTCTGTTCTGAAAATCCATGTTAGGTTTTTAACAATGTAGAGGATGACATTTCCGTTTAATCTGCACTCTTTGATCTCATTAAAAATGCAAAGGGACATATCTGATGCAATGAAATTAGCCAGCTCATCCCTCTGTGAAAAACAGAATAAAAATGGTAAAATAAAGCATCAGCCAACCTCCCCGGAGAACTCTGAGAAGCAGCAGGCATGTCTCAACCCTCCACCATGAAAGATAATTTCCTGTTCGGCTCTTTTTTACCGTAAATCTATGTTTGACAAATTAGATTGTTTATAGTTTATATGTCTGCGAAATGCGTGCACATCCTGAGAAGACACCTGTTATCATGCATAAATCTCTCGATCTGTCCATGGAGCTGCAGTGTTTTAATGTGTTTGTGCAGATGTTTTACGTTTGGCATAGGACAGAGTGCTTGCAGGAGGCTGGTGCAGGGGCTGGCAACAGTTTCCAAAGGAACAGCAGAGTTCCTGGCCGATGGAGAGAGGCTGCAGCCCAAGGTACTCATTTCCAGCTTTGTGTATCACGCCTAACGACAGCCGGCTATTCTGAGGGCCACTGGAGAGCCATTATGCAGTGGTTTCGAAAGCCCTGAGTGTCTGCCACTGATACCAATTAGGAAATCATATCTCAGAGACTCCATTCGCTTTATGTACTGGTCAGGGAGAAGCTGTATTTTATATGTGAAAGTCTATTTTAGTCAGCTTATTTTTGCTCCACAGATGATAAAGTCCCTGAAGAAAACTATGTCTCCAGTACTTAGTGACATTTCCATCGAATGGCTTTTTCCTGAGACCAAAGAAGTGCTGCTGTCCCCTGTGGGCAACACCTTCCTGTTTCCAGGGGACAGTCTGATTGGCTACAGTGTGGTTTGTGACACCACCCGCTACCATGCCAACCCCAAATCTGTAAGTGCAAGACATCTGCTGAAAGGAAACAAATGACTGCATGCAGGATGACTTTATGTGTTATGAATATTTCAGAATGACTTGATCGTTACTTCTGAAAGGTGTTCCTAGGGAGATAAAAAGGGCTAACTATGAAGAACCACTTGTATGTCACATACAATGTGTCACCTACTCAAAATCTCAACAGGATAAGAGGAGGCGATACAGCATGATGCACTCCACTGAGTCAGCCAGCTCCGTGTTTTACCACTCTCAAGAAGAGGACCCAGTGAAGGCAGGTGTCGACAGTCAAGGGTCCTACAGGGAAGCACTTTCTGGCCCTCTGTATGACACCTACCAGGACTCCATGATAGACAGCAGCCCTGTCACCATGGAGCAAGACACTGTGGGTAAGAACCTACGGTACACGCATCCTAAAGGAGGGAATTTCCAATTTCTTAGATTACAGTCTTAAATTAATTTGTGTGTTCTAATTACTAGTTCCACTTGTCTTTTTTTAACACTGATGACGGCTGGACAACTGAACTGCCTATCAAGCCAAAGGGCCATCCAATGTAGGTTAGCTCAAGTAGATACTATGTAGATATACAGTAAGGCCTGATTAAGCTGCCAAGTATCTGCTCTTTGTTTGGATGAAGGTAGGATTTAAAACCAGTTTAAAAGTACACCACGTCAGAGAAAGGCATGGAAAAGTCTTCTGTAATTACTGGCTATTTGTAAGACCAGTGGAAGTCGATGAACATTGATGGTGGCTGGACTACTTATGGCATTCAGATGAAACTACCTATCAATGGGGCTATCAAATGTAATTTGTTGGAAACAAATACAATGTCGATATTAGAGCTAGACCAATAAATTGTCCAGAAAGATATATATGCCGATATTAGCTTATTGCAGATTGGTATTGGTGTATACGTTGGCTGTTAAGTAACACATAAATTAGTGTATGGATGGATTGACATGCAAATTTTGTACAGACAATCCTGGTTCCCAATTGATGTATCCCAATGACTTTGGTGATTCCCTGACTGTTCCTCTAGCGCCACCTTGAGGTTCGCATTTGGGATTCTGAGTAAAATGTCCAGACAATTATTGGATGGATTGTCACAAAATTTGGTACAGACATTCATGTCCCCCTCAGAATGAATTGTAATAACTTTGGTAATCCCTAAACTTTCATCTAGTGTCATCATCAGGTCAAAATTTTGATATATATTATACTTCGGTTTATGACCAAATACCTGCTAAACTAATGAAATTTCCATCAGCCTCAGCTGTATTTTGTGTTTAGTGCTAATTAGCAAAAATGAACATGCTAACAAGGTAAATATTACCTGCTAAACATCAGCATGTTAGCATTGTCAGTGTGAACATGTTAGCATTTAGCTCATCACTGTGCCTGAGTACAGTCTCACAAAGCTGCTAGCGTGGCTGTAGACTCCTAGTTTTGTTTATCTGCAATAGTGGTTGTTATTGCACATGCAAACTAGCTAGTTATTCTATTTATTCCGAACAAAATTATACTTTTGGAAATGTAAAATAAATCTTTGTATGCACTTTGTGCATGGCAGTGGATATTCCCCATTCAGAAAAGAACTGACCCCAATACAGAAAAACTGTGGTGAACTGGGCATCTTTGGAATCATTATTTTGTTACCAATCTTGAGTTAGAAATTGGTAATTCAAAGTTGTCGAAACTAACAATTATTTGTACGACCGTGTCATGGATTTGTTATTTTGAACTTTTTGGGTTGACTATTTCTGTTTTGGAATAAAAGGGTTGGATTCTAAGTCATCTCCAAGAAGGCGTGCATACAGTACCAACCAGATAATAGACTACAACCCGGCAAAGAAGGTCTACACTCCCAGTGATCCCAGCTCTGTGGTGGCAAAGAATCCACTGAGGAGAGCCAAAGTCCAGGAGCTGATAGGCCAGATGAGCCCTGAGCATGAGGCCCAGTGGAGGAACGACTACCAGGTGTGGTCCCACACTGTGAAGAGTAACATTCAGATGATTGCTTTTAAGATGATCTCCACTGGTTTAGTTTGTAAAATGGGTCAGCAGTTATTTCTGACTCAGTTTGTAATTTAGTTGTAGCGCGCAGATCTCAAACCAGTGCTTCCAGACTGAGCTTTCTTTACTGATAATACACATGTTGTATGTTTGAGTACATATGCACATTAAATAAACCACTGTTATGGTTATAAAGGCAGGATAATCTTATTTTGTGTTATGATACAGTAGTCCTATTGTCATTATATGGGGAAATTATATTTGTATTCAGACTGTGTTGACAGATTAAACAGCCATCTGACCCTTGTGGAGTATAATCAAGAACAGACTAATGTGCTCTCCTCAGTAATGAGGGGCAAAATTTATGAATGGTAATTAGGTTTGAATGTTGCTCAGGGAGCATCCTAGTATAACTAAACAGAATTCACTGGGCTGTGAAGAAATTATAACTTCTCTTGTGAATTCAGCTGAACCATTGCACTCATGCCATGAATAATCTATATCTAATAATTATAAGTAAATATAGTTTTATTTACATTTTATAACTTTTTATTTATTTGTTTGTGTAATGCTACATAAATTAAAGTAATATAAATTAACCTGTGCAAGAGGGCTGAGAAGATGAAGGCTTTTACAGGATAAACAATACCTCTGTTACATTCATTTGAATAATTTTATCATACTGCAGAAATCATCTCATTCATCTTTTATAGCTGAAATAATTAGTCGAATAATCAATTAGTCGATCAACTGAAAATGTATTCTATTATTTGATAAATTAATTATATATTAAATTTAAGCATAAATGCCAAACATTCCCTTGTTCTAGCTTCTCAATTGTGAGCATTTGCTGCTTTCCTTTGTCTTCTGTGACAATAAAATGAATATGTTTGGGTTTTGGTCTCTTGTCAGACAAAATGAGAATCATGTCAAATTGGGCTTCAGGAAACTGAGATTTTTCACTATTTTCTGACATTTTACAAGCCAAACAAATAAGGGATTAAACAAGAAGATGATCACCTAATTTATCAATACTGAATATAATTGTTAGTTGCAGCCCTATTTGCAATATAGATGATTTGCATGAGTTTCATCAAATCTTGAGTGTCCAACTTTTTGCACCTAAGAATTATGCTCTTTTAGTGTATTTTGATTTTACCTGAACTGGCTGTTTATTTGACTGTTTATTTTATTGCTTTTGTGTATTTTATTTCTTTATATCTCATCATTCACTGTGGTATTTTATTTCTCTTGTTGTGAAGCACTTTGTACTTGTGTTTTGATAAGTGCTCTATAAATAAAGTTTTATTTTATTATTATTATTATTTTTAATGCTTTTTATGTGATATTCCTTTTGAATACATAGTCAAGAGTCTGTATGTCACTCATCACTTGAAAGCACCATGAAATATGACCTTGAGTGAACACACTGAAATGACCAGAATAACAATTAGTAGATGAGGTTCCATATCTTATTAAAACATGATTGCACCAGGGTGTTTTAAATATAAAAACACACACTTTCTTTTGCTTTCAGCCACAGCTGGCGAGCCTATGTGCCACATCTTCCAGAGGGCGTTCTGCCAGCTGTCACAGGCCGCTCCCTCAGCAGGAGCCACTTCTGCAGCAGGTAGCCAACTCAGAGCTTCATTACCATCCCCAGCCTCAGGACAACCCTCAGCTCAGCGGCATCAGCGTGCCGCCTACAGCTCGCAACTCCGCTGGGGAAGATGGATCCAGATCGTCCACTGACAGCCCATCTATTGGCAGTGTCGGAGATACAGGTGAGACCACAAGCACAACCATTCTGTTTTACTGACAAATGCAAAGAATTTATTGAATATATCTGCATGTCCATGAATGTTGTTGGATTTAATCTGTATATTTTTGTTTTTGGTGAGGGAAAGAAAAGAATCAACCCATCTACAAGCAATTAAACATTTTAAAGTTGGCATAAGTTTTAAAGTAGTGATGGTCTTTGCTTGAAATTACACAGACATTATGATTGTTCCTTTAAAGGAATAGTTTGACATTTTAGGAAATACGATTATTCGCTTTCTTACCGAGAGGTAGACGAGAAAATCGATATCACTCTCACTTACATCTGTTCAAAATGAAGCTACAGCCTGGCTCTCTCCAATGGTAACAAGATTAACCTACCAGCGCCTCAATAGCTCACTAATTAACACGTTATATCTTGTTTGTTTAATCTGTACAAAAAGTGTAAAAATTACAAGTTATGCGGTTTTATGTTATGCACAGGACTTTTTCTTGGCTAAGACCAGTGACCTCCTGGAGTCTGAACAGATTAAACAAACAAGATATAACGTATTAATTAGTGAGCTTTTGAAGGGCTGGTAGATTTTTTAACCTTTGGACAAAGCCAGGCTCACTGTTTGCTCCTGTTTCCAGTCTTTATGCTAAGCTAAGCGAACTGTCTCTTGGCTCCAGCTTTATATTGTTCGGACAGATATGAGAGTGGAATCGATCTTGTCATCACTGAAAGCTTGCAAGGCGACCAGTGGAGACTCCAGGAAGTCACTGATATGCTGGTCCAACACATCTAACTCAACAATTACTCAACACTAACTGTAGAGTAATTGAAGCAATAAAAGGACTTGTCCTTGAATTCAAGACCACAGTGGATTTATTCAGTCTGATGTGACAAGTGTCTTAAGTATTGATTTAAATGACATCCATCCTAAATTCATCAGGAGATGAATAAGGAAAAAAAGAGGAAGCAATTTAGAAAATAGTTATTGGAGGTCCATTTAAGCAGGCTGAACACATAGAGCTTTGGAAACATAGGTGATGAATTAATTTAACACAAATCCAATCGCAAATGAGCTGTAGCAAGTAACAAGCTTCAGTTGGATTTGAATACATGTTGAGCAACAAATGAAAATGCACATTCAGGAATTAAACCTTGCTCCTGTCATATTTCAGATGGTTATGGACACCAATTATGTCAAGCAGAAACCCCACAGGAGACCCAAACGTCAGATCTGGGTGCAGCCAACCAGCACAAAGGTGACTGCAAGGCTGTGGTGTCTGGACTGCTGTGTGGGAAACCAGCAAAGTGGGAGGTCGTCTTCGATATCGAGCCCTTCCTGAGCGGCCGGGAACGTGAGGAGAAGGTTCATGAGGAGCTGTGGAATGAGACCTTCCACCACCTGGCTGGACGCTCCATCATACATGACTTTGAGCACATGGCGGATAAGGAGTGCGAGATTGAGCACGGTGAGCTCTACAGAGATTTGTGTTTATAGGAAGATTTGGTGAAGTTGAGTAAATTTTAAGGATTTTAAGATTATAAAGACAGAACAGGAGTAGGCCTACTTCTGACTATTTTGATATCTAGCTGTTGTCTCTTATCAGTTTATTTCACATAGGTGTTGACAATTTAGAGGTACAGCTTTAGAGGAATAGTTTTTTTGGAAATACACTTATTTGCTTTCTTGCAGATCGATACCACTCTCATATTTGTCTGCTTGAAGTTATAGCCAGGAGACAATTAGCTTAGCTAAGCATAAAGACTGGAAACGGGGGAAACCTGCCTGGCTCTGTCCAAAGGTTAACAAAATCTGCTCGATTAAACAAAGGGATAGGGTAGGTTGATTCATCTACCTTTGGACAGAGCCAGGCTAGCTGTTTCCTCCCAAGCTAAGATAACCGTCTCCTGGCTGTAGCTTCATATTTAACGGACAGATATGAGAGTGGAATCGATCTTCTCATCTAAATCTCAGCAAGAAAGTGAATAAGCGCATTTCCAAAAATGTCAAACTATTCCTTTAAGCTGCATTACATGTATGATTCATGTATGAATTATGTATGTTTGGAATAATGTTATTCAATATTATGTAATCCTACGATATGTTACATAATCATTTTATGCTTATTATAATTCACAGGCTCTGGGAGGAAGTACCAGCTATACGCTATTCACACCAGCAAGGCCTGCAATATATTGAGCAAATACACAGCGTTTGTTCCAATCGACCTGGACACTAATGAGTATTTGCAGACATGTATTGAGTACATAAACCCCAGTAAGTAAGTCATATGGATTTAACGTGTAGAAGTCCTTATACCAATCAACATGTTTGAACAGAACATTATCCTCAAACATAACTTGGAACTAATTAATTCTTTTGTTTGTAGTTTAGTAGTTATAAGCCAGAGAGTGTAGTCTATGAAGTTACCTTGAATGTGCTACAGTATGCTATCGTGTCATTAAAGGCAGAATAAGTAGGATTTTCCTAAAAAACAATATATAGACGTATACAAAAATAATCCCTCTCAATCATCACTTATGACCCACTAGAAGTGTGTGGCAGTGTCTGTATCTGCAGAGACGCTGCCCTCTGCCTGTATTTTCTTAGTTTCTTATTACTTTGCTGTGCTCGGGACGTTTCTGGGCGTCAACCTTTGGGCAGTGGCGTGTAGCCCCCAGCCAATGACAGCGTGCAGGCTGTGAGGTCGGTACTATATAAAAAACTTAGCGAGCAACTTTGAATCTTGTGTTTACAAACAGCAATCAACAAATCCTACTTATTCTGCCTTTAAAATTATGTTCTCATTAATTGAATAATTTGACATTTTGGGAAATATGGTAATTAACTTTCTTGCCAGAAGTTAGATGAGAAGATTGATACCACTCTCGTTTCTGTTCGTTAAAGCTGAAGCTACAACTAGTTACAGTAGCTTAGCTTAGCATAAAGTCTTGGAACAGGGGGAAACAGCTAGCCTGGCTCTGTACAAAAGGTAAAAAAAAAATCCACCCTACCTGCACTCTAAACCTCACTAATTTCCATTTTTAGATTTGTCGATCGTCAGAAAATTAATCGGCAACAAGTTTAATAATCGATTAATGATTACAGCTGTTTAAACAAGCAAAAATGGCAAATATTCTCTGGTTCAGGTTTCTTGAATGTGATGATTTGCTGCTTTTCTGTAATTAATATAATTTTAAATGAAATACTTTTGAGGTTCTGAGAGTTTTAATTAATCGATTTACTGAGAATATAATCAACACATTAATCGACAATGAAAATAATCATTATTTGCAGCCCTAAACATGTTATATTTAATTTGTTTAAACCCCCTGTAAAAATACAGTTTTACAGGGGGTTATGTGCTGAACTACTACTTTGAGGTTGTCAGGCAACCAGAAGAGACTCCAGAAATTCACTGCTCCCAGCCAAGAATGCAAATAAGCACATTTCCCAGACAGCTTTAAAACTGCTTATATCTGCTTACTTAAAAATAACGATTTACTTTTGTTTTCAGGTGAAGGTCTGAAGAGGAGCTCACATTCCAGTTCTCGTTCAGGGAGCAGGAAGAACAGAGGGTACTCTATTGGACTGGGTCGCTCTCAATCTGGCGGCATGTCTGAGGAAGCTGAAGATGTCCTGCTGCCCAACAGTAGGCTGCATTTTATATATTTAGCTCATATTTCAATCCCAACTAGATAAACAGCAGAAGTAGCTTTAATTTCTAGACCACTAACCAACAAGAAATACAGATAAGAGCTACAGAGAAAGGTAGAAGGCATCTTTTATTGAGAATGAAAATAGTGAGTACACAAAGGAATATCATTCTTTGGGGAGAAGGTGATATGAGATTTTTCAAGATTTATGTTTATATATTTATATTTATTCAAATGTGTCTATTTTAAATGGAAAGGTTGCAGTCTTTCATCGCTGGTACTGGGAGCAATGAGATATTGAGCACTCAGAAAGCTGCGTGCTGCTTTACATTAAAAATACTTCAACTTTAGCAAAAGGGCACAACATTTTAAATTGGTTTTCAGTGGTGGCATAGCAACAGCAGGAGCTAAGACTAGCACACTGCTTGAGCATCTGCTCGGCACTGCCAGTTAAAAAAGAGGTGCACAGTGGGCACAGATGCAGATGAGTTGCTTTTTTAAAACAACAATGTCTAGTTAGGTTTTATGGAAGAAAGAGGGAATGATTTTGTAAAGAATTTAAACAAAAATAAGGACAGCTGACAGTTGATTTTCAATCTTTTTGATCATTGTCTTAGGTGGAGAGGATGGTGTCTCTCCATGCAGCACCCCCACCTCCTCCAGCTGGGAGAGATGTAGCTTCACGGAGGGTAAGTGAGTGAAACACATCAACCGGTCAGTGAATTTGCTGCATCTCATCAATTGTCCTCCACAAAGACCTTAGACATAAACTGTCAGGCAGCCTCCTGTCACTTTCTGAGCAACATTGTTGGATTGTTCCAAATGTGAAACATGAGATTATTGACATTTTAGTCCCTCTTCTTGTAAGTGATGACAGAAGTCGACACAATTTTGTGGCTTGTATTGACAAACGCTGTCTGGACCTTTTAAAAAAACCAATGAGCACATACTGAAGGCACAAACACACACACACACACACACACACACAAGAAGACGTGTCACCTGCAGAGGAAAGACAGCTGCTGGAATACATGTTCTCTGCTGTCACTGTTAAATCTCAGTGGGTGTGTGTTACGTGTTTATTATGTGAGACTCATGTTGAGAACTAAAAGTGAAAATGCCACTGCTTCTTTCTCTCTCTCCTTCCCTTGTCTAACTCTGCCTCTCTGTCTCCAAGTCTCCCAAAGGAGTCCGTCTGTGACCTCTGACCAATCACAGAAATCGGTGGAGAGCCTTTTTTCTGCCAGGTGGGTGTTTGGAGCCTGGCTGGCTACATAAAAGTGCTGTAGCTATGGTACCACTGCATGAGCAAACACAGGGACTTGAGCCTTACAAGGCAGATGGTCTTTTTAACATCTTCATCTTTATCCAATTTTGTCAGCTGATTTTGACTTTTAGAGTATGCTGTCTTGAGGTTAATGTATCAGGACAATACTGGGACTTTTCCATGACCTTGAATGACAATTTCTTCTCCTTTTTAAAAATAACAATAAGAGTCTACAGCCATGCTAGCGGCTCTGTGAGGCTGTACTTAGAAGGCGAAGGCAGGATGAAAAGCTGGCCATCAAAGAAGGGGCCAGATGCCATAAGTGCTTAAGTATGAGATTAATGGTGCACATTTGCAGACAGTCTCTCTTGGAGAGAGCTGGAGAGAGTTCAAACCCTGCTTATTTTCTCACCTCCACACACCTGGCCAATTGCTGCGTGAAGTGAGTCTGAATGTTGGATTGTCGGTTTTGGAAAGTTACAGAGATTGACGCAGCCATCGCCATCTGACAATCACTTCTGATGGAGTATACTGGCCCCTTTAGGCACAGCGGTGCTTTGAGCTAAATGCTAACAGTAGCATGTTAGCATGCAGGTATAATGTTTACCATGTTCACCATCTTAGTTTAGTGTGTTAGCATGCTAACATTCGCTAATTAGCACTAAACACAAAATAACTTACAGCTGAGGCTCATGGGAATGTTGTTACGTTTGCAGATATTTGGTCATAAACCAAAGTATTGTAGTAAGTATTATATGAACATCTACAGATGTACCAAGAATAATCAAGAGAAACAATTGCTTTCCCTATCCTCGTAGAAGCAGTAGATTAAATCCAATAGTGGATGCTTCTCCCTGTCCTCTTTAAGGTTGGCCCTCAGCAGGACTCGTCTCCTGACTCGGGCTGCCAAAGGATTCATGTGTCGATCTCACAGCAAGTCCGGGGATTCAATTGGAGAGAGTGACAACGAGAACAAAGACTACATTCCTCTGGTGGGTAGCAAATCTATACATGTGAATACTCTGTCAACCTGCAGGTTTTTTGATGGACACTCATTTGAACTGACTGTAGATTTGTCTAAACAGATGAATGTTAGAGTTCATGGGAACAATAAGCAGTAGTTCTAAGCTGTTTTGAATAGTCCAGAGAGCTACGTCGTGAAGTATGTAAACAATATATACCACAAGATTCACTATATATTTCACTATTGATTTTATCCATAACTGACCATGGAAGGATTGTATAATCTTAAACTGAAAACCATGCAACAATTTTTATTGTTTTTTTTTCTTTCAAAATTGATGTAAAAGAAAACTATAAATCCTGTTTTTCTGAGCATTGTCTTAATTTTTCTGCCTAGCATAAGACATTGCCAGTGATAGAACAATCCTCTATAATTCAAACCTTTGCTTGGGGGCCTAAAGCAGTGTCCAGGCTTACTGTAATATTATGAGACCATACTCTGACCCTCCCCTCCCTGAAACCACCAAGACCTTGAGGGAGGCTCTAATTATGCTGTGCATACCACCTTGTTCATGTATTATTTATCACTTTTCAAATTCAATGAAAAAATACATCTGTCAAAAATGATCAGAATAGCTGCCCCCAAAATGATTTTCCCTTTCTTTACCAACGGCCATAGAGGTATCCTATAGCAAGGCACTTCATGCCCAGCTGCTGATTAGAGCAGTAAACGATGAACCATAGAAGACTGTTGTTACAGTATGCAGTGCAGAAGAACAGGATGCACTTAAATCAGTTGATCAGGTTCTTCCTCACTTCTCATTTTATTGTTTGTCATGCATAAAAAAACACACATTTCAGGGGCTTATATGCACCCCCTCCTCCTCTACAAGTACCACTACACTGCTGATTAAAGGTTGTAAACCTTATTTCCTTCTGCACAGTTGTTGTTGCAGTTGGCTAGTGGTGCATTTCCCCTGGACACAGCTCTGTGTGATGCCATTAACGTGCCCATGGACAAGCTAAAGTGGACGTCCCCCTTCAACAGCCACCGCACTAGTCTGGGTCACCTGTCTCACTCCAGCGGCCGCCGTACTGAAAGTGCCGACGACGGACGCAGATCACCGTGTGAGCCAGAAACATATCAGCAACCTGCAGAGCACACTGTAAGAGTACAGAGCCCTTCTCATCTGTCCAGGAGTGCCTGGATGGATGTTGGTCCTTCCTCATTAGCCAGTCCATCCACCGCTGCTGAGCCCCAGATCTCCCCACACTCCCAGGTGGACAGTGGACGGGGCTCTGGGTCAGGGGGCATGGAAACAGTATTGCCCAGCGGTGTGCTAAAGAGGATCCTGGATCCAGAGAGCATGGTGTGGGCCACGGCTGTGGCCCTCGCCTGGCTGGAGCACAGCTCTGCCAGTTATTTCATAGAGTGGGAAATGGTAGCCGCCAAGGCCAGCATGTGGTTGAGTGCGCAGGACATCCCAGAAGGCCGAGACTTAGCCTCCGTCAAGGCTGCTGCCAACCAGCTCTTCATCATCCTCAGACACTGGGATGAAAACCTGCAACTGAACATGCTCTGTTACCACCCTAACAGTGTCTAAGGCCTGCTAATCCAAGACTGAAAATACAAACCACTGAAAGTACTCCAGTACTATTCCAAATGATACTATGCTAACTGAGGCTGTACTATTCTCTGTTCAGCAGTATGTCCTCTGGAGTCTGATTTTGCTGTTGCAGTTGTGAACAACGTGTATTTTCTTCTGTTTGTGTGCTGTTCCTCCAAACATATCACAGGCTCTTCAGAGGCACTATGTGCAAGCTATTACCTCGCTGGTGCCATATACTGTAGCTGAATCCCTGTTAGCAGGGGATCTAATCAGAGTTATGCCACAGATTTGAGTTTCATGGAGAAGAATGTCAGTGTGAAATTAGTAGCATGCTGGATCACTGACTGTCAACATCTAAGAAAAGCTCTTACTGTCATCATATTGATGTTATGGGGATAATGCTGCAAAACAATTGTCAGAGAAAATGGTTTAACTGATTGACACACACTGTTTATACATCTTTACAGCATTTTCTGAATTGACTGTATTGTGGAAAAAATGTTATATGACAACATCTGGGTACTTGCTAGCAGTACTGCCTGCCTGTCTTTTTTAATGCCTGTTACCATTGCAGTGTTGTTAATATTTGCCATTTTTGCAGATTGATTATAGCAGAGACAGAAAAATATGCAAAACGCTAAAGAAAATATAAAATATACTGTATGTTAAGATTTGGTTAAAAAAAGTGGCTTTGGTGGGAATCTATGAATGTGTATCCCACTAGCATGTTATTTACTGTTTATTATTTAACGATGCATACAGTTTATATTTTTTCACTTATCTGAGTATACATATATATATACTGTATATACACAGTATATGTCTTAGAGTAGAGGCTTTGATCATGCATTAGTTTTTTGATTTGGAGAGAGTAACAGACCCGGAGTCGGTTGCACCATCTGTTTGCAAGTTCAAAATTAACCTAGTTATAAGCTAAGTGTTCACTATGTAAGTGGATATTTATGCCTCAGTAATTTAAAAGGGGTTGCACCAGACAAACTTGTTCTTACGTAGAGATTAGTTGTTACTAAATATTTACACTCCGTAACTGCCAGGTGCAACTGACCAACTGACAACGCTAACATCAGCTTGCTAATATATTACCAGTTCAGACTGAAACAGAGGTAATGGGATACAGTCCAAACTTGATTATGCTAATAATATGAGACTAAATGGCTTAGGTTAGTGTAATCAGATGCCCCAAAAAATAATCTTTAAAAAAAAAAAAAATGCAATATCCGGTGCGGCCACTATGCCAAAAATGCTTAATAGCTCAGCTCTATTGGACGGCTCTCAAGACATTTCCTAGTAACCGATTTACACATTACTGAAGTCTTTATCAGCTAAGACATTCCTCAAGTTTTAATGCTGCAAATATTAGCTTGAAACTAGCTAGTAGTTCATTAGAACTTATGAAGGACAATACACACAAACTTAGTAATGGATTTACTCACAGCTGATGCAACCCAGTCCTGAGGAATATGGGCCACGATCAACTGTCCTGCTCTGGGAATCAGAGAGGAAGGGCCCTGCCAGTTCTGTCATGCTCACAGCTCATTTACCGCAAGTGCCTAACCAAGGTTTAAAGTTGGCAGAAAATGTAGATCTGTTCACTCCAGTTTAATCACTGTGGGTAATGATTGGTTCTTTTTCATCAAATATACAGTAGCTACCCTTCTTTCTTTCTTAAATGTTCTTGAATCTGTGTGTGGCCTATGTAGGCATCTTTCAGTGTTGATTTTCCTCTTTCTTATTCCATTACAGTGTTGTTTTACTCAGGTATTTATTCATTTTTTTCACTCAGGCTGAGTTACATAAATCCTTCTGCATGAACACAGGTGTTTATGTTATGAAGTTTAATGACTGAATTGCCACATTGCAGCCCTTAGCGCAGAATTTTGCTCTCTGAAATGAGAAATACAGTAGATGTCATATATTAATATTTTTTGTGCTGTAATTGCAGTAAGTGCAGCTGTAATTGTTTTAAGTTGTATTTTTTCTGTACTGGGTCAGTTGTATAGTGCAGTATCTTTCAACTTGCTGTGTGTGCCTTTATAAATGATTGTTGACTGTTTGAGGCTGTTGAAAGCTTCTGTAGTGTCTTTATAACTGTCGATGCTATGATCTGCTCTGCAGGTGCATGTAATAAAATAACTCTACAATCAAAGGCACAAGTTCTATAGCTATTATTGTTCCACTACTAACAAAAAGGGGTACCTCAAGGATCGATGCTTGGACCCCTTTATATACACCCATTTCTGGGTGTGATTATCCGCCTACATGTTTTTTGCTAGCTACGCGATGATACCCAGCTCTGCCTTTCTTTCCTGCCAGATGACCCCACTGTCTAAAAGTTGATCTAAAAGCCTGCCTCACCGTTATCTCAAAATGGATGACGGAGCACCACCTTCAACTCAATCCCTCTAAAGGCCTGGTCACACCAGCATTTAAAATAGCAAAATTTCGCAGCGAAATCAATTAATTTCAATGGAATTGCTGCAATTAGTGGACTTGCTTACAGGGTCAAAGTAGATCAGCACAAATGTATGCGTCAAATTCACATTTGGTGAACTTTGACACTCAAATGTGTCGTCAAGCCGACTTAACAGTGCTGACCTGTGAGGCAACAGAGAGCCGAAGAGTTGAAAATGGAGGAAGCTATTGTAGCTTATTAGCTACGTGGCACCATCCTCTGTTGAAAACTGCTCTACAAAAGAGGAATGATTTGCAGACAGTTGTGGGACAGGAGTCTAAAGTGTGTGAATTTATCCCGTAAATGACCAAGCTAATGAGTTAGCTTTTTGCCCACCTTCAACAACTCTACTGAATGAAAATATATACAACCTTTAGAACAAAATGCCAGGGGGGAGAAAACATCACAGTGCAGAGAAAATAGAAAGGATAGATGTTATGACTGACTAGTGGTTAGCAGTGACAGTAGTCTACTAACTAGTCCTGAAAGTAGTCCCTACTTCACCAAGCATATAGAATATAAGCTGATACTTTTCCACTTTTGGCGATGCCATTCTGTTCAGCACAACATCAGTATCCAGCTCAGCTCCTCCTCACTCTCCAACAAAGTCTGCAAGAAATCTGGGCATTGTGATTCATGAACCAATTAACTTTCACCGAGCATGTTATGTGCATCTGTCACTTGGTCGTGTTGCTTTACACTATATAACAATCCAAAGGATCAGGTCATATCTGACTGAGTATGCCACTCAACTCGTTGTACAGGCACTGGTCGTCTCACGCCTTGACTACTGTAACTCCCTTCTGGCAGGGCTGCCTGTACTGTAAAACCTCCTCAAATGTTCCATTTGGCAGCACATTTGGTCTTCAATCAGCCAAAAACAGTTTGTCAGTGTGCTTTTCACAACTGGCTCCCTGTCGATGTTCACATTTTGTTATTCATGATCGCCAACAGTGGCCACTAGCATGGCACCCACCTACCTACCTTCCCTCAGTACCTGCTCACCTGAAACATACTTTCTCTCTCTTTCTTATTTCCTATGTACTTTACGCCTTGCTGCATTCACCTGCAACCCTGTGGTACTTTGTCTGGAATTTGAAACTGAGCATTGTGGCACATTCTTTATGGCTTCTTCTTGATCCACTGTGGCTTGGACTGTACCTCATTTGTACATTGCTGAAGCGTCTGCCAAATGTAGATAGAAACAACCAATTATTAAGTAACACTTTTTGCTCCACACTTCACTTCACTTCATACAGTACATACCATCATCTACTTATTGTAATTCACAATGAACATTGTCTTCTCTAGTAGATCCCTTAGTGATAGGCATGCTCTATAATTCCATCTGGCGCAGTAGGTGATGTGATGTCAAGGTGACATCTACTGCACTGGTTGTATTTCTTCCCCAGCTGACAAAGCACTTGCCTCATTAACAACAAAAGCTGCCATAATGTGGCTCCTTGAAATCAAAGAGAGCACTAGTAATTAGGATGACAAGACATTTAAAACATCCACCCTATTACAAGGTAAAACATGCACAGCATGAGAGACAGATTTGAAAAGGGTGAGTGAAGGAGGAATGGAGGGAGAGAGGGACAGAAAACAGGCTGCGGTCTAAGAAAAATTATAGCTCATTACTGTGGTGCTAATATCCACCTTCACCCCTGCTTCATAGATCAAACAACACTCAAATAGTTTCTGACAGTGTACATTGCTTTGAAGAGCACACACACATACAAAGACACATTATATTATCTGACAGTTTATTCAGGTCCATTGAGATATTACATGTGGAAACAGCAAACATAGCATGCCTATTAATTCTCCCAATAAACAGACAAAGGTAAATTACCTTATAAGAACTTTAAACAGTGTACTGTTGCTAGGCTACTGACTATGTGGCATGAGAAAATATATTTTTGGAACTCACATAATTTTAATTACTGTATATTCTCCACATGTGCTTTGATTAGTAAAGTATAATATGTGATTAACCCAAGTGAGAAGTTACAGCAGAGTGGTTAGTTTTTACAAACTTAAGCTTTTCCACTGATGGACGCAGTATTTCATTTAGATCTAGGTTGAAAAACATCAAACCTCTCATTTAGCTCCACGCACACAATCGTCATCATGTTTTGTTTTTTTCACACAGGTCTGTCTGACAGTGAATCTTCAGTGCCAATTATCCTCTTACATTACAGCTACTTAAACTCCTTTGGCTGCAGAACGGAGGCTGATGTCTAATTTAATCCAGAGCACTATATCACAGCAGTTAAATGTGCACATAAATAGCGCACAGAACAAACACAAGTAATTGCACTGTCTGGTTGAAAGCTAGCTGAAGGTAGGTCATGGGGTACAATAAATGAATCTTGTCTCAAGTTTGGGGCGTAGGATGATTAGCAGTTCCCATGGAAACCATTGGTGTTTTTTCCAACATGTTTTATCTGGACTGCTGCAAGGAAAATTATCTCAGCAATGATGTTTATTTTGCTTTGGTCCAAAGTGTCCCCAGATTTGTCTCATTTATTCACATATTGACTGGCTGACTTGTTTATTGTCTGTCAGACACTTTGACTCACAGCAAGGTAGCTGGACATTCAACAGACAGTAGACAAGAAAAAGATAAGGAAGAAGAGAAAAGTTCTTTCACATTCTACAGCATCCCAATAAACAAACTAAAACTGACTAAAAGTACTAGCCATAACAAAGGAGGGAAACACTGTAACACAGTGTTAAGAAATCTACATTTTCAGAGACCCTTCACACCATAATGTGGATGCAAAAGGATACACATATTTGAATTGTAGCGAAGCATATAGTTAGAATGGTATGATGCCAACATGCAATAAACCTTTGACCCACTAAATCACAATATAAACTGAAATGATAGGGGCGTTCAAATTCTAGATAGTTTTACCTCTTCAGGCCTTTATAAAACTTTTAAAATAACAATGGAAAACTTTTAAAATAACAAGGGGTCACAAGTAGACATTGCTTTCCTTTATAAGGATCACAAGCCAAAAAGGTTGGGAACCACTGTCCTATTAAGCCACAAATTAAGTAAGTAAGACCTCACATCTGCAGACAGAATCATCAGTCTTAGCAATATGTAATTTAGTAATGAGAAAACAGTCTGTAATAGAAGTCACTATTTATTGATGTGACAAATACTGTAGATGATCCTTATGTTTGAGTGTTTTTGAGTGAAAAGAACATTATAAGAACTGTGATTGGCTGATTTAATGATTACATATCTGTAGGTCACAATGTAATTGCAATCAGAAGAGAAAGGAAAAAGTCCAATTCAAATCTAAATAATCAAGGAAAGATTAAGCCTTTTAGCCATACTGTCCAAATTGTTCCTAGAAATAAATCATATTAATTATAACCCATTAGCAAGCTCTGACTTTACATGTATGCAGTGATGGAAAGTCATTAAGTACATCTGCCTTGACAGCTAACACCAATTTTTTTTCAGATAAAAGCAGAGAATAACTGAAGTGATTCCAGGGTGCCAGTCTCTAATAAGGCAGCCTTTATAGTGCCTTATTGGTACCAATTCCAGTCATCCTGCAGCATAAAATAACTTTTATGAGCTTTGAGTGCAGTGAAAAACGAAATACAATATGACAAAATTAGTCAGGAAAGGAAGAAGACTTTAATCCGTGTAAACTGCCTCTGATGCCATTAATTAAATTACAGCGCTAAAATGGATTATACATTTAAATTTGGTTATTTTGACCAAAGTGAAACCAACAGTGTGTAGATTCTTCACATTTCATTATATTATTAATAATGTGAAAATGTAGCAGCCAGTCTCTGTGGTTTGTCGGAGCAGATTAAACAGTAATCCCAAGTGCTATTCAGTTCAGTGTCTTGTCTGAGGTGGTATTTACCTGATTAATCTTACTGTCTGAGTGCCTGAGATCATCTTTGTTCACCTCCATCATTAAGCCTGTAGCTCTTATCATGCAGTTCTTGCACAGTCCTCATGTGGCATTGAAATTCAAAACTCTTAAGTGGGGAATAATAGAGGGAATGTCTTTGATGGTTCACTCGCTGTCAGTAGAGTGACAGCTCCTGCTGATAAAAGCAC
The DNA here is from genome assembly GCF_020085105.1 of Siniperca chuatsi. NCBI lineage: Eukaryota > Metazoa > Chordata > Actinopteri > Centrarchiformes > Sinipercidae > Siniperca > Siniperca chuatsi. Next base: position 26,375,257 of record NC_058051.1, on the reverse strand, counting down.
TGCAAGGCTAGATTGAAGCGTTTCCATGGTGTTGGACCAGAGCTGCTGCTTTCATGTTTGTAGCACGATGGGAAAGAGTAGTTTGTTAAAGCATGACTAGTGGCTGAACAAGTGATGTTTTCAACAAGTGAGATCTTTTTTGGTAACATTGCTTTATTTCTAGCGAAAAGTCAGAGTGTACAGTAAACATCTGGCTACAAATATTTGAGAGCTGATTTTACAACACTTCATGAAAGCTTCTGACATGTTACACAAAAATGCACCAACAGAAAATGTTAAAACAAGACAAGAGTGTACAGCCATGCTAGCAGCTCTGTGAGGCTGTACTTGTGCTGCATTCACATCATACAGGATGGATGCAGAGATGGGAAATATTCCCATGTTGTCGACTTGCAAGCGTCAACATCAAGACAGTTGTATTGTTGGTTGTTTGAGAATTAAAATACTGTGCACTGACAATATAACGCCACATCTGATCTATCATTGTTTATTCAAAATGTATGGTTTTTAGCGGCCTTTAACGAATACCGTTTCCCATACGCCCAAGATCCTCAGTCAAGGGGTTGCGGTTTGTTCAGACCAGACATGTCTGTAATAACAGCAGAACAGAGAGGACTGAATGCTGTAGAAGTTTTTAGACGGCAGAGATTAGAAGATATTAGCTAGAAAGTTGAAAAAACAAAATTAGAAGAGTGTTGTTGAGTTTTATGGATATGAATGAAATCAAGGTACGATGACGTAAATAGCCGTGCTGCCACGCTTGTAGTTTTTTCTGTGCAGACAAAGTAATTGTTGTTTAACTTTGTTAAAATCATGAATGATTTTATAATAATAATAGCTTTATTTGTATAGTACAAAACAATATTTACAAAATGCTTTACAGACAATAAAACCCAAAACAGTAGCAATAAAGAATAAAAATAAAAGGTAAAATATGAGGTAAACAGATACAGCTAAAAATAGCACAACAACAAAGATAGAATTAAGAACAGATCAAAAACTGCAGGCTGAGTTCCGGCTCATAGAGAGTTAAAAGGTCAGCAATATAACTAGGGTCTAGACCTTTCTGTGCTCAGTAGGATCTTAGCAGATGTGCTAATAATGGGCGACTATGGTCTCTACATTTAGTGCCAGTTAAAACTTGAGCTGAAGCATTCTGAACAAGCTGGAGATGTGAGATAGATTTTTGACTGAAGCAGGTATAGAGAGAGTTGAAATAGTCTAGACAAGATGAAATAAAAGCATGAATTGCCCTCTCCGAATCAGCATGACATAAAAATGACGTTTGATACATTTCTGAGTTGAAAGAAGCAGGACTGCACAACTCTCCTTACCTGCTCCTCGAAAGTCAGGTCACTGTCAATAATCACTCATAAGTTTTTGGTCACAGGCTTTATATTAGATGATAATTCACCTAGATCTTGTAAGACAATATTTCTTGCGTTGTGCTGGCCGAGTAAGAGCATTTCAGTTTAGCTTTCATTCAACTGAAGAAAGTTATCCATCCAACATTTAATGTCCTTGAGACAGTTTTTAAGGGTACTGAAGAAGTTGGAATCATTATGTATATAATATAATTAATAAAATTAATATAATTGTGTCGACACACAATTATATTTTGCTATGAAAAGAAACACTGTTCTTTCGAATTATTTGACCTTGTAGAAGCATGTACAGGGAGAAGAGGATGGGGTCAAGAATTGAGCCCTGTGGTACCCCACAGGTGATGTCTGCTATGGATGGCGTTGACTTGCCTATAGTGACAGAGAAAGTCCTATTTGATAAATACAATTTGAACCAGCTCAGTGCTAAGCCTGATATGCCTAATTTTTCAAAAATATTATCATGATTCAGAAAAGATAATAATTGGGTAAAAGGCAGTTTTGAAATGGGTCTAAAATTATTAAGATTGGATGCATCAATGCTGGGCTTTTTAAGAAGAGGCTGTACTACTGTATGCTTAAAACTAGATGGAAAAATCCCTGTGGCCAGAGAATTGTTGACAATAGACTACTAGAATACCAGGACCTACTGTGTCAAAGACATCTTTGAGGAATTTTGTTTGAACAACATCAGAGAGGCAAATATCCTTTAAAAACAATAAAGAAATTGGTTGAAAACTATTTAAAACAGCTGAATTTCCCAGTATAACAGGAGTTAATGTCAGCTGGGGAAATCTGGCCTCTTATATTAGCAACCTTCTGAGTAAAATAGACTAAGAATTCCTCACACTTCTCTTTGGAGGCTTCAAGGCTGTGACTGAGGCTAATGACAGAAGCAATGATTGTGAAAGTTTTTAGATATAAGGTCTGAGAAAAAAACAGCTCTTGCATCCTTAACCAATTTCTGATATATAAGCATTTGATTTCTCAAGATATCATAGAAGATCTGTAATGTCGGAGTCAGCGTTAGCAAGGAAATAACAACAGCAGACAGTGAGGGAGGCCTAGATTCACTATGCATTCACTCTTTGACTGGACTAAAATGTAAACATACTTCCCAATTTATGTTTGCCTGCTTTATTTCACCTAATGTCTTAGAGTGGATGGGAATGATTGAAATGTCTTTTTACCATATGTGTTACAATATTGGGGCATCTGTGGGGATACAGAGATTCGCGACTTAAAAAGAATGTGGGACAGGGACGTAAAGTGTGTGAGTGTGCGGGGGGGCAATGGCCCCTTGGCCCTGCTACTTACGGCATCCATGGACTGAAGTCAGCTTTGGAGGTTAAGCAGTCTGCTAAAACGCCCATAGCCCCGATTTATTGTCGGTAGGGGGCCGGAGATGAAAATGCCCTTGCCACTGGACTCTAGAGTGCTAAAAAGAAGATAAAAATCCTGTTTCAAAAGTTAAGATTGTCGATGTGGGATGTCATTAGTGCCAGCGTGAATGACGACAGTGCGGGAGGGGTACTGAGTTAGTAGATCAGTAAGCTTGTTTATAATATCGGTTACCTTAGCTCCAGGAAGGCAGTAGGTCACAGCCGAATCGGACTTGACGTCCCTGGTGATGGAGTCCCCGATGATGAGGGTTGTTGGCTGTGGCTGTGATGAGGGAGCGATGGGGAGAGCTGAGCTCAAGACAGCAATCCGTTTAGACTGCCCAGAAGGAGGCAGTCACAGGAGTGAGTCTTTCCTCTGTAATTCATCGGAGAGTCGTCGAATGTCTTCCTTGAGGTTAGTAATATTCCTGTATGTTTTCTGAAGCACTTCAAAGTCCTCACAGGGCATAGTTGAAGTTCATATTGTTCAGCTTGACTGAAGGCTAACATTGGTAGAAAACCGCTAAGATCAATTCCGAGCAAAGGGTTAAGAATGTTAAAGAACGTTAAAAAAGACGGCCGATGATGCCGATGCTCTGTCAGAGCATCAGCATCACTTCAACACAGAAGTGTAATGACAACTATGGCAATCACAATCACTGAGTTAAGAGGTCCTGTGCTATCATGTGCTGTAGTAGAGTCAGTTTGTCTTCAGTAAACCTCAGGAACACGCTTTTTCCAAAATTCCAGTGAAAGAAATGCTGAATGAGAGATTGAGATGAGACCAACGAGACCTCATTGGTCCACAGAGAGGAGGAGACTCATCTGAAAGCACCGTTTTGCTACGATTTCCAGGTTGGACGACATGTTTCCTCAAAACGGTGTGCAACGAGGCAAGTTTTCGTTTGGTGGGTGTGTAAGAGGTGTTACCCAATCACAGCAACGTGTATGTAAACGGCGCCGTATTAAAAAGGCAGTGCACTTACACAACATTGTGTTCAAGGCACCATCATTTCCGTTTAAATAGTCATTTTGCTCTGTTTTGTTGGGCTGAATGCGGCCAATATTTTTGTCTGCCGCCATTTTTTGTCTCTTCAGTAGACACATGCTTCATGTACGTCATCATTTATTGTTTCCATTGTACTTTGTTGCACTTTGTTTTTATTGATACACCGACTTTTCCACCTCAGCCATGCATAAAAACTTGTTTGAGATATTTTGACTTTTTCCACTCAGGTTTTTTTATGGCCATATTGAAAATGCGCATAAAAACAAGTGGATGGAAATGCACTTATTGCAAGGCCGCTAGCATGGTAAAGAAAACTTGTAATAAATAAGTGCAAGAAACAATGGAAAATAAACCCAGAAAAGGAGCAGCATGAATAAGTAAATAAGTAGCTCAGGGTCAGATATGAGCCTGATGGTAAAGCAGCCATGATGAGGCTTTCAGTGACATCGTAATACTCTTCCTGCTTGATTACACTGTACAATTGACATTTAACTCAGGTTCCTTCAGAGACCAACCGACATCAGCTCACTCCTGGAAATCAGATATGTGTGCCAGCTGCTGAATACTAATGTAATGTTAACTAATACATCTGAGATTTTGTGGCATAATATGATAGTTTTTTTTTTGAATAATATAGAATCATTTGAAAGTACAAAAGGCATTCTTGAGTGCTCTAACTGCCTTAAGACAGCCTCCTCTGGAGCCAGATATACATCCCTGCTGGCCTAAATTGAATCGTGTGGATGCATTTTCTCCTGCCTCTAGCCTGTCTCCATCCTTTGCTTTTCAATTGTCTGACTAAAAATGTGCTTGAACGATCACCTATTTTCTAAAAAAAATAGAGAATAACGTAAAGGTTTTATCCTTTGCCCACTGACTTAAAATGAAGAACTGTGACTGGATCACAGTGAAAGAGGCACATTGAATAATTTTATGCCACTGAAACAAAGCCAAACTGAGCATTTCATACAGGACCGAGCACATATAAATTGCCTTTGGCAATGACATTTAAAATATGTTTTGTTCTGAATATTTCAGTGTACAGGCAGTTTGAAATGAAGCAACAACAAAAAAATAATTAAAAGAAATAAATAAATGAGAAAACCCCAGCAGGAGCTGAAAACAGCTGCTTGTGTTGGGGGAGCCTGTGGCATCACATTTTTGTGTTTATTCATGCTCCCTGAATCCTATTCCTGAATCCCTGATTTTCCTCACAGGCAAACATCCCCCTCTCCTGGCAGAAATCTCCATCTTCTTTCTCCTTGTGTCTTTATTTTACACAAATGACTGTGACATTATGAAAGCAATTCAGTTTTATTTGGTCAACATTGCATTTGTCTTTAATGATGTTTCAGTTGCAAATAGACAATGAGTTGATTTTTTTTTTTTTTTGCCATCGTCCCAGGAAAAGCAGGTTCAAAGTCGAACAATCAGTGGCTGTGATGGTACAGAGGTCGCTCCAGTACTGTACTCTTTAACAAGTTTTACATGTGTTGCCACTGTGTATTCTAGCTGTCTGCATGTCTTTAGCAGCAGGCACACAGAGAAAAAAAATCACAAAAGAACAGGACAGAGTCAGCCCGCTCCCTTTCTCCAGACCAACGAAACAACCACAGAAGCTTGTACAATTAGCCCCCCTCACCACCCTGCATCACTCTTCAGACTCTTACACAGAAACGTTTAGTGTGAACCACAATCCTTCCCTTTGCCTCCTCTGTGCTGCACAAAACACAACCTTAAAAGAACCGCAAGGCCTTACGAAAGCTGAATCCCAACTTAAGACATTAAAAGAACAATCAGGGAGACTGAATGGTTTGTACACACTTCCAAATCAAATGTAAAGAGAACAAGACCGTTTCCCAAAAAGATCTTTGTACATGATTCCTGACAAATAAATGTAACAAATAAATGTAACAAACTAAACATGGACCACTGACGCTGAAGTAACATTAGATGTAAAATAACGTAAAAAACATTTAAAAAAAATTATTGAACATCTGATTTGCTTGTTTGACCGTTTCTGTAGTCATCATACTCATCTTCCTGTTTTCGTCTAATAAATTATCTCTTCCAGCTGAAATTTTCATGTCACGTTTTCAGTTTTAATCTAATTATGTGGGCTTTATATATTTTCACTGGTATCATGTGACTATCAGATGACCAGCATGCACATTTAAAGATGGCGTCTTTGTGTGTGTGTGCATACTACTAAGTTTGAAGAAGAGCGGTAGCTCGAAACATCACTGTTGGAAGTGCCAATGAATTGCACTTAAGGAGCTAGTGTGCGGACACTTATTTATGTAAAATGATTCTTAAAAAGGCAACAAGATACAAGCTGTAGGCTGCGCATTAAGCTTTGTTTTCATACTGATGAAGTGCAAAACATTTCTGTTGTGTCGTTTACAACATTTAAGCCTTGTAATTGATGTACTGTATTTTTAAATATATACCACCGTTTACTGACAGTTAAATACGTCTTGTTAGTTTAACGTATATTCAGAAGGTGCATTCACTCTTTAGTGCTGCTTAAATGCTTAGGATCGTTCGGCGTCGGGATACAGGGCCAATATTTGTCAGTGTCTAACTAAGAAGAAATCTCATTTTCTCTATTTTTACAGGTTCCAAAGTTGATTTGAATAGTTAATGGGAAATGTGATTGCATCATGATTCAGCACAGATACCTACTATTTATCTATCAGAGTGAGTAAAAGCAAAACAGAATATTACCCTTTTCACAGGTGAACAGACAGCTTTTGAATGACATATCTCCAGCGTTACCATGACTGTAAAATGCTATGTAGTTTTACACATTTTCTGTATTTCCACATTAGCTATTGTAAAGAGGCACCACCCTGTCTATAATCGCCCTGCAGATGGGGCATTTCTTTGGCTCTGGCAGGGCATCATGGCACTGGGCACAGGCACACACATGACCACACTCTAGAAACACACAGGACCGTTCACGGCTCAGGCAGACAGTGCAGCTGGTGGGCGACACGCTGCTTTCCTCCACGTTGAGTTCACGCATACGTTTCCTCTGCTGCTCCTTGAACTCCTCAAGCAGGCTCTGCTCCTTCTTACTCTGTCTGTGGTGTACGTATCGCTTCCACAGGATGAAGAGGAGAGTGGAACAAGCGGCGACACCGAAGACAACAGTCAGAATCCTCCACAGTCTGACGCTGTTCCCCTGCTTCCTGAGAAGAGACTCGTAGTCCAACCGAGTGAGAAAGTAACGGAAGCCCTGTTTGGGAGGTTGGAGCTTGATCAGGTTGTTATCCAGAACCAGCTCTCCTACACCCGTGACGCTGTCTCCCAGCCGCAGCATCTCCTCAGTTTCATGGATGCCCTTGGGTCGTTCCCCGCTGATAAAGTGGCCAATAACGTTGGACAAGGACTGGACTGTGGGGTGGAAGTTCTCATAGGTGGTCTCCAGGTCCAACTCTGCAGCGTCTAGTGGACGTATAACCCGGACTGTGGCAGCAATATTGTCGTCATGAGATCCGAGGGCAAATGGCACTGTGTTGGTGCGCTGGTGGATGACTTTCTCTGTGTTGTTCCTGTTCATAAATATAGCAGTTATTATAGGTTTGTTTAGGGTTAACGATTATTTTCATAATCGATTAGTTGCTTGGTCTATAAAATGGCAGAAAATGGCAAAAATAAATAATAATAATAATAATAATAATAATAATAATAATAGCCCATCACAGTTTCCCAGAGTCCAAGACATCTTCAAAATGTTTTGTTTTGTCAGAACAACGGTCCAAAACCGTTGTTTGGTGGCTTGTCCAACAAGCTAGGACAAGACGTGTGTTCATGTTTGTAAGTTAGATAAGAAGGAGACTTTAGCAAGAAAGCTAATGTTCTTGCTCTTGTGTTGTGCAGATATGCATGCTGTAGTAGACGATTGTTAAAAAATGCAATTTAATTTCAGTTGGACTTAAACACAATAGCACAAAACGGCCATATAAGCTTCATCATGCCTTCTGACTGAATATACTTTACACTTTAACAATATTTCAAGCCTCTCACTGACTTACCACAGATGAGTGGTGCGATTCCACACCATCTTTTCCTCCTTCAAGGTAAGTCTTTCAATCACACCTTTGCAGTTATCAACAAACTGGCTGTTCAGAGTTTCCTTCACAGATCTCACAACACCTGCAGTGTGCAATAAACAGGACAGTGTAAAACTATTGGTAGAATTATTACTTTACATGAACAAGTTAATTAGTATAAGTTAGAATTTAATAGTAAAAATGCACTCCGCAACACAGTAACTTCATTTAGGCTTTCAAGGTGGCTCAACACACCTTCTATGACAGCGTATGGGACACATCTTCCAGGAGTTTCAGACAGGATGTTTTTCAAATCCTGGTTAATGGAGACTGTCTTGGCTTCCTGTGGGAACAAACATTTCAGATTAACAAATGAAGCATAACAGGCAATAAATTCACACACTACTGACAGTCACATGACAAAGACAGCGTGCTGAAATGTGGCTGACCTTTAATCTGGCAACTGTCGTAGCTTTGCTCTTGTAAATGGAATAGAAGAGTGCAGTGAGGGCTGAGCTGGTGGCTAAAACCACAATCTGTGCAGTTGAAGGTTTTCCACTGGAGTCCATCCTGTGATTTGTAGCATTCAGTGCTGTTCTAACAGAGATGATGAGCACAGATTAAGAAGTTGTCTTTCACTTAAAAATGTTTGTTGTTACACAAAACCAGTGGTGGAAAATAAGCAAATTTTTTTTAGCTACTTGTACTACATGAGTATTGCCATTTTCTGCAACTTTCTACTTCTAGTCTAGAACTGCAACTAATAATTGTTTTCATTATTTCACAGCCCAAGATGACATCTTCAAATGTCTTGTTTGTTCAACAAAAAGTTCAAAACACAAATCAATCAGTTTACAATAATATAAAATAGAGAGGAGCAGCAAATCCTCACACGTTACAAGCTGGAACCAGAAAACGTCTGGGGTTCCTTTCACTGTTTTTGCTTGAAAAATTACTGAAACGATTAATCGATTATCAAAATAGTTGCATTTCAGAGGGAAATATTGTTCCTTTTATTCTGCTACATTAACTTAACAGCTAGTTACTTTGTAAATTAAGATTTTACATACCATCATCTTATAAAACACAATGCACTGTTGAAGATCAAACTATTCAACAGTATGTTAAGTAGTTAAAATGACCTCACTCTCGATCACCTACTTCGTTAAAATGCTGCAATAAATACAAATAAATAATCCTATAATATAATACTATCAAAGTTACAAAGTACTTTTACTTTTGATGCTTAAAGTATATTTTGCTAATATATTTTGAATCCTGGACTTTCAACAGTGTTTTTACAGTGTGGTATTACAACTTTTACTTAAGTAAATGGGTCTAAATATTTCTTTCACCACTGTACAAAACATTTATGACAACACAAACTGATTAACTGTAAATGAACCCAGGGACTGTTAGATTTAACTGAATAAAAGGACAAAAGACTAACTGAAATGGCTTGATAATAGTCCAAAGAGACTACAAGTAGAAGACACTGACACAGTGGTATAATATCCATAATTTTGCTGGCTTTGATGACCTTCCTTCGATTGTATATTGACAAGCTTTGATTACTGGAGTCCATTAAGTGATTAGACGCTGCACATTCACCACTAGCTAAAGTAAACACAAGATAACTTAATGCTAACACTAATTAAATCACGACCTTGATGATGATGATATTGCCCCTTTCTTATATAATGCTTTTTGTATACCCTTTTGTTTGAAGCCTCTAAACCCCCAAAACGTAGCGTTAGCGAGCAAACTAGCCTTACATTTACTGTAGTGTCACACACACTTCCTTAA